>NC_043702.1:31924665-31965638 GCF_006229205.1 Suricata suricatta | reverse complement strand
AGAGCGCGCAGGCGCGGTGTAGGCTTCCTCGCGCCGCCGCCGCTGCCGCCGCCGCCGCCGCCGCCCGCGCTGCACTACAGGCCAGAGACAGACAGGGCCGGGAAGAGCCGGAGACTGAGGAGGAGGTGGAGGCGGCGGCGGCGGAGGCGGGGCGACTCCGGTGACCGGGAGCGCCGCAGACTGGCAGCTGCGGCGACTCCCCCCTTTGTGTCTGGTCTGCTCGGAACCACTGGAAGTGCTTCCCGGAGGAGTGCGGGGTGTCTCGCCGCCTCGCTGCCCACCCCCTTCCCAAGCCAGCCACCTACCAACGCCCTCCCGCCGCCCCCCGCCCTCGGCCCGCGACGCCCGAGCTCCGCCGGGAGCCCAGAGCTGCGGGAGAACGAGGCGGCGGCGGCGGCGGCGGCGGCTTCTTCAGGGGGGCTGTGATTCGCTCATAGAAGCCATTGACGGGAGAAGACGAGGCTTTTCTTCGTGGAATTTACCTCAGGCAAGATCGAACGGCTTCAATAAAAAAGAGGAGCGAATCCAGGAGAGCTGGAAAGGGCAGCTCCCCGCACCTCCCCTCCGCCCGCCGTCTCGGGGAGCTCCGGGCCCTGCCTGCTGACCCCACCCCTCCCCCCCGCTCCCTACTGCCCCTCAGCCCTCCCGCCGGGCCCTGGCAGACCCTCGCAGGATTGTTCGGCGAAGCCTTTGGGTTTGTCCATAGAGGCAGGCACCTTTTTCGATCCAGTGGAGGAACAGGGTTTGTTGTTCGTGAAATCCGAGTGAAGGAAGCACCGAAGCGAAACTTAAAAAGGAATCCTGCCCTCCCGGAGCCACTGGCGATGCGACTCGTGCCGCCGGGTGCCGCCGCCGCCGCCTCCCGCCGGGCTTCTCCCTTCCAGGCTGTCGGGAACTTGTTCTGATCCTCAGCCCCCACCATCGAATCTCCGGTCTCCATCTCCCCGCACCCTGGATATGTTTTCTCCCAGACCTGGATATTTTTTTGACATTGTGAAACTACGAGGGAAATAACTGTGGGGCTTCTTTCTGTCTCCCTGCTTCTCCACACGGACATGCCTTCAGTTTGGGTGGCCGAGACACCCGGTCCTAGGCGAATGAACTTCTCCAGCCGCGAGGGAGAGAAATGAAGGGAATTTCTGCAGCGGAATGAAAGCTCTGCAGCTAGGTCCTCTCATCTGCCATTTGTCCTTTCAGACTGCATTGTAATACCCACGGGCCGGACAAGTCGGACGAGAGCGAGGACCAGCCTCCCGGCCGTATCTTTCGGCCCGTGTTTACTTTCCATATTCCTTTTCTCCGCTCTCCTGCTTCTCGGCTGGCCCAGGGATGACTTCCTCGCAGCAGCGGCTCCGGCGGATGCCGTCGCTCCTGTGGACCGTCCTGCTGGTCAGCACTGCGGCCGGTGAGTGTCCCCGGGCGGCGCGTCGGGCCCCTGCCCCTGCCTGCGGGTGGCGGGCGGGCAGCCCGCAGAGGCTGAGGCCTGAGGCTCGCCCTTCGCGACGCGTCCCCCGATCGCTGGGAGGGAATCGCGTCCCGTACCTGTGCGCCTTCCTCGTTCCTCCTAGGGAAATAACCTTGCATGTTTTTATGTAGTTTCGAATACCTACTTCCATATCCCCCCATCCCCCACGGGGGGGGGAAAGACATATTGGGTGTGGTATCTTGACATTTTTAGCTGTGAGGTAATGCACGGATTAAAAATAATATTTTAATCGCCAATGAACAGTGTCTATTATGAGATCTTTGCAAACAGAGCTGTAGGGTTTTTTTTTTAATATGAAGAAGCGGATTTGGCGTACATTAAAAAGAACATCAACTATAGAACGCACACTTGAACCTTATTTTTAGATTTAGATCACTCTTTGGGAGTCCATGTTACTTTCATTATTCAGAAATGTTACGGAATGAATTGAATAAATGTTGAGGAAGCCAGAACTTTGAGATTCTTAATACATTGTATAATACTGTTAATTCTTATCATTAGTATTGTTTTGTTCCAAAGTATTTTGGTAATTATATTTTCATTTTTCAACCTAGATTCATTCGTATTTTATATGCTTTTGGAATTACTGTTGGGCTTAAGAGCATTTTGAGTAACTTTACATTTTAGTCATCTGGCATTATTGGCTTTCCTGTCATTGAGACAACTTTGACCTCACATTAGAGGTCTAGGATATTTGAGGAGATTTGACATTGTACTAAGCTTAAAGGGAAATAGTAGTCATCTTTTCCTTAGGATTTTTTTTTTTTAAGTTCTCAGACACCTGAAAGAAAGAGTCATATTCTGTCTGCAGTTATTTTTCAAGCAGTGTTTTGGTGATATGCTCTTAGAAATTTTTGGGAGTGAACTTAAGTTTGGTGTAGGATGGCCAAATAGATTATGCATTTAAAAATGAGGAAAGGACAATATAATAGCTTTCTAGTTACTCTTTTATTTTTACAAGTGTATTTTTCACATTCACATTTCTCATTGGTATGTTAGATATGGAGGTTGCTTGCTTATCTCCATTTTAAAAGTCTGCATTGGGAAAATTCTGAAAGAAAATTTGAAGTTTCCTTTAGTGCCTTTGATATTGTTGATGTCTATTATGTTTATGATAAATTTATGTAGTTGTATTAAAAGAATTTGAACTTCTGAATTGAATGTCTTTTGAAACTGGTATTTTAATATTTTTAATTATCACAATTCCTTTTGGGATAAAAACGAACAGTTTTTCTCCAGATTTCTTCAAATTGTATTAGTTATTTAAATTCTCTAGCTGTAAGTCTTGTGATTCCTGTAAAATATGAAGAGAGTAAAAGGCCTTAGGCTTAAGCAGTCATTCTATGAGCAGAGATCTCAGAACAGACACTTTTTATGTTCTTTGTTATTCTTGACCTTTTTAGAATGTAAATTCTCATTTATAGTTGACAGGCTTATCAATTTGTGACCAGAACTGTTAACATTAAGGAAAGAACACGGATTTAAAAATACATTTAATTTATATTTGGTAAATATTAGAATAATGTCCATTAAAAAGGAGGAATTGAAAGAATCACTATTTTAAAGTGGTTTTAGTCTTCTTTAGTATTACGTAGTACCAGATGCCAACATTTGTGAGCTATAACAATAATAATAATAGCTAGGGTTTATTGAATGCTTGGTCTGTTCCAGCAACTGTTATAATAGCTTTCCTTGTATTTTCTCATTTGATCCTTATGACAATTCCATACTCCAGGTGTAATTATGTTCCTTTTACAGAGAGGACTAGTGAAGTGCAAAGAATTTAAATAACTCACCCCACTGTAAACTCTGAAGTCAGGATTATAGCCTGTACCCTTACCTATCACGATAATGATAACAGTTCACTCTAATTGAGAACATAAGATAGAGTAATACCTTCACTAAATTAGCCTTTGAAAAGAAGTAGGAACACTCGACAGGATCTTTATTCAACACTGGTTATGCAGATGTTATTGTTCTAAATGTGTAAAACGTTGCCTAATATTGGAGTGGAAAGTTCAGTTTCATTAGGTACAAGGTGACTAAAGAGGGCCTATGTGGACTTGGGTTACATAGATGTAATGATGTAACCAGACAGGTGCTGCTGAACAGGAAAAAAAAATACTAGAAGACTTGCTGATATCACATCCCTCTTTGGGACCATGGATAAATCCTTTATTTCTTTGATCCCTCTTTTCCATTTAGGGTATCTAGTTCTTAGATTCCTTAATTCTTTTTTTTTTAAGGTGTTGTTTTGATCACAAACTATTTTTTTATGGTTTTTTTTTTTATTTTCAAGAGACAGAGAGAGACAGCATGAGCAGGGGAGGGTCAGAGAGAGAGGGAGACACAGAATCCGAAGCAGGCGCCAAGCTCAGAGCTAACTGTCAGCACAGAGCCTGTCGCAGGGCTCGAACTGCGAACTGCGACATCATGACCTGAGCTGAAGCTGGACACTTAACTGACTGAGCCACCCAGGCACCTCTTGGATTCCTTAATTCTAAGAACATTTTGTATGCAAAAAATTAGAATTTATAGAAAAAAATAATGTGTTTGGTTTATAAATGAATTCTTAATTTTAATAAAAGGGTAAAATACAATGCAGTACTTATCACAGACTCAGTTTCTGTTAAAACAAATTTTGAGGCCACCTGGGTGGCTCAGTCTGTTAAGCATTCTGCTTGATTTTGGCTCAGGTCATGATTTTACAGTTCATGAGTTCGATCCCAGCATAAGCCTTTTGTCAGCACTATCAGTTTGGGATTCTTTCTCTCTCCCCTTTCTCTCTACCTCACTTTTGCTTGAACTTGTGCGTGTTCTCTCTTTTTTTCTCTCAAAATAAATAAATATTTAAAAAATTTAAAAAATTTGAAAAAAGCCCTCATTTTTTCATTTAGGTTGTAATGGTTACAGATAACATATCTAACTCTATATCCTACCCTACCCCCATATGCAAGCCCTTGAACAGGCTCAGCTACCCTTTCCTCCAGTCTTCTTGTTCTATTTCTTGCCATCCTTGGTGGCCTGGGAAGCCCGGGAACCCATGGCATTTCAAATAGCCTTATTGTTGGGATTCACTCTTCAAAGGTTCTCCAGGACAACTAAGAAACTCAGAATTCTGCATCACATCATAATTCTTCTCCTCCTTGGCTGGCTTAGATGTGTCCAATGGCCATCTGATAATCAGTGTTAACTGAATCTTCCTGCATTTGAAATAATTCACTTGATTAGATTTCTTTCTTTAGAATTTTTTTTTTTTTTTTTGGAGTAAGCTCTATGCTCAACCTGGGACTTGAACTCACAACCTGGAGGTTAAGAATCACTTGCTCTACTGACTGGTGTGCCTCACTTAAGTAGATTTCAGTTTTACATCTCTATAGGAATCCATTGTCTAATGGAAGATTCACCTATTTAGTTATTGTTCTTGAGCACTGAATTTAATACTATTGTTGAAGAACTAGAAATTTAGTAATCTTTTGTGTTTCTTGGTATGTGGGCATTGCAACAGGGTCACCTGTAGTTTTTGATAAAATATGTATTGGCACTATAGTCTAGATGTACTGAGTGGATCTCTCTGGGATCTCTCTATTTTTTTTAAACTTAAAACCCAAAAGGTTCTCCCTTAGGCAAGTTTATATAATCAGTCTTGATTGTTTGGGTTTTTAAAATACTGTGATTTAGTCAGCTTTTGCCTCACAATAGCTGGTAGCCCCAAAATCATAGTGACATGCAGTAAACGTTTATTCTGCTTCATTTGTCTCATTCGTGGGCCCAGGCTGGTGGGCAGGGTAATATCTCTCTGCAGGGAAGCTTGTCTTATGGCAATGGCAGAAGTACAAGAGGATAAGCTCAGTCCTGCCAGTCATTTTTAGACTCTTGTTCCTTTAATATCTCATTGGGCCAAGACTAAAGACAAGGAGTAGTGGGGCACCTGGGTGTATCTGTCTGTTGAGCATCCGACTTCGGCTCAGGTCATGATCTCATCCAGCTTGTGAGTTAAAGCCCCTTGTCAGACTCTGTGCTGACAGCTCAGAGTCTGGAGCCTGCTTCAGATTCTGTGTCCCTCTCTCGCTCTGTCCCTCACCCACTCATGCTCTGTCTCTGTCTCTCTTAAGAATAAATAAAACATTAAAAAAAATAAAGACAAGGAGTAGTGAAGTACACTTTGGCTATAATGAGGCAATGGTAATATATGGACATGTGATACTATTGCTGGGGAATGAAGAATTGGGATCTTCAATCTACCATATATGATCAGGAAGGTAGTCCAGGAGGGGAGCTTCTTTTATCATTTGAACAGGGCCAAACTCGTTTGTTTGTTTTTGAAAGAAGCTTTTGAAAATGTTTATCTGTTTTAATAGAGAGAGAGAGCAAGTGAGCTGAGGAGGGACAGAGAGAGGGAGAAAAAAAATCTCAAGCAGGCTCTGTGTTATCTGCACACAGCCCAATGGAGGGCTTGACCCCACAAACCTTGAGATCATGACCTGAGCTGAAATCAGAAGTTGGATGCTTAACCAACTGAACCACCCAGGTGCCTCTATTTATTTAAGAGCGAGAAAGAAGTTTGGCGGGGGGCGGACAGGGAGACAGTCTCAAGCAGGCTCCATGCCTGGTGCACAGCGTGATGTAAGGCCCAATCTCAAGACTATGAGATCATCACCTTAGCTGAGATCAAGAGGCTGATGCTCAGCCAACTGAGCTACCCAGGTGCCCCAGAGCCAAACTCTTAATTAGGCGTTTGCATAAAAATTATACCAACTTTGATCTCTTCCCCAAGCCTACCCTGGCATGTGGGGTATTGTGGTGGTAGTGGTGTTGGTGTTGGTGTAATATGAAAAGTGGGAATGGAGAGATTTATTTCAAATGAGAACAGCTTTCTTTCATTAAAGATCAACCTTTTTTTTTTTTTTAAGTATTTTTGGGGCGCCTGGGTAGCTCAGTTGGTTGAGTGTCTGACTCTTGATATTGCCTCAGGTCATGATCCTACAGTTGTGGGAATGAGCCCGAGTAGGGCTCTACACTCAGCATGGGGGTTCTCTCTCTTACCCTCTGTCTCTGCCTCTCCCACTCTTGTATGTGCATGCTCTCTCTCTCTCAAAATAAATAAATGAACATTTTTTAAAACAGGATTTTATTTTTAAGTAATCTCTACACCCAACGTGGGGCTCAAACTTATGACCCTGAGATTAAGAGTCACATGCTCCACTAATTGAGCCAGCCAGGAACTCTTAAAGGCTAACTTTCTTAACATAGAAAGAGAATAAATTGAATATTGATTTCTGATGGGTAAATTCAAACTATAAAAGGTACAGAATGAAGTCAGTGTAAATCAGTCAATTTTTTAAATGGCCATACCACTTATTTTGGTACTTACTCATATATTTGTTGAATATCAGTTTTATGTATTTTCTTTGTTCTCCTGATAATTGCTTTTTGAAGACAGGGTTCATATTTTAAACTGTTGTGTAATCTGTCATATTGTTGTGCAGATAAAAATTACTACGTGAGGGGTGCTTGGGTCATGATCTCATGGTTCATGGGTTCGGGCCCCGCGTCCAGCTCTGTGCTGACAGCTCAGAGCCTAGAGCCTGCTTCAGATTCTTTGTCTCTTTTTTTGTCCCTCTCCTGCTTATGTTCTGTCTCTTTCTCTCAAAAATAAATAAACATTAAAAGAAAAAAAACTAAATGAATGAATAATAAAAAGAAATTGGAGCCAGGAAGTATTCTTAGATACTGTGTCTCCCTATCTCTCTGCCCCTCTTCTACCCATGCTCACTTATTGGGGCTCCTGGGTGGCTCAGTTGGTTAAGCGACTGACTTCCGCTCAGGTCATGATCTCATGGCTAGTGGGTTCGAGCCCTGCATCAGGCTCTGTGCTGACAGTTCAGAGCCTGGAGCCTGGTTCAGATTCTGTGTCTCCCTCTCTCTCTCACCCTCCCCTGCTCATGCTCTGTTTCTCTCTGTTTCAATTAAAAAAAACCACACACATTACAAGATTGCTCACTTATTTAAATGATATATTAGTAATTTATTCTTTCTTTGTTCTAATTCCTTCAACTATAAAGTACTTTAAGTGGTGTAGTAAGAAGACCCCTGTCTTGAGTTAATGAGACCTGAATTCTGGGTGATTCTGGGCATATTACATAACGTAGTTTTCTTAATTGCAATATTATGAGATTGGACTAGATTATATTTGAAATGCAAATTCCTGGCAGCAACCCCAGACCCTCTTAATCTGAATATCTGGACAGTGAGTTTGGGAATCTGCATTTTATTTATTTTTTTAATTTAATTAATTTATTTTTTAAATTTTATTTTTTAAAATGTTTGTTTATTTTTGAGAGAGTGAGCATGGGTAGGGGAGGGGCAGAGAGATAGGGAGACACAGAATCTGAAACAGGCTCCAGGATCTTAGTTGTCAGCACAGAGCCTGACGTGGGGCTCAATTTCATGACCCATGAGATCATGGCCTGAACTGAAGTTGGACACTTGACGGACTGAGCCACCCAGGTACCCTGGGAATCTGCATTTTTTTTTAATGTTTTATTTATTTTTGATACAGAGAGAGACAGAGCATGAGAGGGGGAGGGTCAGAGAGAGATGGAGACACAGAACCAGAAGCAGGCTCCAGGCTCTGAGCTAGCTGTAAGCACAGAGCCTGACGCGGGGCTTGAACCCACGAATGTGTGAGATCTGACCTGAGCTGAAGTCGGAGGCTTAACCGACTGAGCCACCCAGGCGCCCCGGGAATCTGCATTTTAAATAAACATTTCTCCAGGTAAATTTTATGTACCCTGAATTTTGAGAAGTATTGGACCTAAGATTTCTTTTAACTCTCATATTTTATTTTATTTATTTAATTTTTTATGCCCTTCTGGATCTTTTATTCAGTCAACATTAGTACCAAGCATTTCTTATTTTAAGCATTAAGTAATTATCCTAAACCTTTTTCTTTTTTAAAATTTAAAAAATGTTATTTTTTTGTGTGTTTAATCTTTGTCTTAAAGGTGGTTTGTTATTTAATAAAAAGTGCTTTGCTCACCCAATATTGTATATGTTCATTTAGCTTGTATTTTGACCATTTTATTTTCCTTTTCCTTCTTCCAAAAAGAAAATTACTTTGTTAGTAGAAATAAGTGGTTTTACTTTTAGTACATTTAGATGAGGATGGTTGATGAAATATCTGCAATAGAAATAGTGTTAAAATAAATTAGACCAGGTAACACTGATTTGGTTTTAGTTACAAATTAGTATTCCATGGAGCACTCCAGGTGGATAAATTGCCTATACTAAATTTCTGTCTACCAAAGAATTATATTCTGATTTAATTGATGTCTGCTAGAAAAAAATTAAATATGAGTGCTGTGCTGTCTAGGAATTTATGAATTTTTACCATCTTGCATAGTACTTACACATGTTGAAGAGACTCCCATATTACCAGACTATTTCCCTCTTGTAGTTAAATGAATGGTCTAGTCTCTGAATCCTTTCTAGAAGCAATGAAGATGGCCTTAGTAGAATTTTGAGTGCAGTAGACTTGATTTTGTTTTTTTTAAGCTTTTTTTATTTTAAAAAATTTTTAAAGATTTTTTAAAGTTTATTTATTTAGAGAGAGTGCCTGCATTTGAGCAGGTGGGGGAGGAACAGTGAGAGAAAGGGAGAGAGAGCAAGAGAGAGAATCCCAAGCACTGTCAGTGCAGAGCCCAATGCAGGGCTTGAACCCACAAACCCTGAGATTGTGACCTAAGCTAAAGTCTGTTGCTAAACTGCCTGAGCCATCCACCCACCCCTTAAACTTTTAAAAATCTGTTAGATGGGTATGACAACTAAGACTGCTGGATTACAAGAATACATTTATAATTAAAAAAATTTTTTTTAGCGTTTATTCATTTTCAAGAGACAGAGAGAACAGAATGTGAGCTGGGGAAGGGCAGAGAGAGAGGGAGACAGAATCCAAAGCAGGCTCCAGGCTCTGAGCTGTCAGCACAGAAATTGACGTGGGGCTCAAACTCACTGACCGTGAGATCATGACCTGAGCTGAAGTCAGACACTCAACCGACTGAGCCACCCAGGCGCCCCAAATACATTTATAATTTATGTATATTCTGTGTGAGGTTAGAAATAAGCCTGTGGGTAAATAACATGAACATTTTATTGAAAAAAAATTTTTTTAAGATTTTATTTATTTTAACATTTATTTATTTTTGAGAGAGAGAAAGAGAGAGAGAAGAGAGAGAGAGAGAGACAGACAGACAGACAGACAGCATGAGCAGGGGAGGGGCAGAGAAGGAGACACAGAATTTGAAGCATTCTCCAGGCTCTGAGCTGTGGGGCTGGAACTCACAAACCATGAGATCAGCCTAACCAAAGTCAGAGGCTTAACTCATTGAGCCACCCAGGCGCCCCTAAAGATTTTATTTTTAAGTAATCTGTATACTCAGCGTGGGGCCTGAGCTCACAATCCCAAAATCAGTAGTCAAATGCTCTACTTACTTACTAAGCCAGCCAGGTACCCCTGCATGAACATTTTAGAATACATTGCATTATCAGAACTTTTAGAACACAGCATTTATTTCTTGCTGTTAATTGTACTTAATACAGTAAGTGTTTGACTAGACCTAGTTTCTATTCCAACATGCACCTATGGGAGCAGTGAGAAGGGTACGGGGGCATGAATAGGATAGATAATGTATGGAAGGAGAATTAAAATGTCCAGTCAACAAACATTTATTAGGGTTCTTTTTAAAATATTGGTGAATGCAAAGAAAAATAAGAGCCTCCTCTCCTCTCCCAAACATATTGTGCCATACTGTATCACTCTCTGAGAGAGAATTAGATTTCATGCTATTTGACAAGAGTTGGTATTTTGCAAATCTTACCAGCATTGTATTATTTCTTTTCTGCCTTTCTTTCAGGATGAGAAATTCCTGAAGGTATTCTGCAAGACAGGAAGAGAGATTGTGTTCCTGTGTGTCTTCTAGCTGATCTCCACCCTCCTTTTATTTCTCTCTTCTCTGCCAGCTTTCTTGAAAGAGCAGTGAATACCTATGGTCTTCTGTATCCTCAACTCCTTACTTATCCCATGATGTATGTTAAGTCATCAGTGACTTTCTAATTGCCTTATCCAAGTGACTTTTCAGTCTTGTTCTCTTTGACTTATACTGAATTTGACAATTTTGGTTACCCCTTCCTTCAAACTCTCCTCATCTGACTTTATTGACTTTGCATTTCCCTGATTATATATCTTCTCCATCCTCTCTTCTCCATAAATATTCTATTTTCTTCTTATTTTTTTAAAATCTCCCTTAGATTGTCTTAAGTATACTTTTTTCTTATTGCAACTCCTCTTGTTGATTTTCTTTTACTGTTACTCTTCTCCTAGGTTTTAATTATTCTGGAAAGTGTTGATTTCTAAGTCAAACAGGCAACCAGAATTGGAAGCTAGAAAGATTTGAGTCCCTTCCTAATGGTATCATCAACTATTTACTTTGGGCATATCACTTCTTTTGGTCTCAATATCCTAACTGTAAAGTGAGGGGGTTGGCCTGTATGATGTATATAAGCACTTTTGCTTATGGTATGAGAAAAGAAAATATACTTAGTAGTAAGTATTTAGCATTTTGAATGATATATTTGGTTATTATTGAGTGTGTATGTATATGTGTGTACATATATATATATATATAATATATATATATATATATATATATTCCTTTGACTTTAGCTTAAATTGGAGAAAACTGAGATATTCTGAAATGGTAAAAGTACTACTTTGAAAGAAATTTAATTTTTTGCAGATACATTTTATATGTTGATTGTTGAGTTAGGATCACCAAAGTGTTCTAAAGAAAGGCTCTATAAAGAAAAATCCATAACTAAGAATAATCTATAACTAAATATAAAGGATGCTTAATTAGTTAATTAAAGAGTGCTTTTAAAATAGTTGGAATCCTAGAATTTTAGAGTTGGAAAGGACTTTAGGGTAGATTTTAAATAGTTTTAAGTTTAGTTAAGAAGTTTAGTTAGAAGTTAGTCTAGGAAGGTTAGACTTTTATACAATTTTGTCTTTTAATTTTTTTTAAATTTCAGTCTAGTTAACTTACAGTGTTATATTAGCTTCAAGTGTACAATATAGTAATGTGACAGTTCTATTCATTACTCAGAGCTCATGATGATAAGTGTACTCTTAATCATCTTCACCTAGTTCACCTATTCCCCTTCCCGTCTCCCCTCTGGTAACCATCTGTTTGTTCTCTACAGTTAAGTGTTGGTGTTTTGGTTGTTCTCTTTTACCTTTGTTTTTTTGTTTCTCAGATTCCACATATGAGTGGAATCATATGGTATTTGTATTTTTCTGACTGACTTCACTTAGCATTATACTCTCTAGATCTATCCATGTTGTTGCAAATGGCAAGATTTCATTCTTTTGTGTGTGTATATATGTACATATATACATATATGTATATATGCCACATCTTAAAAATTTTTTAAAAATCTATTTATTGTTTAATTTTGCCACATCTTCTTTATCTGTTTATCTATGGATGGACACCTGAACTGCTTCCATAATTTGGAAATAATCCTGCAATAAACACAGAGGTGCATTTATCTTCATGAATTAGTGTTTTTGTATTCTTTTGGTGAGTATCCAATAACAGAATTACTGGATCACATGGTAATTCTGTTTTTAATTTTTTGGAGGAGCCCCAAACTGTTTTCTGCACTGGCTGTACCTGTTTGCATTCCCAGGCAGCACATGAGGGTTCCTTTTTCTCTACATTCTCAACACTCCACATTCTCACCAGTTACTGAATCTGCTGACTTGTATCTTCCTGATGATGAGTTATGTTGAGCACTTTTTCACATGTCTGTTGGTCATTTGTGCATCTTCTTTGAAGAAATGTTTGCTCATGTCTTCTGCCCATTTTTAATTGGATTATTTGGTTCTTTTGGTGTTATGTAAATTCTTTACATATTTTGGATATGAAACCTTTATCAGATATGTCACTTATAAATATCTTTTCCCATTCAGTAGACTGTCTTTTAGTTTTGTTGATGGTTTCCTTTGCTGTTCAGAAGCTTTTTATTTGATGTAGTTCCTTTATTTTTGCTTTTGTTTCCCTGGCCTCAGGAGACCTATCTAGAAAAATGTTTCTGTGACTGATGTCAGAGAAGTTACTGTCTGTGCCTTATTCAGAGGTTTTTAAGGTTCCAGGTCTCACATTTGTGTCTTTAATTCATTTTGAATTTATTTTTGTGAATGGTATAAGAAATATTAATTTTTAATTTTAATTTTAAGATAAATATGCCAAAATCAATTTCAGCTTAGCTTTTGACCCAGCTATCACACATTCTAAATCAGTTGAGATCTAACTAATACCATTTTAATTTCTGGTAAGTAAATTTTGTAAAATAGCTTTATTGAGAGATAATTCCCTTACCATACAGTTTACTCATTTAAAATGTACATGGGACACCTTGGTGACTCAGTTGGTTAAGCATCTGACTTTGGCTCAGGTCATGATCTCACCTCTTGTGAGTTCGAGCCCCTTGTCAGGATCTGTGCTATTGGCTCAGAGCCTGGAGCTGCTTTGGACTCTGTCTCCCTCTCTCTCTGCCCTTCCTCTGCTTCCCCTCTGTCTGTCTCTCTCTCAAAAATAAGTAATAAAACATTAAAAAAATAAAATGTACATTTCATTTTCTTGGTATATTATTATTAAGTTAAAAATTATGGTAAAACAGGTGTCTGGGTGGCTCAGTTGGTTAAGTGTCTGACTTCAGCTCAGGTCATGATCTCAAGGTTTGTGAGTTTAAGCCCCGCATCAGGCTCTGTGTGGATGGCTCAGAGCCAGGAACCTGCTTTGGAATTCTGTGTCTCCTTTTCTCTCTTTTCCTCCCCCCCCCCCACTGGCTCTCTCTCTCTCTCTCTCTCAAAAATAAATAAATGTTAAAAATAATTATGATAAAACATATATAGCATATAGTTTGCCATTTTAACCATTTTTAAGTATACGATTCAGTGGCATTAATTGCATTCACAGTGTGTTGTAACACATATTGAATGTGTATCACCAAAACATTTTTATCACCCCAAACAGAAACTTTAACCATTAAGCAATAACTCCCATTTCCGCCCTCCTCCCAGCCCCTGGTAACCTCTAATCTACTTTCTGTCTCAGAATTTGCCTACTCTATGATATTTCATGTGAATAAAATCATATAATACTTAACCTTTTGTTACTGGCTCATTTTGCTTAGCATAATGTTTTTAAGTTTATCCTTATAGCATGTGTCCAAATTTCATTACTTGATAGGGCTGAATAATAGTCCATTGTGTATATATGTCATGTTTTGTTTATTCATCTGTTGATGGACACTCGAATTTTACCCTTTTGGATACTGTGAACAATGCTGCAGTGAATATTGGTATACAGTATCTGTTCTAGTTTCCGCTTTAAATCCTTATGGGTGTATACCTATGAGTGTAATTGCTGGATCATATGGTAATTCTATGTTTAGTTTTTTTGAGGAAGCACCAAAGTATTTTCAATAGTGGCTGTACCATTTCATGTTCCTACCAGTAATGAACAAGTGTTCCAGTTTCTCTACATTCTGCCAATGCTCATTGCTTTCACTTTTATTTTTGTGAAAAATTATTTGTTAGAGCCATCATAATGGGTGTGAAGTGATATCTCATTATGGTTTTGAATTGCTTATTTGATTTTCCATATGATAAATCATGTTGAGCATCTTTTCATGTACTTACAGACCATTTGCTTATTTTTTTTAAGTTTATTTTGAGAGAGAGAGAGAGAGAGAGAGAGAGAGCGAGCATGCAGGGAAGGTGCAGAGAGAGAGGGAGAGAGAGAATTCTAAGCAGGCTCCACAACATCAGCGCAGAGCCCCAGTGCCAGGCTTGAACCCACCAACTGGTGAGATCATGACTTGAGCTGAAACCAAGAGACAAACACTCAACCTGACTGAGCTACCTAGGCATCCCTGTATACCTTCTTTGAATAATGTCTGTTCAAGGCCTTTGTCCACCTTTTTCTTC
Organism: Suricata suricatta; assembly: GCF_006229205.1. Lineage (NCBI taxonomy): Eukaryota > Metazoa > Chordata > Mammalia > Carnivora > Herpestidae > Suricata > Suricata suricatta. Next base: position 31,951,098 of record NC_043702.1, on the reverse strand, counting down.
TTTTCAATTTGTTTTTATTGAGATCTAATTGATATATATAACATTTATAAGTTTAAGGTATACAGCTATTGATTTGATACATTTCTGTATTGCAATATGGTTACCACCGTAGTATTAGCTAACACCTCTGTTACATCATGTAATTATCATTTTTATGTCTGTGGTGGAAATAGTTAAGATCTAGTCTCTTAGCAACTTTGGAATTTATAATAATGCATTGTTGTCTATAATCACTGCACATTATATCCAGGATTTGTTCATCTACTAGTTGCAAGTTTGTACCCTTAAATAACATTTGTCTATTTTTTAATTGAGTTGTCTTTTTGCTGTTGAGTGGTAGGAGTTCTTTTATGAATATTAACTTTCTATCAGATAGATGATTTCCATATGTTATGGGTTGAATGTGTCCCTTCAAATTTCATGTTGTGATCATAACCCCCGGGTGATGGTATTAGAAGGTGAGGCCTTTGGGAATTGGTTAGGTCATGAGGGTGGAGCCCTCACTAATGGGATTAGTGCTTTTATTAAATAGACCCGGAGAGGGGCGCCTGGATGGCTCAGTCGGTTAATCGTCCAACATCGGCTCAGGTCATGATCTCACAGTCGTGGGTTCAAGCCCCATGTCAGGCTCTGTGCTGACAGCTCAGACCCTGGAGCCTACTTCAGACTCTGTGCCTCCCCCTCTCTCTCTGATCCTCCCCTGCTTGTGCTGTCTCTCTCTGTCTCTCAAAATTAAATAATAAAAAACATTAATAAAAATATTTAAAAAAAAAATAAAATAAATAGACCCGGAGAGATCTTTTCCTCTTACTGCTATGTGAGGTTATGCAAAAAGATGACCATCTAGGAAATGGATTCAGCGGTTACTGAATCTCCTGGCACCATGATCTTGGATTTCGCATATTTCAGGCTGTGAGAAATGTTTGTTGTTTATAAGACATCCAGTTTCTTATATTCTGTTATAGAAGCCTGAGTGGACTAGGACACCAATGTTTTCCCCTATTTTCTAGGTTTCTTTTCTTTTTTTTTTTTAAAGTTGTCTTAATATTTTTTGATGTACAAAATTTTTAAATTTTGATGGAGTCTAATTTATCTATTTTTTGTTGTTGGTATGCATGCTTTTGGTGTCATATTTAAGAATCCATTGCCATCCAAGGCTATATAGATTTACTCCTGGGGTGCCTGGGTGGCTCAGTTGGTTAAGTGTCCAACTTCAGCTCAGGTCATGATCTCACGGTTTGTGGGTTTGAGCCCTGCATCAGGCTCTGTGCTGACAGCTCAGTGCCTAGAGCCTGCTTCAGATTCTGTGTCTCTGTCTCTTTCTACCCCTCCCCTGCTCGTGCTCTGTCTCTCTCTCTCTCAAAAATAAATAAACATTAAAAATTAAAAAAAAATTTACTCCAATTTTTTCTTCTAAGAGCTTTATGGTTTTAGCTCTTATGTCATTGATCCTTTTTTAAAATGTTTATTAATTTTTTGAGAGAGAAAGGGAGAGGGATGGGCAGAGAGGAAGACAGAGAGTCCCAAACAGGCTCTGCCCTGTCAGTGCAGAGTACCTCATCGGGCTCAATTCCATGAACTGTGAGATCATGACCTGATTGAAAATCAGGAGTTGGACTTGACTCATATCTGACTGAGCTACCCAGGCACCACATTCCATTAATCTATTTTTTGAGTTAAATTTTATATTGGTCTGAGACAGGGATCCAACTTCATTCGTGTGCATGTGGAAATCCAGTTGTTCCAGTACTGTTTGTTAAAGAGACTATTTTCTTCCCATTGAATGAAATTCCCACTCTTTTACATGTTTTATTTTTGAGAGAGAGAGAGAGAGAGACAGACAGACAGACAGGGTCGGAAACAGGCTTCAAGTTCTGAGCTGTCAGCACAGACCCTGTTTCAGGGCTTGAACTCATGAACCATGAGATCATGACTTGAGCCAAAGTCAGTGCTTAGCCATCTGAGCCACCCAGGTGACCCAGCCACTCTTCTAAAAAATCAGCTGGAAACAGATGTATAAATTTATTTCTGGACTTTCAGTTCAATTCTGTGGTCAGTCTTTTGACCTTTACTTTTCTCTGGCTATACTTCTTTTGTGATCTCATCCATTCTAAGCTTTCTTTTTTTCTTTTTTTTAATATTTAATTATTTTTGAGAGAGAGAGAGTGTGTGAGCCGGGGAAGGGAAGAGGTAGAGGGAGACACAGAATCCGAAGCAGGCTCCAGGCTCTGAGCTGTCAACACAGAGACTGATGTAGGGCTCAAACCCACAAACTGTGTGATCAAGACCTGAGCTGAAATTGGATGCTTAACCAACTGAGCCACTCAGGCACGCCTGCTCTCATCCATTCTTATGGAAAATAGCATGTAAAGGGTCACCTGGGTGGTTCCTTCAGTTAAGTATCTGACTCTGGCTTTCAGCTCCAGTCAGGATCTCATGGTTTTTGAGATCGAGCCCCATTTTGGGCTCTGTGCTGTCAGTGCAGAGCCTGCTTGGGAATTTCTCTCTTCCCCTTTTTCTGGCCATCCCCCACTTCTTCTCTCTGTCTCTCTTTCTGTCTCTCAAAATAAATAAACTTAAAAAAATTCACACTTTCCCTATTAAATAAAATAGGATGTAGAGGTGAACAAGTTTCAAATTTATTTGCATCCCAAACCTCTTTTATCCCCCCCAAACCTATTTTCTTGAAATCCTGTTGTGTGTAGCGAACTGGGTATTCAGCATCTCCACTTAGTTGTTTGATAGTTATCTCACACTTAATATGTCCAAAAGTGAACTCCTTCAGTTTCTTGCTTATGTCTCTTCCTCCAGTAGTCTTACCCAACTCAGCAAATGGCAGTTCATTCATTCTAGTTGTTCAGGCTAAAAATTGAAGATATCTTTTTCTTTTTCTTTTCCTTTTTTTTTTTTTTTAAAGTGGGCTTCAAGCTCAGTGTGGAGCCCAAGATAGGGTTTGAACTCACAAATCTGAGATCAAGGCCTGAGCTGAGATAGGGAGTCAAATGCTTAACTGCCCTAGCCACCCAGGCACCCCTCAAAAATTGACAATATTTTTGTCTCTTCTCTTTGTTTTTTCACACTCCTATCCACTCTGATACTGAAAACTCTTGGTTCTACCTTCAAAATATATTTAGAATCTGACTACTTCTTAACACTTCTGTTGGTACCTCATTAGTTTAAAAGCCACCATCTTTTCTCACTTGTAATTTTGCAGTAGCTTTATTTTCTCTAACACAGTCACTTTTATTATATTTGCTTTTCCGTAGAGTATCCTGGGTCACCTTTTCAAGCAGAAGTCAGATTGTGATGTTTCTCTGCTTAAAACTCTCCAAAACCTCTGCCTGTCATTCAGAATAAAAATCACTATCATTTGAAGTATTCTACGTAACCCGGCCCCTACTTCTATGACTGCATCTGCTGATCTCTACATGCTCGACTTTTATTGTGCTTTTAACTTTACACAGAAGAAAACATTTAGAAAATCAAATGTTTTAGAAGAGGTTAGATTTAAGATACTTTATTTTGTATAATTTGACAGTGGCTACATATAATAAGTAAATCTATACATTGGGAGAATAAAGGAGGAGACAAATGAACATCTCTTGAGCTTCTAACATATCTACTCAGTGCCTTACATATTTACTTTGTGATCTCATCCTTTAAACAAGCTAATCAGTACTATTATTTTTTCTTATTTTACAGATGAGTGAACTGAGTAAGTGGTACACCTGGGATTCAAGCTCAGGTCTCTGTAACTCCAAAGCAAAGCACTCATGAAATGTATATAGTGTTAGCTTGAAGGTATAAAATACTTGGAATAGTATTTTAGGCATCTGAAAATCTTACTGGATTTTTTCTTTTCTTTTTTTTTTAAATAGTTTATTGTCAAATTGGTTTCCATAGAACACTCAGTGCTTTTCCCCACAAATGTCCTCCTCCATCACCACCACCTCTTTCCCCCTCCCCCTCCCCCTTCAACCCTCAGTTCATTTTCAGTATTCAGTAGTCTCTCAAGTTTTGCATCCCTCTCTCTCCCCAACTCTCTTTCCCCCTTCCCCTTCCCATGGTCCTCCATTAGATTTCTCCTGTTCTCCTGTTCGACCTATGAGTGCAAACATATGGTATCTGTCCTTCTCCGCCTGACTTATTTCGCTTAGCGTGACACCCTCGAGGTGCATCCACCTTGCTACAAATGGCCAGATTTCATTCTTTCTCATTGCCATGTAATACTCCATTGTATATATATACCACATCTTCTTGATCCACTCATCAGGTGATGGACATTTAGGCTCTTTCCATGATTTGGCTATTGTTGACAGTGCCGCTATGAACATTGGGGTACATGTGCTCCTATGCATCAGCACTTCCTGTATCCCTTGGGTAAATCCCTAGCAGTGCTATTGCTGGATCATAGGGGAGTTCTATGGATAGTTTTTTGAGGAACCTCCACACTGTTGGATTTTAATCATTCAGGAATAATTTCTCAGACTGAACTATGTCTTGGTTATGGTCTCTCATTTTGCAGTAAATGACAACAGATGTTTTAGGTTTTGGTTTTGTGTGTAGCATTCAAATGTTGATGGATAATAAACATTTTCATTAACAATTCAAAGCTTCAGTTTTGGAAAGGAGTACTAGTTAGATCAGAAGAATGATGATGACATATTTAGTTGAGGATAAGTTTTTAAGGTTTCCATCTGTTGTTAGTGATTAGAATCCCTAGGGGCCAGTCTAGTGTAAAGAGCAACTTTTAAATTTAGTTACTACACAAAGGGCCATATTGCAGTGACATGACAGGCAAGATTAAAAACAGTCAAATGATAACAAGAGATGAATTTATTCATGTTACTTATTGAAACAAGGTTTTTTTGTGAGAGATAACTTTTCTGGGATATTTATTTTTCCTTTGGCTAAACCAACGTGTTAGCTTGATGAAATGCTGCTAAGAATGTTAATCTATAAATGTAGTTTGGTTTTTAGCACCAGTTATTATCCAGCTCTTCAGTAGGAATCATTGTTTTGTCCATTTACTTAGGTTTATGAGAAATTCAGTTTTATGGATCCTTGCTGCTAAGTCCCTCTTCTGAGAGCAAGACAGTAGTCTTAGATTTATACTGAGTTCAGATTTGTACACTAAGCAGCTTATAGGCTTTATATTAATGAAGTGATATAGGTTAATGAAAGTAGATTAAATTCATTACCTGAAAATAGATTAAATTCTAGTTATTTGGAATTAAAAGCCAGTGTTTAAGGCATGTTTTTGGAAGAGTATCACTTGGATAGGCTAGGGTTTTCTAAAACAGCATTGGTTATTTCTTGCTCATACTGTATGTCCATTGAATACTGGCAGCGGTGTTTTGCTCATCATTCAAGAATATGGTTTGAGGGGCGCCTGGGTGGCTCAGTTGGTTAAGCGTCCAGCTTTGGCCCAGGTCATGATCTCACGGTTTGTGGGTTTGAATCCCGTGTCGGGCTCTGTGCTGACAGCTAGCTCAGAGCCTGGAGGCTGCTTCAGATTCTGTATCTCCCTCTCTCTCTGACCCTCCCCTGCTCGCGCTGTCTCTCTCTCTGTCTCTCAAAAATAAATAAAAAACATTAAAAAAAAAAAAAGAATCTGGTTTGATGGAATGGTATCATCTTTAAAGTTGATGGTTGTAGTGCCAATGTTAAAAGAATGTATAAGAAGGTCTTTCATGGTAGTTTATATGCCCTGCCTAGAAGACAGTCCCGTTGCTTTCACTTGAAACTCACTATTTAGTCTCCCCTAACCTCTAGGAACTGTGTGACCTTTCCAAGTATCCAGAAACAGAATTTGGGAAACAGGACCAATGATGACTGTAGGAAGTAATAAGACAAACATGTGTTGGCTTTGCTTTGTATTTTAAGACTTGTTTTGGCTTTTAGATTTTGACTTTATTTCTTTTTTTTTTTACGTTTTTTTTAATAGTTTATTGTCAAATTGGTTTCCATATAACACCCAGTGCTCTTCCCCACAAGTGCCCTCCTCCATAACCACCACCTCCCTTACCTCCTCCCCTCCCCCATTGACTTTCTTTTAGCAATCTTTCTTATTTTTCAGAATCCTAAAGTTGTAATAGATCATTGTAGGTGTGGCTGGGTGGCTCAGTTGATTAAGTATCTGTTGATTTTGGCTCACGTCATAATCTCATGGTTCGTGAGTTCGAGACCTGTATTGGGCTACACACTGTCAGTGCAGAGCCTGCTCTGGATTCTCTCTCTCCTTATTTCTCTTTCACCTGCTTGTGTACTCTCTCTCTCAGAATAAATAAGTAAACTTAACAAAAATTTAAAAATCATTGTAAAAACAATTTTAAATGATAATGAAATTTAGAAAATTAAAAAAAATTCCCTTTTCACTTTTTATCAAATTCTGTTCCTTAGATGTAACCACTGTTAATAGTTTGGTGGATAATTTCTCGTATTTTTTTGTATGCACTATAAATAAACATCTGTATAATTAGAGTTTGTTTTTAATTATTTTTATTTATTTTGAAAATATTTTTTATTAAATTTTTAAAAAATGTTTTATTTATTTTTGAGAGAGGGAGAGAGAGAGAGACAGCATGAGCATGGGAGGGTCAGAGAGAGAGGGAGACACAGAATCTGAAGACAGGTTCCAGGCTCTGAGCTAGCTGTCAGCACAGAGCCTGACACAGGTCTCAAACCTACGAACTGTGAGATTATGACCTGAGTGAAGCTGGACGCTCAACCAGCTGAGCCACCCAGGTGCCCCAACATTTATTTATTTTTGAGAGAGAGATAGGGCATGAACAGAGGAGGAGGGGCAAAGAGAGAAAGAAACACAGAACCTGAAGCAGGCTCCAGGCTCTGAGCTAGTGGTCAGCCCAGAGCCCATTGTGGGGCTCAAACCCACAAACTGTGAGATCATGACCTGAACCGAAGTCGGTCGCTCAACCAGCTGAGCCACCCAGGCACCACTATTTTTATTTATTTTGATAGAGACAGAGACAACATGAGTCAGGGAGGCATAGAGAAAGAATCCCAAGCAGACTCTGTGCCGTCATTGCAGAGCCTGATGTGGGGCTCAAACCCACAAAACTGTGAGACCATGACCTAGCCCAAACCAAGAGTCAGACACAACTGACTGAGCCACCCAGGTACCCCACTAGTGTTTGTTTGTTTGTTTTAATGTTTCATTTATTTTTGAGAGAGAGAGAGATAGAGACAGGGACAGAAGCAGAATATGAGTAGGGGAGAGGCAGAGAAAGAGGGAGACACAGAATCCATGAAGCAGGCTCCAGGCTTTAAGCTGTCAGCACAGAACCTGATGCGGGGCTTGAACCCATGAACCAGGAGATCATGATCTGAGCTAAAGTTGGATGCTAAACTGATTGAGCCACCCAGGCGCTTCTAGAGTTTTTTAAAATTTATTTTTATTTTTTATTTTTGAGAGACAGAGAGAGACAGCACGCGCAGGGGAAGGTCAGAGAGAGAGGGAGACAGAATCTGGAGCAGCCTCCAGGCTCTGAGCGACCTGTCAGCACAGAGCCCGACGCGGGACTTGGACCCACGAACCATGAGATCATGACCTAAGCCGAAGCCAGATGCTTAACTGACTGAGCCACCCAGGCACTCCGAGTTTGTTTTTTAAATAAGGGTAGAATCATATTATATATCTCATGCACAAATTCAGGCATGCACAAGTTTTTGTTATTAATCATGAAGGAGAGTTGCAGATAGATATAAGATTATTTGATCAAAGTTTGCACATTTAAAATTTTGATATGATTTGAACTTCCAAATTTCCCCCCCAAAAGATTGTACTAATTTTCATTCCTACTAGTAGTGTATCAGTTTCAGAATTTTCATTTTCTTTTGTTTTTTTATAGATTTTTCTTTTTTTTTAATTTTATTTTATTATTTTTGCAAACGCTTACTTACTTTTGAGAGAGAGAGTGTGTGTGCCTGTGCACGAGCTGGAGAGGGACAGAGAGAGAGGGAAAGAGAGCATCCCAAGCAGGCTCCATGCTGTCAGTGTGGAGCCTAATGAGGGGCTTGAACTCATGAACTGTGAGATATGATCTGAACTGAAATCAAGAGTTGGATGTTTGACCAGCTGGACACCCTGGTATGCCCCAAGATTTTATTTTTAAGTAATCTCTACACTGAATGTGGGGCTCTACCCTACAACCCTGAGATCAAGAGTTGCATGCTCCCCAAACTAAACTAGCCAGGCACTTGGAAAACTTTCATTTTCTTCTACTTTTTCCAAATGCTATATAATATCTTTTTAATTTTTGCCAAAGCAAATGAATTGTACAGTAGGACCTTGGTTTGCAAGCATAATTTGTTCTGGAAACATGCTTATAATCCAATGCTGTTGTATATCAGAGTGAATTTCAAGAACTAACCATTGGCTCAGTTGTGATCGTGTGACATTAGGCCTCACATACTACTCATATTTGCAAGACATTGCTCGTTTCTCAAGTTAAAATTTATTGGAGATGTTTGCTTGTTATGCGGAACACTTGCAGAGCAAGTTTCTTGTGGTCCAAAGTTTTACTGTATTTTGTTTCTATTTGTAGTGCTTTAGTTGTTAGTGAAGCTGAACTTCTTTTCATATGGTTATTGGCCTGTTGTATTTCTCTGAACTACCTATTTATGTATCAGATTAATTTTTCTAATGATTGGTTTCTTTTTCTTACTGGTTTGAAGGTGATATATATACGATTTTATGCAATTAGAATTGTTTATCTTTTCCTTTATGACATTTGAGTTTTGTGTTATCTTAAAGCTTTCACTATATCCATAAGTACCAACTATAGCAGGTAGGTCTAGGGGCACCTGGGTGGCTCAGTTGGTTAAGCGGCCGACTTTGGCTCAGGTCATGATCTTGAGGTTCATGAGTTCGAGCCCTGTGTTGGGCTCTGTGCTGACAGCTCAGAGCCTGGAGCCTGCTTCAAATTCTGTGTCTCCATCTCTCTCTGCCCTTCCCCTACTCACGATCTGTCTCTCAAGAATAAATAAACATTAAAAAAAAATTAGTAGGTGGGTCTATAGTTTTTTAATGTTTAGATAATTTAATGCACCTGGAACTATTCAGATAGATATATATATATATGTATATATATGTATATATATATAATCAGAGTAGTATGAGAGATAATATTATCTTCATTTACAGATAGGACTTTTAGTCATAGAGATATTAAGAAACTTGCCCAAGACAACATAGGTAATAAAGCTATAATATAGACAGTCTATGCTGTTAACTGCTATGCTCTACTACCTCCTATATAGCCAAGTTGTCTTTAAGTTACTGAATTCCATCTGAATTCACTGAATTGTCTTTTAATGACCAAACTGTCTTTTCATCATTGAATTCCACTGAAAGGCATTATTTGGGGCAGTTAATTTGAAATGCATAAAATGTACCTCTGCTAACATGTCGTAATAGATTTTTTGCTTGTCACGGTAAATAGGTGACTAATATTAATTGCTTAAAATGCCTGAGCATGGGAACCCAGATATTTTTAGCTCTCAATTACAGCCTTACCTATTATTTTAATTAAAAAATTTCTTAGAACCTTAGATGTTTGGGTTTCTAGCTTGTAAAAATTGAGGGAATATCACATAAGTCAATAGATGATTAGTATGAATGGCTTAAAATGTATGAGCACGTATATGCATTTAATGTATGTAGAACAACTTTGAGTTAGAGCCTGTTTTCTGTGGGGTGTCTGAGTGGTTCATTTGGTTAAATGTCCAGCTCTTGATCTCAGCTCAGATCTTGATCTGAATTAAGCCCTGCCCTGTGTTGTGCTCTGCACTGGGCATGAATACTACGTAAACAACAACAACACCTATTCTCTGGAGTTGGTGTATGGAAATAATAGCATTAACTGGAACATTTTTGTCATCCTAGTTGTCCAATCAAGTGGTTATATTTCATAAGATGTGTACAGAGGTAGGAAAGAATAATAGTAACAAAAGGTAAAAAGACAGGTTTGGGGGAAGTCTCAGGGAGGAGGGAGAAAAAGTACTTAATATCTTATATTGTCTGTCATTTTCCCCCCAAACTGCCCCAGCTTGGTGTAGCCTTGCCTTTCTTTGATCTTTGTACTGGTGTAGGCTCTAAAGAAGCATCTTGATTGGGTAAGCTCTTGCAGAGTTTGTGAATTCAGACATTTATAAACAGTAGCTATGAAATTGTAAGTTTGTGGGCTATTACTGAAAGCAAAGAATTATAGTCTGACTTCAGCTCACGCCATGATCTTGTGGTTTATGGGCTTGAACCCTGTGTTGGGCTCTATGCTGACAGCTTAGCCTGAAGTCAGCTTTGGATTCTGTTTCTCCCTTTCTCTCTCCATGTCCATCCCCCGTTCACACTTCTGTCTCTCAAAAATAAGCATTAAAAAAATTAGAGGCACCTGGGTGGCTCAGTTGGTTAAATGCCCAACTTCAGCTCAGGTCATGATTTTGGGGCTCGTGAGTTTGATCTCTGCGACAGGGCTCTATGCTGACAGCTAAGAGTGTGGAACTTGTTTCAGATTCTGTGTCTCCCTCTCTCCCTGCTCCTTCCCTGTTCATGCTTTGTCTCTCCTTCGAAAATAAACATTTAAAAAATTTAAAAAATGGACTTTATAAAGCAAAAAATTATATTTGAAAAGAAAACTCTGAAGAATTCAATAAATGACAATATCAGAAGAAAGTTAACATGGTTAAGAGTACTAAAATTACTGTGGGTTGCATTTATTATCTGGTGACTAGGATGAGCTGATTACTGAAATCTTTTCAGCCCATTTTACTTACTTAGGTCACTAATTAGAGAATTTTGTTGTTTAAAAGGTTGCATCTAGTTACGGTGTTTGGAGAGAGATTCCTGTGAGATTCAACCAAATCATGTCTTCAGTAATTATCTTGAGAATTGTGTTAGAGGAACAGTGAATTTCTGCAGCTAATGAATACTTCATTATTGTTTAAAAGAACCTGTATACAAGGTTTATTCAGAAATATTACATTAGTAAAGTAATATTTGTGTACAGAGAACTATATTAGATATTAGTGAGAGTAACAGAGATAACTGTTGTTTAATAATTAACATCCCTCTTTATTAATGTCTGCTGCATATCTAGTGCAATATTTTTACATATATTTTTCTCTAATCGAAATAGCTTAAAGGTATTTATCCTATTTTCGAATTAGGGGAAAGACTAACAGATTACATAGTTTGTTCAATGGTATATACTTTTAATAGTTACTGATTACTTATTGTTTATTGAGTATTTCTTTTTGACAGGTATTATGCTAAGTTTTTTTACTTCATTTTGTACGATTCTGATACAGTTTTGTGATATAGGTACTATTATTATTTTAATGTTTATTTGTTTACTTAGGCAGAGAGAAAGAGAGCCATGAGCAGGGGAAGGGCAGAGAGAGAGAGGGAGAGAGAGAATCCCAAGCAGGCGCCAGGACTGCCAGTGCAGAGCCCAACACGGGGCCTGAACCCATGAACTTGTGATCACAACCTGAGCCAAAATTAAGAGTTGGACATTCCACTGACTGAGCCACCCAGGCACCACTAGGTATTATTTTTTAGTAGATAAAGAAACAGGTGCACAGAGGCTAAATAAATCACCCAAAATCATATACCTAGAAAGTGGAAAAACTGGAATTCAGGCTAAGGACTTGATTTCTCAAAGTCTCTACTCTTAACCATATTTCCTTTCAAGAGGTTTTCCTGCTGTAAAAACGAATCCATCACATTGAGATGCCTTTCAACTTTGAAATTGTATGAACTGTTCTCCATAAAGTAATGAAGTTAGGATAAATTAACATCTTCACCTCAGTTGGATAATAAGAATATTTGATTCATTAGCAGAAAGACTACTACTACTACTACTACTGCTTGATCAGTTCTGTTTCTGAGTTAGCATGTATTCATTGAAGATATATATCTTAACTGTTTTAGGGTCTAGAGTAGTATGCATTGTAGTTCTAATATTTGACATACTTACCCTATTATAGGACAGGAGAGTAAATACAGTGGTGTATGCTCAACTGATGATTGGGTTAAAAAAACTAAATTTGAAATAAGATATACAGAATGTATATAGGTAGTTATTAAAAAATATATGGTGACCATTTGGGCAATGGATAAATAATTGTGACTGGACAGGAGTGTAATAGAGTTCACAGTTCCCTTGAGGTTGGGCTGAGAGAATTGGCTTGCTTATGGATTTATTCCCTAGAAGAGCAGCCAGGTGGCCAAGACATAGTGACCAAATGTGTGTAAACATAGGTGTAAGCCAACCTTAAGGAGCAGGGACGGAGGCTGAGAGGTCTAGTCAAGTGGGCTGAACCTCTACCAAAACAGAAGAGGGGAAAATTTAGCAACCTGAGTAATCCTTTGTCATTCCTGTGGCCACTGAGTTTTAGATCTAATCGACAGTCATCCTGCTGACTCCCTGCATGAGCTGACTGGTGATGAAGGCTGAAGTATTTAGTGTGTATTTATTCTGCTTTTAAGATTGGCTCAGCTGCTGTACTCTGAAGAGTTGAGATCTGGCTAATAGCATCATACTTTGTGGGGGAAGGATATGAGGGAAGTATAGATGGCTAAGAGGAAGCAATAAAAGTAGCAGTCCAGGACAGAGATATGCATGCAAGAGCTCACGGATACTGTTTAGGGTTGCATTTGTAGCCACATTTGTTTCTGACATTTGGAGTTTTGGGGATATCTAGTCACATCTATTTTATTTGACTACAAAATTTAAATCAGGCAAGAGGAAACACTTGAACTGAGAAGTAAATAATAAAAGAAGACAGAATGTCAGAGATTCAAGGGAAAAGAACTCTATTTTAATTATTAGGTAAACATAAATGGTTCATCATAGATACCGTGTGCTTGAATTTTTGGGGTTTTACAGATGCAGCATCAATATATTTCCTTGATGTGAGTGTTTTATAGTTTTCTTCAGCAAGAAACTTTTTAATGGTATCTTACATCTTTAGCATATTAAGTTTGGGAGCAAGATCACTAAGTAATTTTTCCCCTAAAAAAACACCATGTTTCACTAAACCTATGAATTTAAAAATCTATAATCTCACTTTTTAAAGTTTATTTATTTTAGAGAGAGAAAGCACATGAGGGTGAGGGGCAGAGAGAGGGAGAGAGAATCTCAAGCAGGTTCTGTCCTGCCAGCAGAGTCCCCATGCAGGGCTCTCATGAACTGTGAGATCATGACCTGAGCCAGAGGATCTAGAGTCAGAAGTTTAACCAACTGAGCCACCCAGGCACCCCTACCTATAGTCTCATTTAGATAGATCATAGTAGTAGGAGAAAATGATTCTCCAGTTTCAATATTTTATGACTACATTTCTAAGGAGAAGAATATAGATAACTTAAAAATGCTTCTTCATATTATCATCTTCAGAGATTTTCTTTTGCAACATTTTTGGGGAAATTTCTCATTCAGCTCTTTTCTAATTACGTATGAAAAAAACTGGCTATATAAGAAAAGGGATGTATGTGAAGCAAATTATATACTGTAATGCACCTAATGTTGCCAACTACGCTTAATGAAGGAGGCAAGGCTAAATGGTTATCCCAGAGAGGCAACTCACTCTAGGGCTTTTCTATAGGGAAGTAGTTAAAATAAGAGTGAAGACGTCATAAGTTTAAGGACAAGAAGGGAAGTTTGTAACTCACGAAATGAATTAAATTTATGAATTGCATAACAAATGAATTACATCTATGTCTTCTAGTATTTGAACACTAGTAGTGTTGTAAAGAGATATTGAGCAAAAGAGTAGGAACATATATTCTGTAATCTAGCTTTTACATGTTACATTAATAAGATATGGTTAGGTTAAAAGAATGTCATAGTGTCTTAGAGGTGAGAACAAGGTGTCTGGATCCATGCCTCAAATGGTACTTACATACTTGTTGAGAAGACAGATCATAGGAAGTATATACATAAATGCACCAGATAATTAGAGATTATGATAAATGCCATAGGGCTATATTAGAGGGTAAATGGGAAGGCCACTTTAATTAAGGTGGTCAATGAAGCCTTCCTTACAAGGTGATGTTTGAAGAATTTTAATGAGCCAGATATGTGAATAATTGTAGAAAGAGCATTCCAGGTAGAGGAACAGAAAGTACAAAGGCTGGGAAGTGGGAAAGAGGTTGGTATTTTATAAGATTAGAAAGGAGACTGGTGTGGCTGAAGTATAGTGATGTAGGAAGAGAGATGCACGACTAAAGTTTAGATAAGTGGGCAGGAGCCAAATCACGTGAGGCCTTTTAGGCCATGATATAAGATGAAGAGTTTGAATTTTATTTTAAGATAATAGAAAATGCTGTCAAAAGATTTTAAGCAGGGTAATTTCATGATCTAATTTTCATTTAAAAATATTTCTTTTGAGATAGAGAGAGCAAATGCAAGGGGGGGAGGGGCAGAGAGAAAGAAAGAGAGAGATGCGATGAGAAGGGTGAGAGAGAATCCCAAGCAGGCTCTGTTCTGTCAGCACTGAGCCTGATGAGGGGCTTGACCTCATGAACGGTGAGATCATGACCTGAACTGAATCCAAGAGTCAGATGCTTTACCGACTGTGCCACCCAGGTGCCCCTGTGATATGTTGTTTTTTAAATATCAAGGATTATTTCTTGGATAGAGAATGTATAGTTGAGTTAGTTTCTTTTTCCTTAATGTTTGTTTATTTTAAGGTTTATTTATTTTTGAGAGCCTGTGAGTGCAAGTGGGGGAGGGGCAGACAGAGAGGGAGACAGAATCTGAAGCAGGCTCCAGGCTCTGAGCTGTGAGTACAGACCCTGACTTGGGACTCCAACTCATAAGCGGTGAGATCGTGACTTGAGCCGAAGTCAGATGCTTAACCGACTGAGCCGCCCAGGTGCCCCTCAAATGTTTATTTTAGAGATCTGTGTTGTGCAAAGTTTTTAGTAAGGACCTACAAATATGTGTTAGTGTTATCAATAAGTTTTTATATATTTATGTCAACATGGAAAGTATTTTGCCTCATGTAATAATTCAAAGAATAAGGGTAGAGTCCATCCCCCTAGGTACCCTTTATGGTGCAGAGAATACAGACTACAAGAATAATTCCTAGTTACATGGCCCTTTGTAGGTGAGGACTTTCCTGTTTGTCCTGTTCTTAAAAGGCTTATTATTGCAATGTTTGAGGACTTGGGTCATGTCTCATTTGTATTCACATTTAAAGTACAGGTAATCTTTTTTTTCCCCCACATCGGCAATGTTCAGTATATCGCTTTGAGATTTTTGTTGTTTTTTGTTGATAGTCTTCTTCCACACTCCCCCACCCCACCTCTATATCATAAAAAAGTCCTCATTCATATATCCCTAGTAGTAATTTTTTGTCTGTGAAACTTTTTCTCATCCTTAGCTATTTCAAATAATTTGGAGGCTGCTAGTTTTCATAGTTGGACTCTAGAATAAAGTTGGGATGACTGCAGTTTCTAATTTCTCATCAAAAAACAAAACAAAAAACTTTTTTCCCCCCAAAGTGAGCACTACACTCAATGTGGGGCTTGAACTCATGATCCCAAGATCACGAGTTGGCATGGTCTACTGACTGAGCCAGCCAGGTGCCCCCCATCCAAAATCTTCTGACTAGATCTCAAATTATGAGCAATAACAGAGTTTGACCAATGAAGATGTCTTATCTTCCTATATGGAGTGATAGCTCCAAAAGGAAATGGAATAATTGGGAGTAAAATTAGGGTAGAATTTAAATGAAATAAAGATTTTATGTCAACGACTAGGTGAAATATTGTCATCTCTGTTTTATTTTATTAAAAATTTTTTAAATGTTTATTTATTTTTGAGAGACACAGAATCAGAGCATGAGCGGGGGAGGGGCAGAGAGAGAGGGAGACACAGCATCTGAAGCAGGCTCCAGGCTCCAAGCTGTCAGCACAAGAGCCTGACTCGAGGCTTGAACCCATGAACTGTGAGATGATGACCTGAGCTGAAGTCAGATGCTTAACTGACTAAAACATAGGTGTTCCTATGTTTTAAAAAGTACTGTAAACACACATAAGAACACACAGTGGTCAATAAGATCCCATGCAAATATGTAACATTTAACAAATAGTAAAAAAAAAAAAAAAATTATAATAATGGCTAACTGCCAGAAGACCCAGCATAGCTAGCAAAGTTTGTTTTCCTAATCTGATACCTCAACTGCAGAATTTTACATAATTTACTAGAATTAGTGGCTGTGTTTTCTTCTGGTATTTAAAAACTAGCAGATTTAGAGAGTATATATTTAAAGAAAGGTATTCTATCAGTTTTCCTTTTTAGTCTCGGAAGCTTTTCTACTCTGCAGTATCCCAATATATTAAAATTCTTTTCTAAATAGTTTTCTTTGTGGCAAGTTTTGCTTTAAAAAGTTATCTTGAATTGGGGTACCTGGCTGGCTCAGTTGGTAGAGCACATGATTCTTGATTTCCGGGTTGTGGGCTCAAGCCCCATGTTGGGTGTAGAGATTACTTAAAACTAAAATCTTAAACAAATATCTTGAATTAAGAGAATTACTTATAAGTTAGTACTTTTTTGTGGAGAAGCAGCACTATTCATTCCTCAAGCCTTTAATTTTGAAAAATAAGGGTTATTTTGCATATTTAAGATTATAGACTCATAAAGAAAAATAAGTTTAAATAAATTGAAGATTAGCTATTAAGAGCCAAATTCTATCCATATTTACTTTTTATGGTATATGGTAAGTGCATAAATACTAAGTATACAGCATAATGAATTTTGGTAATTTTTACAAAGTAAAAATGTGCATATAACCAGCACCTCATACATTAGTTCTGGGAGCCCTATTGTACTTTTTTTTGTGTCACTATTCTGACTTATAATGTTGTATCTTAGTATTGAATATAGGCTGACTTTTTAAAAATATAATTTATTGTCAAATTGGCTAACATGCAGTATATACAGTGTGCTCTTGTTTTGGGGGTAGATTCCTGTGATTCATCACTTACATACAACATGCAATGCTCTTTGCAACAAGTGCCTTCACCAGTGCCCATCACCCATTTCTACTCTCCCCCAATCAGTTTGTTCTCTGTAGTTAAGAGTCTTTATGGTTTGCATCCCTCCCTCTCTGTAACTGTTTTTCCCCTTCCCTTCCCTCTTGGTCTTCTGTTAAGTTTTTCAAGTTCCACATACTGGGCTCTTTCCATAATTTGGCTTTTGTTGAAAGCGCTGCTATAAACTTTGGGGTACATGTGCCCCTGTGCATCAGCACTCCTGTATCCTTTGGATAAACTCCTACGACCTATTGCTGGGTTGTAGGGAGTTTTATTTTTAATTTTTTGAGGAACCTCCACACTGTTTGCCAGAGTGGCTGCACCAGTTTGCATTTCCACCAGCAGTGCAAGAGGGTTCCTATTTCTCCACATCCTCACCAGCGTCTGTTGTTTCCTGAATTGTTAATTTTAGCCACTCTGACTAGTGTGAGGTGATATCCCAGTGTGGTTTTGATTTGTATTTCCCTCATGGTAAGTGACATTGAGCATCTTTTCATGTGTCTGTTGGCCATCTGGGTGTCTTCTTTGGAAAAGTGTCCATTCATGTCTTCTATTACAGGCTGAATGTTAATTCTTGTTATTGTTGTTGTTGTTGTTTGAGTAGTCTCTGCCTTCAACATGAGGCTCAAACTTATGACTCCAAGATTAATTATCTCATGTTCTACCTACTGAGCCAGCCAGGCATCCCTGAATGTTAATTTTTAAGTTTGATATTCATCATGCTGGATTACATTTACTGTAGTATAATTGTGTATCTTTTCTGCTAATTTAGTCTGATAATTAAAATTTTTTTTAAGGTTTATTTATTTTTGAGAGAGTTAGAGCGAGCTGGGGAGAGGCAGAGAGAGAGGAAGAGAGAATCCCAAACAGGCTCCATGCTGCTAGTCCAGAGCCCACTGTGGGGCTTGATCCCATGAACCGTGAGATTGTGACCTGAGCCAAAATCCAGAGTCTGATGTTTAACTGACTGAGTCACGTTGGTGTCCCTAATAATTAAAATTCGATGTGAATTCATCTTAATAGGGAAAGCAACTACTTTTTTTCCCTTAATTTTTGGATAATATTGACTAGCTATCCAATTTTAGTCCTGCAGTTACTGTGGTTATTACTATGCTTAGTTAAAGGTTGAACATATCACTTAGCCTTCTTCCTGGTAGTGAGGGACATCATACTTTAGTGAGATGACTTTTTCTTAATTCTGTTATAAAAAGATCTCCAAGGAGCAATAATTATTTCCAGGCTTAAAATGATATTTCATCATGATTTATGTAGCTCATTAATTCACTCCCTACCTATAGTGCTTACCAAAGAACCTTTGGATTTCAGTCAAACAAAGTTTACTGAAGTATAATTGCTAAGAAAGCCATAGAGTGTTATTGATGTTCTCTGAAGAAACATATTTGGGGGGTGTGTATGTGTATGTGTATAAATATATATACAAACATACATATACATATCTATATTTTATTAATTAATTAATTTATTTTTTACCTTTGAGAGACAGAGAGAGACAGTGCGAGCAGGGGAGGGTCAGAGAGAGAGGGAGATACAAAATCTGAAGCAGGCTCCAGGCTCTGAGCCAGCTGTCAGCACAGAGCCCGATGCGGGGCTTGAACCCATGAACCGTGAAATCATGACTTGAGCTGAAGCCAGACGCTTAACTGACTGAGCCACCCAGGTGCCCCTTTATTACTTTTTTAATGCTTTTATTATTGAGAGACAGAGAGAGACAGCATGAGCATGAGCATGGGAGGGGCAGAGAGAGGGAGAGAGACAGAATCTGAAGTCGTTTCCAGGCTCTGAGCTGACAGCACAGAGCCTAATGTGGGGCTTGAACTCACAAACTGTGAGAGCGTGACCTGAGCTGAAGTCAGACTCTTAACTGACTGAGCCACCCAGGCGCCCCATATATATTTTTTAAAGTTTACTTGTTTAAGCAATCGATACACCCAATATAGCGCTTAAACACACAACCCTGAGATAAAGAGCCACACCCTCTACTGACTGAGCCAGCCAGGTGCCCCTATATTTGATATATTATATGCAAGTTGGTTTATAATAAGTTATTAAAAGTTTGAAATATTTTATAAAGAATTCAAATGCTTGTGAAGTTGAGAATATTTCCTATAAATTATTATTTTTTTTCATCAGCAAGAGATGTTGAATTGTTACTAAACCTGTATCAGAACAAGACATCTGCATAATATACATAAAGATTTTGAAGAATGGTACATCAAACGCACTTTTTCATAAATATTTTCCCTTGGTATATACTCTTTTTGACTGCTTATTCTTTTGCTGGTCATCTTGAATCACTATATCCCTCTAGCTCCTTTCCGCTGTTATCAACAGAATCATAACCAGGTCTCTCCATCCTTACAAGCATAAAAACAAGGAAACAAAATAGACAAACACCAGACATATACACATATTAATTGTGTTGCTCTTTGTTTTATTGTCATTTTTACTGCTAGATTTCTTAATCCTTTGCAATTACTTTTATAATTTTATTAAGACTGTATTTGTAGAAGTTACAAAATTTAAAAGGTTTTATATTTTAAATTTATTTTTTAACAGAGTAATATTAGAGTAAATATTTAAATTAAAAAGATTTTGATGAATATAGCATACTTAAAACAGATCTATATTTGAATTTCAAGCTTTTTGATAATAGATGTAGGTTTTAAATTTAATAACCAACTTTAGACCACCTTAGCTAGATTAGCATAAGAAGTTTGAAATATTGGGCCATGCCATCGATTTAATTTTCACTTTCTTCTTTTCTTTTGTAGGCTTTTCTAGTTATTTTATTTTTTTAAATGTTTATTTTGAGAGAGTAGAGGAAGCATGATCAGGGGAGGGGCAAAGAGAGAGGGAGACAGAGAATTCCAAGTAGGCTCTGTGCTGGCAGATGTGGGGCTTGAACCCACGAACTGGAGATTGTGACTTGAGCTAAAATCAAGAGTCAGACACTTAACTGACAGAGCCACCTAGGCACCCCTCTAGTTATTGTAATTAAAATTAACCTGTCCACAAAAGAGGAAAGGGCTCTTATTCTCTACACACTTCATAAAGTAGTGTTACATATTAGATTTGAAAAACTAACAACATATTTTTTAGCTGTCATTTTTTTGAGTACTTAATATGTGTGACATATTGTGCCAATTTTGTTATTTAAAAAAATCTTTTCAACCTCTGTAAGTGTAGAATCCTATTTAAGAAACCACAGCCTTAGGAAAATTAAGTAATTCTCCATGGTAATTTAGCTAGTGACAGTGCAAGGGTTTGAACTCAGGTAGTCTGATTCTTGAGCTCACCCTCTCATGGACAGTACGTCAGTGAGACTTTCCTTCTTTGTTCTTATAAAGGTTATCTGGGTCTAAGTTAAAAGGAACCAATACTTGGCTTTGATAGTTCAATAGTACTGTTTTATGCTCAAGACCTGCATTAATAATTTTCTCTTTCTTCTGATAAGGTGTCTTTGAAGAATAGGAAATAAATGAGTTGGGTCTGTTTTCTAGAGAAGAGCAGGCTCATAGAAAAAAATCTTTATCTGTCCGTCTGTCTGTCTATCTATCTGTCTATCTCCATCCAATAGCCTGAATCTGGGGTAGCAACAGTAAGGTACCCACATGACTGTTGGGTGCTGCCCTTTACAGAGGTGGATAGAAGCAGGGGATGCAGGATGAGTTGCAGCCTGACCTCCACAGGTCTTTTAAAATAAATTTCTGATGGCCAGGACAATTTAAAAATGAAAAGATAGTATCCAAAATGCCAAGAATGTAGCATTCATAAACTATGTGGAATAATTCCATGAAACCCATTGCAGCTGTAATTTTCATGAAAAAATATAATTAAAAATTTTAATGAAAAATTTGCTTCACAAATGAGATGTAGAATTGGATTGTATTTGTTTTAAATAATTAATTAATCTTTTTTTTTTTTTAATTAAGTTTTACACCCCAGGCACCCGGGTGGCTCAGTTGGTTAAGTGTATGACTTTGGCTCAGGTCATGATTTCAGGGTTTGTGGGTTCAAGCCCCATGTTGGGCTTTGTACTGACAGTTCAGAGCCTAGAGCCTGCTTCCCATGTGTGGTTCCCTCTCTCTCTCTCTCTGCCCCTCCCCTGCTCATACTTAGTCTCTCTCTTCCCAAAATAAATATTTAAAAAATAAAAAAAAATGAAAATAAAGTAAGCTGTACACCCAAATAGGGCTTAAACTCACAACCCTGAGATAAAGAGTTGGATGCTCTACTAACTGAGCCAGCTAGGTGTACCCCATTAACTTTCTTTTTTTTCTTTCTTTTTTTAAAAGAGAGAGTAAAGATTGTGTTTCATTTTCAGATATTAAAATTTCTTTTTTTTAAAATTTTTTTAATGTTTTATTTATTTTATTACAGTGAGAGACAGAGCATGAGAAGAGGGGGAGGGGCAGAGAGAGAAGGAGACACAGAACTGGAAGCAGGCTCCAGGCCCTGAGCTAGCTGTCAGCACAGAGCCCGACGCAGGGCTCAAACCCACAAATGTGAGATCTGACCTGAGCTGAAGTCGGAGGCTTAACCGACTGAGCCACCCAGGCGCCCCTCAGATATTAAAATTTCTTAAATGTGGATTTATAAAAAATACTTAAAAATGTTTTCTCTAAGTGACTCTACTCTGTGTTTGCTAAATTATATAGATAAAAATTTCATCTAAAAATTACTGAGGGTGACATAGGAAATGCATTATTTACATTATATTTTCTCATGTTTTTCTCTGTGTTTATAGTTTCCCAGTTGTCCTTTGATTAAAATGAAATGAGCTAGAGACACTTGAGTGGCTCAGTTGGTTAAGTGTCTGACTTTGGCTCAGGTCATGATATTGAGGTTCTTGAGTTTGAACTGAACTTTGGGCTCTCTGTTGTTCTCTGTTGTCAGCACAGAGCCCCCTTCAGATCCTGTCTCCCTCTCTCTACCTCTGCCTCTTCTCTGCTACCCTGACTCTCTCTAAAAAAATAAACCTCGAAAGAAAGAAAGAAAGGAAGGAAGGAAAGAAGGAAGGAAGGAAGGAAAGAAGCAAGGAAGGAAGGAAGGAGATTGATTGAGAGAGATATAAAAAATAAACCGAGAGAGAGAGAGAGAGAGAGAGAGAGAGAGAAAGAAAGAAAGAATGAAAGAAATGAGTCACTTAGAATGCCTAGGTTTTCCCACAATATTTATGAAGTTCCATAGTGATATTGCTAATCATAGGGGAAAAAAATTGAATAATGGAGGGACCCCTGGGTGGCTCTGTCAGTTAAGTGTCTGACTTTGGTTCAGGTCATGATCTCGCAGTCCATGAGTTCGAGCCCCACATTGGGCTCTGTGCTAACAGAGCCTGCTTCGGATTCAGTGTCTCCCTCTCTCTCTCTGCCCCTCCCCAGCTCATACTCTGTCTCTCTCCCTCTCAAAATAATAAATAAACATTTAAAAAATTGAATAATGGAATAAAAAAGGATTTGTTTCAGCTCAGAAAATTTTTAGATTTTTTTCGTTAATACAGAGTGTTTTAGCTGCTGAGTAAGTAGTAAGATTCTCATTTTGGGAGTTTGTCTTAATCATTGACCTCCATAATAACAGAAATTAAAAGTCATTACTAGATTTGATGTACTTATTTTAAGATCAGTTGATATTAAGTATTGTGAGGAAATGTTTATATTGAAAGAAAATCATATACAGTTGTAATATAAAAGATATTACCACTTGGGGGTTTCTTGAGTTTCTTTGGAATATTAGATAATATGTATATCTAATTCATTAGATATTTAGATTGTGTATCTAATCCATTTCAGTGAGTCTGAAACTTAAAAAGTACTTTAGTTCAAGTGTTATTTTCTTATTTGCACAAAGTGAATCCTGTGTAGGAGTTCATGATTCTGGATATTAAATATATAAATAGAAATATAACGATTAGTTTATGCTCTTTTTTTCTAAAGAATGGAAGATATACTCGATAACTTTTCATTGTTTAAAACTGAAACCAACTGAAATTGTATTCCATACCCATGAACAAGTACATCATTATCAGTGGAATTATATAGTATTTGTCTTTTTGTGTATGGCTTACTTTACTTAGTATAGTTCCTCAGTTTTCAATCATGTTGTCAGAATTTTTCTTCCTTTTAAAAGCGTTTAATAGTTTTTTGACCCTGAAAATGTAAAATAGAGTTTTTAGTCTTATTTGCCATCTACCCTCCACATATCCCAGAAAAGTAGTCATTTATCTATGGCTTTCCTTAGGAGATTATAGAAGCTCCATTAAGATCTTTTGGCCTGATGACATTAAATACTTATCCATTTGATCCAGTAACTACTAGTGGTAAGATACTCCTAGTTTGATAAATTTGACTTTTAAAAAATGTTTATTTATGTATTTTGAGAGAGAGAGAGAAAGAGAGAGAGAGAGAGCGCATGAGTGAGCAAGCAGGGGAGAGCAGAGAGAGGGAGTGAGAATCCCAAGCAGGTTCTATGCTGTCATCCTGGAGCCTGATGTGGGGCTTGATCTCATGAACCATGAGATCATGACCTGATTCGAAATCAAGAGTCAGACACTTACCTGACTGAGTCACTTGGGCACCTCTGTGAGTTTGACTTTTGACTTGACTTCAAGTTTGAAGTTGTATCATACACTGTGATCTCATTGTATGCTCAGTACCTATAAAGGGAGATCTGCAAAATCTTGTACAAGATGAAAATTCTTTCCAAATTTTAAACAAAAAGGCTTTCAGTTATGACCATTTACCATATCCTTGCTATTTTAAACTCTTTTGCACCTTGCTATTTGTGTAACTAAACCTCTGTTCAGTAAAAGCTGTTGCATTTCCAGTTGCCACCAAGCCAGTCTATTTTATTTTGCTCATACTTCCCATAATATGTAACCATTGCAGAGTTTGAAATGTTGTTTGAAAGTATCTTTTGGTATCCTGCACCCTCAATACTCATACTCTCCCATACCCTCTTATTCTTCTTTGAATATTCAGAGAACTAGTTCTTTGAATACCCTGCTAATGTGGAGCTTTCTGGATTAATGGGCCTTATTGCACTGGTGGAGGGGACTACACTTCTAGGTCCAGCTAGATGTTGGCAATAACATTAATTTTTTAAAAATTACTTTAGACTCATAAAGTTGCACAAATAAAACAAAGAATTCCTGTTTGTATGTGGAAGAAATTCTAGCTTCTCCAAATGTTAATATTTTGCTATATTTGCTTTATCATTTTCTTCATATGTTCATATTGTCTTTTTTGAAATATTTGAGAAAAAATTACAGACATCATGCCCATTTACACCTAAATATGTCAGTGTATTTCCTAAAAAACAAGAGATTTTATGTAACCACAATGCAGTTCTCAAAATTAAGAAATTAACATCTGGGCACCTGGGTGGCTTAGTTGGTTGAGCATCCAACTTCGACTCAGGTCATGATCTCATGGTTCATAAGTTTGAACCCTGGATTGGGCTCTGTGCTGACAGCTCAGAGTCTTCAGCCTGCTTTGGATTCTCTGCTTCCCTCTCTCTCTGCCCATCCCCTGCTCATGCTCTGTCTCTATCTCGCAAAAATAAACAAACAGGAGCACCTGCATGGCTCAGTCAATTAAGTGTCTGACTTCGGCTTAAGTCATGATCTTGCAGTCAGCGAGTTCAAGCCGCATGTCAGGCTCTGTGCTGACAGCTCAGAGCCTGGAGCCTGCTTCAGATACTGTGTCTCCCTCTCTGCCCCTTTCCCATGTACATTCTGTCTCTCTCTCTCAAAAATAAACAAACATTAAAACATTTAGAAAAATGTTAAAAAAAGAAATTAACATCGATATAAACCAATTTCTTTTTTTAAAATGTTTATTATTGAGACAGAGAGAAACAGAGCATGAGTAAGGGAGGGACAAAGAGAGAGGGAGACACAGAATCCGAAGCAGGTTCCAGGCTCTGAGCTGTCCGCACTGAGCCCGATGCAGGGCTTGAACCCATGAACCGTGAGATCATGTCTTGAGCCGACTGAGCCACCCAGGTGCCCCTAATATCATTTTCTAGAGGCCTTCAAATACCATTAACTGTTCCAGTAATGTTCTTTATAGCCAAAGGAAAAAAAATTCCAATCCAGTAGACCAATTCTGGATCATGCCTTACATTTAGTTGTTACGTTTATTTACATATACCTCTTTAATTTGTGACAGTTCCTTAGTCATTATCTTTTATAACCTTGATGTTTTGGAAGAGTACAGATCAGTTATTTTGTAGAATCCTTCTCAGTCTGAATTTATCTGATGTTTCCTCATGATTAGAATCAAGTAATGGATTTTTAGCAGAAATATCAGAGAAGTAGTATTGGGTTCTTCTCAGAGTGCATCATATCAGGGGGCATATGACATCAGTTTGCCTCATTACTGTTGATGTTAACTTTTATCACTTGGGTTAAATGGTATCTACCGGGTAAAGTTACTGTTTTTCCCTTTGTAATTAAAAAACAACTAGTGAAGAGAGATTTGAGACAATGTGAATATTCTGTTTCTCATCAGACTAATATGGGCATTCATTGAGGATTCTTGCCAAATTGTGATTTTTTTTCAAAACCTAATATTTCTTTTACATTTATTGTTATTCTGCCAGAAGGAAGAACTTTCCTTTCTTCCCATTGATTTGTTTATGTCAGTGTGAACTGGTGGGTTTTGATTTTATTAAATAGATTTAGTTAAGCATTTCTTTTTTAATGATTTTTTTTTTTTTTTTGGAGAGAGGGGGAGAGAGCATTTTAAGCAGGTTCCATGCCCAGTGCAGAGCCCATGTGGGGCTCAATTTTATGACTGTGAGCCGAAATCAAGAGTCAGATGGTTAATCAACTGACTGAGCCACCGAAACACCCCCAAAGATTTTATTTTTTAAGTAATCTCTGTACCCTTCATGGGGCTTGAACCCATAACCCTGATATCAAGAGCTACATAGTCCACCAACTGAGCTAGCCAGGAGCCCCCTAGCTATGCATATCTGAAGTGAGAGAAGAGATCTGCTTTTTAGATTCTTATTAAAGGTATATGACGTTCACTTAACTTTTAAGCCCTCAGTTTTTTATAATGGTTAAATGCAGCTGAAGATGTGGAAATGCCAGCTGAGTATTAGTTATTGTAGGCTTATAATCTCATGAAATTTTGGGACACCTGGGTGGCTCAGTCAGTTAAGTGTCCAGCTTCGGTTCAGGTCATGATCTCATGGGTTGTGGTTCAAGCCCCTCATCAGGCTCTGTGCTGCCAACTCAGAGCCTGGAGCCTGCTTCAGATTGTGTCTCCCACTCTATCTGCCCCTCCCCTTCTTGTATTCTTATCTCTCTCTCTTAAAAATATATAAACATTTAAAAAAATAAT
>NC_043702.1:31864922-31924565 GCF_006229205.1 Suricata suricatta | reverse complement strand
TCTGACCTGAGCCGAAGTCAGAGGCTTAACCGACTGAGCCACCCAGGCGCCCCTAGTTTATTTTTTAAAAAACGTTTATTTATTTTGAGAGAGAGAGAGAGAGAGAGAGAGACAGAGAGAGAGAGAGAGAGAGAGAGAGAGAGAGAGAGAGAGAATATTCCAGGTAGGCTCCACGCTGTTAGCCCAAAGTCTGAGGCAGGGCTCAGTCCTACAGACATGATCTGAGCTGAAATCAAGTGTTGGTTGCCTAACTGACTGAGCCACCCAGGCACCCTAAAAATTTGAAATTGAAAGCTGACTATCAAAAGTGTTTTGTTAGCTTGTAGCATATTCATTAGGTGGCAAGTTTATTTGAACTGATATAAAGTTATTTACAGTTTTTATCTATGTGAATATTCATTCTGATTGCTGAAGAAATTCTTGTAGATTTAATTATTGGGAACTTCCCCATACTCTGTTAGGAATGTTGTGTAATATATGGCATAGACACATGATATTTTCCTCAAATCTGGAGAAATTCAGAATTTAAAACACATTTGGATATGAGGGTTTATATAAAGGCTTAAGGATCTATAGTGTTATATATGGGTCCTATTTATTTCTAAGTATATTTTGAAATTACCAACTAGTAATAGTTGACACTAACAGTTATATTACTATGAACCATGACTATCACAAAATTAAGAATAGTTCTATCAGCATTTGCTTAAAGAACAGAGAAACACTAGTACTTTCTTTGCTATCAGGTACTTTCCTTTGCCATTCTAAATGAAATTGGGGGATCATCTTCCCCTCTAATCTTTTTTTCTCTTCTCTGTTACTGCTGAGCCTGCTCTGTTCCTAATGTATATTATCTTTCTACTCTGCTCACTTAGGTTGGAAGGACACTTGAATGCAGCTACAGAATACAGAATGCCCTGCCTTTCCTCAACTGCCCAGTGGTTTTAGCTAATACTATATTTATAGTATTTTTTAACTATAGAATTATATTAAAATTGAATGATTCAAAGACAGATTTTAACTATGCCTTGACTAAAAACTAAATTCTTTTTAGAGTACTGACAGAGGAAGTGGTCTTAACATTGTAATAGAATGTAATATTATGTTTAATGAAAATAATGGTTATTCTGTATCTAATGAGAATTTTAAAGTTCATGTTTTTTATTCTTACATGGTAATTTTCATAAAAATGATACTTATGCTCAAGTGACAAAATTAATAAGCTAAATAGTGCTTAGCTTTAAGATATTTAACTTTATCACTAGAGATTCTCTTAGTTTTTAACTTAGCTACTAATTGAGAAAACTTTTTTGTAACTCTTTTTTTTGTGTGTTCTTTTATTTATGTTAAATAAAAAAAATTCTTATTCAATTCTGCTTCTGCAATCTAATTCTAATACTGGATTTTGAACTCTCCTAAATTATGCTTGATTTAGATAAAAGTTTTAAATTAGTACCTTAAAAATACAACTTGTTAAAAATAATACATATCCATAACAAAAAAATTAAAATTGTGTGTAAGAGTATACAATGAAATGAACATTTTATAGCATTCTTATTATGTAAGCCAGGCAAAGGTTGGCAGCTTTCTTTCAGTTAGATGTCACTTAGCCTATTGAGTATACAAATGCCTTTTGTTTCATTGCC
Organism: Suricata suricatta; assembly: GCF_006229205.1. Taxonomy (NCBI): domain Eukaryota; kingdom Metazoa; phylum Chordata; class Mammalia; order Carnivora; family Herpestidae; genus Suricata; species Suricata suricatta. The sequence continues at coordinate 31,922,919 of NC_043702.1, read as the reverse complement.
ACCTAACTCAGCAATAATAAGTGTATGTGGGGGGGTATGGTGATTGCTAATAGTACCTCACATCTCATGTCCCCCTTTATGTAATCATAAAGTTAGATCACATGTGGTGACAATACTTGAAGATGGTTCTAAAAGTGAATTAAAGTTTTGTTTTGTTTTGTTTTTATGAATCATGGTGTGGGTGCAAATTTTTCCATTAATGATATAATTACAATGTATTGAGAACTTTGCTGAAGCATTCCAGGGGAAAGATACTCTGAAATGAAAGTAACTACAAGTGATTTTGTTAATAGATTTTGGAGGTATCTTTCAGTAAGGCCACACAGTTACTTCATTTTGCATACCAAATAAAATGGCTTCATTTTCTATATAAGTTACTAATCCTATATATATGTGTGTATGTATGTATATAATCATACATATATATATATAATCAGTGTTTTCTTTGGTGCAAATCAGTAAGATGATAAATCTTCATTATGTAACATTTTAAGTTGATATAAATGAGCAGTAATTTTAGAGGTTTATTTTTAAAGCAAAAGGGTGAGCCAAAATGTTAATCTTTCACACATACAGCGTACAAAAATTTGTTGAAGTGCCAGGTGAAGGGATCATCAACATATTAACTAATTCAGCTTCTTAACACAAAAATATAATTTAATTTTTATTCCGGAATGATTTCAAGACTATCTACATTTTCCTTTGAGGATTGTTCTGTAATTATGATGCAGTAATATGTTGGAAACCACAGTGGTTGAATAAAATGAACATGTAGCAAAAGGGATTCAGGAGAGCTTTTTTGTAAAGATCTCTATTGTTAGCACAATTTTGTCTGTGGTTTCTGTCTTTTAGGGAAAAGCTGTAATGCCTAAAAGTTGCCAGGACTTCATTAAGCTAACGTTGGATAGTAGCCAGACATTTAGTTGGTCAAGACCTTCTCTGAGACCCAAGAGGTGTGGGAAAGGAGTGAGGTTGGATTGGGAGGGTGGAATAGACTTTTTTTTTTTTTTTACATAGTAATTGATGTAATTATTGTGTCAGAAGGAGTTAGCTGACTTGTAAAATTGATTTGTCTTTAGAGCCTTTTAAACCTTTTTCTACAGTAACGTTCCTACTATTGGACCTTCCATTTTTTCAGTTAACCAGAAACAATATTGATAACAAGACTGGCATTTTTTTCTTGTATAGTTTTGAACAAAACAATACTTATTTTTAAATTTTAAATTAGAAATCTAATTAGAAATGACACCTTTATAAAGTTAATGTTCAACTCATTTTAAGAAAGCAAGATTATAAAAATACCCTATTTGTTCAGATTCTTTAGAATTTCTAGTTTTGTTTTAAAAAATTAGTTTTTGGGGGAGTGCCTGGGTGGCTCAGTTGGTAAAATGTTCGATTTAGGCTCAGGTTATGATCTCGTGGTTGGTGAGTACAAGCCCCATGCATTGGTCTCCACACACACAGTGCTGTCTGTGGTAACAGCACAGAGCCTGTTTCAGATCCTCCGTCTCCCTCTCTCTGTCCCTGAACCACTTGTGTGTGTGTGCTTTCAAAAATAAGCATTTAAAAAAAATAAGCATTTGTTTAAAAAAGTAGTTTTTTAAAAAATACTTTATTTTTAAGTAATCTCTATACCCAGTGTGTGGTTTGAACTCAGCAACTGCAAGGTCAGGAATCATATGCTCTACCAACTGAGCCAGTCAGGTGCCCTTAAAGTTTTGCACCTGCTGCTCATTTTAGTTATTCTATATGTATGTGGATGTATACTCCAGAGTGAGGCACTAAGGCCTTTACTTTCTACTTTTCATATTTCTGTGGTACTTGAATTTTATTTTGTTAAGTTCATGTCTTAAAATCATTGTGATTAGAAATATAATTTAAAACCTAATAAAATGACTTACTTAAAGTCACTTCAGAGCTAAATTTTTTTTTCACCAGATATATTGATTTATAAGTGACTGTTTAGTAGAGATGATTATTCTTTATTTAACAAATGAATAATTAATGAACACCAATATTGGTGATATGGTGGCAAATTAGAGAAATATATTCCTTTTCATAGTACAGGGAATCAAGAATTTTAATTTTCTTAAAAAAATGTTTGTGCATATAAGACTATTTCATTTAAATGCACATGTTAGAAAACAGTTGAGGAGCGCCTGGGTGGCTCAGTTGGTTAAGCGTCTGGTTTCGGCTCAGGTCATGATCTCGCGGTTTGTGGGTTTGAGCCCCATGTCAGGCTCTGTGCTGACAGCTAGCTCAGAGCCTGGAGCCTGTCTTTGGATTCTGTCTCTCCCTCTCTCTGTCCCTCCCCTGCTCTCACTGTCTCTCTCTCTCTCAAAAAAATAAATAAAACATAAATAAACTTAAAAAAAAAAAGAAAAGAATTGAACTTTCTGATTTTTAATATCTTTGAAAAGGTATGAATAATTTAAGTAAAGTAGATATTGCAAAAGAAGAATGGCATTCTATCTGGTATTTTTATGTATATAGGATACATTTACTGCGCTCATGTTATTTTGAGTGGACCAGGAAAAAAGAGAGAGAGAGAGAGAATGTAGATGAGCAGTTGAAGGATAAAGAGATTTCACATAGTGATATCTATATAATAGTATTGATTTTTATATATCAATTGGTGACTCTCAAAGTATGGTTCTTGAATACTTGGGGAATCCCTGAGATCCTATCAGAGGATTTGTGAAGTCAAACATATTTTCATAATAGTTCTAATATGTTTTTTGCATTTCCACTGAGTTGATACTTGGACTGATGGTGCAAAAGCAGTAACGGGTAAAACTGCTGGCTCTTAGCACAAGTCAAGGTGCTAAGAGGTGCACCAAACTATACTAGTTTTTATTGTGCTCTTCACTAAGAACTTACAGTTTTTAAAAAAAGACAGTTTCATTTAAGGATATCCTTAGCTCAAGCAGTAAAAATTATTAATTTTATTAAATCTGATCCTTTGAGTAGTTGTCTTTTTTAGTATTTTATGTGGCAAAATGAGAAGTACAGGTATTTCATACCAAAGTATGATGGTTGTCTTTAGTAAAAATACTTGTATAATTGAATTGAAAGTAGAACCAGCTGCCTTTTCATGTAGCACCTTTTTAATTTTAAAGAAAAATTGACAAACTGTGGTTATTGAGATTTTGGCAGATTCCTGAAAATGAGTGATCTTGTTATTTCAAGGAAATTAGCTGATGGAACTTATTGCTAGTGATAAAATTTGAGCTTTCAAAGTGAAAAGTAGAATTTTGGAAAACCTATATTCCTAATCAGGAGGTTGATATTTAAAGACTTTTCTAATGAGACCAGTGGTGATATTAACAAATATGATTTTTTTTTTGGTAATGTGTAATGATATGTATCAACCTTTGAAAGAGCTATATAAATCAGTGAACCAATATTTTCCAAGTAAACAGTGTATGTTATACAATTTTGCATAAAGATCTTTTCAAAGGGCAAAATAAAAGTGAATTTTATAGCAGTATAAAAAGTTCATCAGTTTGTTTTCTGATTCCATTTTGTAACTATTAAGAAACTGCTACTTGTTGAGTTTTGGTGTAATATCAAAAGAGTATCCAGGGGTTCCTGGCTGGCTCAGGTTTTGAACTACTTAAACATAAAATTCTGCATTGAGACCAATAGTTTGAAAATACTTTCTGTGGTTTTTTTTTTAAGTTTATTTATTTATTTTGAGAGAGAGAGAGCGAGAGCATGTGTGCACCCATGCACACATGGAGGCATGGGTAAACAGGGAAGGAGCATAGATAGAGGGAGAGAGAGATATTCCCAAGCACACTCTATTCTCACAACTGTGAGATCACGACCTGAGCTGAAATCAAGAGTCAGATGCTTAACTTTCTGAGCCACCCAGGTACCCTGAAAGTAATTTTGAATAGTTACAGTTATTCTAGTGCCCATGTGATTATAATTTGAAATGACTAGATTGAATGACTCAGGAGAGTATTTTACTAAGTCTTGATTGGTTTCCATCTCCTTTTGGCATATGTACCTTAAAACAAAACAACTTCTGGATGTCTGAAAACTCTTAAAAATTCATAATATTCTTAATTTTATGCCAAGACAGATGAAAGTTATCTAGTTAAAGTTATAGTTTGCCAAATTGCCTGGGTAAAGTCCTTGAATATGTAAATGAACAAAACTGCCCTTTCCTCTCAGGAGATCTATAGTTTTGTAGAAAAGTCTGACATAGATGGATGAATGATGAGAACTGGGATCCAGATCTGATCTTATCTCATCAGTTAAAGATAATGGGAAACCCAGAACTTTATAAGCCCTTAATCCGGTGATTTTTGCTTATGCCAATGATGCTTACCTTTTTATTAAAAGTCATGTATTCCTCAGGCACCTGGGTGGCTCAGTCATTTGAGTGCCTGATTCTTGGGTTTGGCTCAGATTATGATCCCAGTGTTGTGGGATCAAACCCCATATACAGCTATGAGCTTACTGTGGAAGATTCTCCTTCAGGGCAGTGGCTTAGTTGGTTAAGTGTCAGCTTCAGCTCAGGTCATGATCTCGAGGTTCATGAGTTCGAACCCCTTATCATAGTCTTTGCTGTCAGCTCAGAGCCTGCTTTGGGTCATTTTTCTCCCTCTCTGCACCGTCCCCCCTCAAAAATAAACAAACATTAGAAAAAAAAATTCTTTATCCCTCTGCCCCCTCCCCTGCGTGTGTTCTCTCATTAAAAAAAAATGTTTGCTTATTAACATAAAATGGATAAAAACAACACAATTTTTAAAACAAGTCATGTATTCCTATAAGAATCTGATGAAATCTATATATACTCTCTTAACATGACCTAAATATGTGTACTTACATACACAGTCACATAAGTAGACACTCAGAGTAGTAAACGATGTAAGAGTTCATGATTCAACTTTTGGAGCATATTGGAGCATGGATTTCTTTTTAAAACTTTTAGGGTTTTGGGGCATCTGGCTGGCTTAGGTGGAAGAACATGTGATTCTTGATCTCGAGATTGTGAGTTCAAGCTCCATGTTGGGTGTAGAAATTACTTAAGTAAGTAATAAACTTAGAAAGAAAAAAAAAACTCTGTTGTGGGGTTTTTTTTGACAGCCACAAATTTATAAGTTGAGATCCTCACCCCTTTACCTCAGAATGTCACCCTATTTGGAAATAGGTCCATGCAAGTGTAATTGATTAAGTTAAAGTCATACTAGAGTAAGGTGAGCCCCTAACCCAATAGGACTGGTGTCCTTATAAAAAGGGAACATTTGAACACAGACATGTACACAGAGACATTTTCACAGCACCATGTGAAAATGAGTGTAGAGATCTATAAGTCAAGGAATGCTACAGATTGCCAGGAAATCATCAGAAGCTAAGAGAGACATCAAACTGATTTTCCCTTCATAGTCTTTAGAAGGAACCACCCTGCTGACACCTTGATCTCAGATTTTTAGCCTCCAGAACTGATAGACAATAAATTTCTGTTGCTTAAGCCACCTAGTTTGTGGTACTTTTGTGTCAACATTCCTACCAAACGAATGCAGACCTCCTGGCCTGGGTTGTAGTTTTCACTCCACCTTCTGAACACTGGCTGAGGCTGTTTACATATGAGATCTTTTTTTTTTTTTTTAAGTTTTTATGTATGTTGAGAGAGAGAGAGTGTGCGGGTGTGCACAAGTTGGGAAGGGGCAGAGAGAAGGAGAGACAGAATCCCAAGCAGGCCCTGCACCATCAGCACAGAGCCTGATGCGTGGTTTGAACACACTAATCTTGAGATCATGACTTGAGCTGAGATCAAGAGTTGGCTGCTTAACTGACCACGCCACCCAAGCGCACATGATATATATATATATATATATATATATACACACACACACACACACACACACATATATATACAGACACACAAATACACACACACACATATATATGTATTAAGTTTATTTATTTTGAGAGAGAGAGAAAGAGAGCAGGGGAGGGGCAGAAAGAGAGGGAGAGAGAGAATCCCAAGCAGGTTCCAAGCTAGGCTGTCAGCTTGGAGCCCAACATGGGGCTCGATTCCATGACCCTGGGATCATGACCTGAGCCAAAATCAAGAGTTGGACACTCAACTGACTGAGCCACCCAGGTGCCTCTCGTATAATATCTTTTTTATTTTAATTTTTTAAAATGATAATTTTAGGGGCACCTGGGTGGCTCATGTTAAGCCTCTGACTTCAGCTCAGGGGTTCAAACCCCACATTGGGCTCTGTGCTGGCAGCTCAGAACCTGTAACCTGCTTCTGATTCTGTCTCCCTCTCTCTCTGCCCCTCCCTGGTCATGCTCTGTCTCTATCTCAAAAATAAATAAAACATTAAAAAAAATTTAAAAAGTAAAATAATAATTAAAAAAATTTATTTTTGAGAACATGAGCAAGGAAGGGAGGGGGAGAGAGAGAGAGAGAGAGATGGAGACAGAAGATCTAAAGCAGAGGATCCAAATTCGGCTATTTTTTTTTAAGTTTATTTATTTATTTTGAAGGTGGGGTAGGAGGGGTGGAGAGGGAAGAGAGAGAATCCCAGGAGGCTCCACACTGCCAGCAAGGAACCCATGAACAAAGAGATCATAACCTGAGCTGAAATCAAGAGTGGGACCCTTAACCAACTGAGCCATCCAGGAACCCCCCCAGTTAAGTGTCTGACTCTTGATTTCAGCTCAGGTCATGATTACAGTTTGTGGGATCCAGCCCCACATGGGGCTCTGCGCTGATGGTAGAGTGCCTGCTGGGGCTTCTCTCCCTCACTCTCTGCCCCTCCCCGGCTCATGTGTGCACACTCAAATTAAATAAATTAAAAAAAAAAAAAGTAGTTGAGGCCAGCCCCTTTCCTATTTCTCAGAGGCCTCACATATTTACCCCAGGGAGTCTGTGTCTGTCCCGTGCTGGTGAAGAGGGAGGGGAACTTTGTCCAGAATAAACTTCATTCTGTAGAAAATAAAGTAAAGTAAAATAGTTGAACTTGAAGACCCTTTTCTAACTTCAAAAGAACTGACTTCTATCTGACTCAGTATTATTTGGATACTATTTTAACTTAGCTTCATATGCTTTAATGATTCTGTTTTTACATGGTTAGGCATATATTTCATAGAATTGCTTATGGGAGTATATTTCACAGAACTTGACTTTTGGTCAAAATTTTTATTGTATTGTACTAATTAAGTAGAAAAAGACTATTATGATTCAAGCTGTGTCAAGGCTGTCACCTTCCCTGCTTGACAACCTTTTATCATGTCAGACTATGTCTGGATACTTAACTCCATTTAGAGCATTGGTTCCCAGATTTTTCCTATTAAACTATAAATTGACACTAATGAAGTTTTGTTTTCCTGAAACCTGAAGAGACAATTAGGTACAGTAGTTAGTACTGTTTAGCTCTTCTGTCATTTCCTCTGCTATCATGTTTTTATTCATTCATAAGAAGTCCAGATATGGAATGGTTGACTGTTGGCAGGGCAGTATGTAATAGTGGGACCTAGGACAAAATGAAAATGTGGGCCCTTTTGTTCAAAAAGCAAAAAGAAAGTGCTGTTAAAGATACTAAAATGTAGGCAGCTCTTCCTGCCCATGATTCCTATCCCCACCTTTTTGCACCCCTTTTAAAACCACCTTTTTGCACCCCTCCCCCAAAAAGATACTAAAATATATGTTTCCCTTTCTTTTGGTATAAGGTATTTTTATTTATCATTTAATACCATTCTAAGTAGAGAATAATTAAAAATCTAAATCATTAGAATATTTTTAGCAAATTAAAATTGCTCTCTGGGTACATCTAACCAATCCATTATGGTTGGACCCCAGTTTTTAGGGGAAACCATGCCAAGTTGGGCATCAATGAATAAATAAACCTCTGTGCCAGAGACTGACAAACTTTTTGGGTTGTGGTGTCATTCCAGATTGGAATTAGGCACATGTGAAAAGTTGTGGACTTGTTAATTCACATGTTTCACCCTATCACTACTGTGCCCTGGCTGCTATGCAGGGATGGCAAGAATGTCTGTCAACTTGAACCTGTGGTGATGTTGTAATGTTAGTAATGGCTGAGGTCTGGGTTAGTATATCTGAGCAGTCTGTTCAAGCATCATTCTCCATGCTTATATTTGTTCTGTACATTTGGGGCACCTTGTAGGTTATTATAAATGTTGGTGTAAGCTAGTTCAGGTACTGCTCCTTAATAATGTATTCACATTGTATTCTGCATAAATATTATGTCCTGGAGTTGTATAACTAGTGTTTGTTTTGTTAAGCCCCAACATGGGGCTCAAACTAATGACCCCAAGATCAAAAGTGCATGCTCCATCTACTGATTGTGCCAGACGGGTGCCCATAGTGTTTTGTTTTGTTTTTTTAAAGAAGTTCTTTTAACTTGGAATTTAATAAAACAGAGAGGGTTGATTGAAAAAAGTTAAATTTACTTATTGTATAAAAACAATGTACAACTCTCATATATAATTGTATATGGGATGATGTGTAAAATGCTAAGATATAATATATGGCTTGGACTTAATGTCCAAAAGTTTATTGATTATCTTATATGAAACATCTTCAGTGAAGTATTTTTTATATATTTTGCAGTTTTAAGTGGAAACATAATTTTTTAAGCTTATTTATTTATTTTGAGGGGTGTGGGAGTTGGGGTAGAGAAAGGTAGAGAAGGAGAGAAGAGAGAGAATTCCTGACACAGGGCTTGGACCCACAAATCGTGAGATCATGAGCTGAGGTGAATTAAGAGCCAGATGCTCAACTAACTAAGCTACCCAGGCACTCCAAGTGGCAAAATAATTTCATATGCTCGTTTCCTCACATTACTATACCTATGGTTGTTTCTTAGCTCTATCAGATATCCACCCATATGCACTAGTAGGTTAAATTGTTTCTTGAAAAAATTGGTCTTGACAAAATTTTTTCTCTGAGCTTTTCATTATCACCAGATGTACTGGCACAGTAGTATATAAAATGTAGGGAGGAAACAAATGATTGTGAACCATAGCAGAGTTAATGGGTCTTTCTTAAAGCTCTCACTTAGGAATAAAGTCGTATGAAGCATTCAGCGTTATGCCTGGCACAGAGGATGGTTCCATCAAGTGTTTTTAAAATAGATAAAAATTTAGATTCTTGTAAGCGTTAATAATTATAGTAAGGATTTTTAGTCACTGTAATCAGTCTTCCTCTTTGAAAGAAGCAGGAAATAGGGCGTAGGGCTACAAGGAAACAGGAAGTCTGCCCATATTTTTATTACACATTCCACTTGAACTATCTTGGAAACACAGGGTAAAGCATCAAACAATGGCTGTGTACTTTTTTTTCCTTTTTATCTGCCTCTTTATCTACTTTGTATTATATTTTCATTTTAGTATACTAGGATGGAGTGTCCTGTGTCTGGACATGTCTGGAATGTCTTGAATGGATTCATTAATATGAGGAACATTGTAAATGTTTCTTTCTCAAGGAGATAATGAGTTTTCTTCCCATTCCCATTCATTAGTCAAAGAAACAAAATAAAATACTCTTCTTAAGTGTTCCTTAAAACAGATTTGTGAGTCCAAAAATAAATAAGTCAGATTAAACAGAATGTGGAAAGAACTTAAGAAGATATATGAATAACAAATGAACCTAATCATATTATAAATGAATAATACCATACTGAAGGGGTGGAGAAAAAAGAACTAGCCTAAGTTACTCTGAAAAATCATAAAAGACAAAAAAATATTATACACAAATATACTCTCATTAGCACATTTCTTTTTTTTATGTTTTTTATTTATTTTTGAGAGGCAGAGAGAGACAGTGTGAGCATGGGAGGGTCAGAGAGAGAGGGAGCCACAGCATCTGAAGCAGACTCCAGGCTCTGAGCTGTCAGCACAGAGCCCGATGCTGGGCTCGAACACACGAACCGTGAGATCATGAGCTGAATCCGGACACTTAACTGACTGAGCCATCCAGGCACCCCAGCACATTTCTTCTCATAAAGGCATGGGTTAGTATTTCTGAATTGCTTTTAGCAATTCTACTTTAAATGTATACTTGTATTGAACTAATAAGTAAAAATATTGTAATGACACCTAAGCTCTTAAGTCTCCACAGAGAGAGCCTAGAATGATGCTACCTAGAGTAGCAGTCTATTGCCCAGATCTTGGCAATAGTGTTTCTGAATAACACTTTCCAATAAAAGGGACTCAGAGGGAAAGGACTGACTCCAGGGCTGGAGCAAGAAAATCAAGATGAACTTGGAACATATAATGCTACCAGAAAGTAAGGAGGTGCTCAAAAAATGAAGATGAATATATTGGAAAGATACAGCCTGCTTGAAGCCACTTCCACTGGCCAAAGCTGAGACAGAAAAAAAAAAAAATAGTATTGGATCAGAATCCATAGAATAAAATAAATATGTAAGAGTCCATACTAACATAAACAAGGGAGAAGGGACAGCTTTTTAAATTAAATTTATTTTTTTAATTAAGAAACTTTGTAGTTTAGAGCAGTTTGTTTCATAGCAACATTGAGGGACATCTCTTTTTTACAGTAGAATTCCAGTTAATAAATGGAGAATGAATGGGGAAATAAGAAATTAGGCAAATACTACACAGGTTCTTGTTGCAGTCAAGAATCAGTGATTGGATGTTAAAATTATTGGGTGAGAGTATGGTGAGAAACAGGATACTTGCATAGTCTCAAAGTATCTTCCCCACAAGATATTTTTTAATTACAAAGAGAAACCTTAATTACAGTGGAGAAACCTGGAGACACCACCCTCACACACACATTATCATCTCATATTCTTCCTGATAAGATATACCGAGAAGGATACAGCATCACCTGTTTGCTATTCTTTTAAAAATTTTTATTTAATGTTTATTTATTTTTGACAGAGAGCTGAGGAGGGGCAGAGATAGAGGGAGACATAGAATCCAAAGTGGGCTCCAGGCTCTGAGCTGTCAGCACAGAGGCCAGTGTGGGGCTCAAACCCATGAGCTGTGAGATCACTGTCTGAGCCACCCAGGCACTCTATCACCTCTTTGGTATTCTTGCTAGAAAAGCTTAATCTCAGTTTAATCATGAGTAAACAGTGACAAACCCAGATTGAGGAGTGTTCTATAAAATAACTTACTATTTCTTTAAAAAAGTCTCAAGGTCATAGAGAAAAAAACCTCAACCTGAGAAACAACATTTATTGGAGGAGACTAAGGAAACATGACAATTTGTGGGATTTGGATTGAATCCTGAACCAGAAAAAGGACACATTGGTGGGAAAATTAATGAAATTTGAATAAGGTCTGTAGATTATTTAATTATATTGTATCAGTATTAGTTTTCTGGACTCTATAATTTTACTGATTGTGTAAATGCATTAGGGGGCTTGAGTTATGGCTGTATAAAATGTGTATTATTTTGGCACATTTTCTGTGAGTTTAAAATATTTTCTTTTATTTTTTAAAGATTATTGAGAGAGAGAGAGAGAGAGAGAGAGGCAGGCAGACAGGCAGGCAGGCAGAGAGAAAGGGGAGACAGAATCCTGAGCAGGTTTCGCACTGTCAACACAGAGCCTGACATGGGCCCCACATGACCTGGGCTGAAATCATGAGTCAGGTGCTTAACTGACTGAGCCACCCAGGTGCCCCTAAGATATTTTCAAAATATAATGTTGAAAAGACAGATATGTGTCCCTTATAATTCTAAAAATATTTAAGGTGGTAGGAGGAGTTCTTGAGGTAATAAAATGATGAAGTCACCAAAACTGAAGAGTAAATTTCCATTAATTCTTTAGGCAGATTCATTCATCTTTGATAAATTTTATTTTAAAGTTGTTATGAAAGGTATCCTTTCTTTTAGCTAAGTATTTTGTTGATGTAATTATTATCTTAAATTTTTTGTACCATTAGAATTAGGAATTAGAAATAAAAATTTTTTTGTTTTTTTTAAGTATTTTTTATTGTCAGATTGGTTAACATACAGTGTGTACAGTGTGCTCCTGGTTTTGGAGGTAGATTCCCATGATTCATCTCTTACATACAGTATCCAGTGCTCATCCCAACAAGTGCCCTCCTCAGTGACCATCACCCATTTTCCCACCTTCCATCCCCCATCAACTTCAGTTTGTTCTCTGTATTATGGTCTCTTATGGTCTTATGGTCTGCCTCCTCCCTCTCTGTAACTATTTTTTCCCCTTCCTTTCCCCCATAGTCTTCTATTGAGTTTCTCAAGTTCCACATAGGAATGAAAACATGATTTCTTTCTTTCTCTGACTGACTTATTTCACTTAGCATAATACCCTCCAGTTCCATCCATGTTTCAAAAAATTAAAAATTGAACTACCCTATGACCTAACAATAAAAACTAAAAAAAATTTTTTAACATCTATTCTTTTTTGAGAGACAGAGAAAGACAGCATTGAACAGGGGAGGGACAGAGAGGGAGAGAGGAAGAGAAACACAGAATCTGAAGCAGGCTCTAGACTCTGAGCTGGAAGCCAGAGCCCAATGCAAGGCTTGAATCCATGAACTGTGAGATCATGACCTGAGCCCAAGTCAGATGCCTAACTGAGCTATTCAGGTGCCCCAGGAATTAAAATTTTTGAATCTAAACAAGGAGCTCTTGGGGTGCCTGGCTGGCTCAGTTGGTAGAGCATGCAACTCTTGATCTTGGTGTTGTAGATTTGTGCCCCATGTTGAGTGGAGTGATTACTTAAAAATAGAATCATAAATACATATGTATAAAATCGTACATACATACATATAAACAAACAAAATAAAAAACAAGGAACTCCCTGACCTGAGAAAAAAATCATAGACATATGAAAGGTAATTCCAAGGGTATCTGGTTGGCTCAGTCAGTGGAGCATGTGACTCTTCATCTTGGGGTTGTGGGTTTGAGCCCCACATTGGATGGAGAGATTACTTAAAAATCAAATCTTAGGGGAAAAAAACAGATAATTCCAGTTTTGGATTGACTTTTTACATTTGAGTCGAAAACAAAAACAAAACCCTCTGTCCAAAATCATTATGAATTGAGGTTATTTTCATCCCAGAGAGGAGGAGTGCTATATTTGAGTAGAGAAAGCAAATAGTTGAGAAGAAAAATGTCTGCATGTTTGAATCCCATACACGAAAGAGATTAATGGCTAGAGTCTGTATAGATAGAATGGTTTCAGGTTATTAGGAAAAAGTAGGACCCTTTAACTTGTAGAGATTATAGGATGGTAAAATGGGGAGTCAGTTAAGCTGTTGGGAAAGTTTTAAAATTAGACAGGAAGAGGAGAGAGTAAGCTGTAGGGAACTTCAAGATGGAAAGAGTTAGCTTAGAGAAGCTGAATATATGTTTCTGTATTCTCTGTATATAATAGAAGCTAGTCAGGAAATTTCTAGGGGGAATTGTCTGTGTCAGAAGTTTTTGCAGTGGAAGTTTTGACTTTTGAGCCTGAATAGACTTGGTTCTTTTTTTGTTTTTCAATGTTTATTTTTGAGAGAGAGACAGAGTGTGAGCAGGGGAGGGTTAGAAAGAGAGAGGGAAACGCAGAATACAAAGGAGGCTCCAGGCTCTGAGCTGTCAGCACAGAGCCCGATGGCGGGGTTTGAACTCATAAACTGTGAAATCAGGATCTGAGCTGAAGTCCAGATGCTTAACCACTGCGCCCCAATAGACTTGGTTCTATGTGAATTCTCAAATAGTTTTTCACCCTTCAGGTTTAATCTAAAACATAAAGCATTAAATCAGGAGGTTAGATATAATAAAACTCTACCTGAGTGAATATGTCATACTTTATATGTGGCTTCCCTTGTACTTGAACATACAGGTGTTTTTATATTGCCTCTATGTCATTTTAGAATGGTTAAAGTGAAAGCTTTCATAAAATGTACTTTGGTATAGTATCTCTGCATAGAAGGAAAGGAAGCTTCCCAGTATAGTTAAGATTTTAAAAGATTCCTTTTTGGTGCTAAGTCTCATAAATGGTGGTATCCCAAATGTTATTGATTTAATAGCTTCTCAAACTATTTGGTAAGAGATTTATTATAAATACTGACTTTTCAGTTTATTTCATCGCGCCCCCCCCCACTTTTTTTTTTAAATAAATTTAAATGGATTTATTTTCAGTTCTACCTGAAATTTTAGATTGAGGTTCAGACTGTCACAAACATAGAATAATACTGCAGGGAAGAAGACTTTTTCTTCTATCCTTCTAGGTTCTTGGCTGGGTCTCTCTGGCAAAAAATAGATTAATAAGAGATAAGCATACAAATCTATTTAATATGTTTTACATGACATGAGAGCCTTCATAAGGAAATGAAGGCCCAAAGAAGGAGATAAGTCTGAGCATTTGTATACTAGGTTTGTTGAAGAGTAGAAAGTCATAGAAAAATGTAATAAAATGAAAGGATATGAACTAAAGGTAATAAACTGGGAGAAATTAAGCAAAGCCTGTTTGTTTGGATTCATGTTTATGGTTGGTAAGTTAGAATAACTCTTCACCTTGGAGTATGGGTCCAAAGATAGGTCATTTGAGTATAGTTGTTCTTCCATAATTTATGTATTACTAATTTAATATTATACACATTAAATTGCCCTATGTTGGCACCTTTCTTTTGAATACCTTTGGCTGCAGCTTTAAAGAGTTGAATTTAGAGGCACCTGGGTGGCTCAGTCATTTAAGTGTCTGACTTTGGCTCAGGTGATGGTCTCACAGTTCCTGGGTTTGAGCCTCACGACAGAGCTCTGTGCTGACAGAGCCTGGAGCCTGCTTTGGATTCTGCCTTCCATTTGCTCTGCCCCTCTCCTGCTCACACTCTGTCTCTCTCTCCTTCAAGAAGAAATAAAAACTTTAATAATACTTCAAAAAGGGGGGGAGGGGCTTCTGTGTGGTTCAGTCTGTTGAGCATCCGACTACGGCTCAGGTCATGATCTCACAGCTTGTTTAAGCCCCGCATTTTGGGTTCCATGCTGACATTGTGAAGCATGCTTGGGATTCTCTCTTTCTCACTTTCCCACTCCCACTTGTGCACGTGTGCTCTCTCTCTCTCTCAAATATAAACATTAAAAAATATATAAGAACACATATAAATATATTTTGATATTCACTGAGATTACAGGGAGAGTAAGTTTTCCCCTCACATCTATTTGAAAATTAGATTGTTTTCATTTTAAAATTCAACATTATATACTTTTTTAACAATAAAAAAATTTTTTTTGAGTTGATTGATTTAAAAGTAACCTTTCCCAGGTAGTTTTGTTGATTCTCTTTTGGATTTATGTTTAAGTACAGTCTTGAGTGCAAAATGTGAAATAGCAGAGTTTTAGTTTCTTTTTTTTAAATTTATTTTAGAGAGAGAGAGAGTGCATGAGTGTGCAGGGGAGGGGCAGAGAGAGAGAGACAGGTATACGCTGAGCTCAGAGACCCATGTGGGGGCTCCATCTCATGACTGCAAGATCATGACCTGAGCTGAAATAAGAGTTGGTCGCTTAACCAACTGAGGCACCCAGGTGCCATTAGAGTTTTAGTTTCTTTGAGTTCCATCTTATATGTTTACAGTGTGTACTACCTCCAGAAGAAAATAGTACCCTGGTGATTCTTAAGCTTTTCATTACTTTTTTTTTTTTTTTACCTCAAAAGCACGATGAGAAATTAGAAGAAACTTTATTTAAAAAATAAAGTACAGGGATGCCTGGCTGACTCATTCAGTAGAGCATGTGACTGTTTATCCTGGGATTGTGAGTTGGAGCCCCATATTGGAGGTAGAGATTATTTAAAAATAAAATCTTAAAAAAAATACATATATATCCAAAGAAATATTGAGCAATTAAGTTTGAAGAGAATATCTTAACTAAATAGGAAACAATTAATTAGACTAATTTATATATAGAAACTCAGTGAATTTTATTGCTTTGCCTTACACAACCAGACCCTTTTCAAATATTGCTCCCAATTAAGACTTCTTGGTTTGAGTTGGAGGATAAGACCTGCTGGCATTCCTGATTATTAATTTGTTACCTTACACACACATCCTGCCTGCAGTAGGAAAACACCTGTAGAAGGGTGAAGAGTTTTTAAGACACTGCTTAGTAATTGTGTTCCCTTCCTCCCTCCCTCCCTCCTTTCCTTCCTTCCTTCATGTTTATTTATCTTTGAGAGAGAAGAGCATGAGCAGGGGGAGAGCAGAAAGAGAGGGAGACATAGAGTCCGAAACAGGCTCCAGGCTCTGAACTGTCAGCACAGAGCCCAACATGAAGCTCGATCTCAATGAATTGTGAGATCATGACCTGAGTTGAAGTTGGATGCTTAACCGACTGAGCTACCCCAGTGCCCTAGTAATTGTGTTTTTATATGAGATCCAATTTAGGGGAAAAATATTACAAGCTTCATTAAAATAAGAGAGAGGTTGCATTTTTTTAAACTAGGTATTTGCAGACCTACAGTTTCCTATCAAGCTGTTTACCTCCTAGAATCTTAACCCTGTATAACTAGTACTCTTGCCATTTTCTATAGTATTTGGTAACAAATCTGTCCCTATTTAACATGCTATGAACAAGTTTTTCATGATTTAGGATGGAGAGGTGCTTAGAGGAGAGGAACATTAGGAATTTGGAGATAGCTGAAGAGCATCAGAGTTCAGCCATAGATAAGAAACTCCCCTCCTCCCACCACCAACAAAAAAAGACAGTTCCACTGAGATTTATAAATGTTAGAAAAGCAGGAATGGGGTAACTGTTGAAATTTTCCTATTTTTTTTGCATATGAAGAAGGAGAATGCAGGAATTTGAAAGGTGAGTGTACACTAAATGACATGTACTGTAATTTTAAAGTTTATTAAATGTTTTTTTCAGTTCACTTCAAAAAGCAGAAGATATTTCAGAAGAAATTTGTGAATGACAGCTGCTATTTATCTTACTCTGTAGCTAATTTGAAGTACTTACTACAGAGTTCTTCAAGTTGCCATTTTCAGTATCCGATCTTCAGTGAAGTTTGTATGTTGTGTTAAAAAACAAAATTCAGCTGAGTGAATTTGAAGATCTAAATGGCGTCATTCAGTGATTTATTAATCAGGAGCATCCCATCTAGCAACAGGAAGGAACTCTGAACAACTGGGCAAATGGGAGACTTTAATAGGCTGAAGGGGACAGAAACAAAGAGATTACTTCATGTTTCTTTGAGGTACAGATAGAGTCTATCAGGCAGATTACCTCACTAGAGCTGATCAGGAAATTCCAGATTTACTGGTTTAACATTGCATTCTTGGGAAAAGTTGAAACTGCAGTTAGGAGGTTATGTATTAGGTCTTGGTTTGCTAATGTGGGGGTTGGCATAAGTGACTTCAGTTTGGGTGTTTGTGTGTGTGTGTATGTCTTTTTTTTTTTTAAGTTTATTTATTTTTTAGTAATCTCTACACCCAATATGGGGCTTGAACTAACAACCCCAAGATTAAGAGTTGCATACTCCACCACTGAGCCTGTTGGGTGCTCTTGTCTCTTTCTCTCTTAATGTTTATTTATTTATTTTTGAGAGAGAATGAGAGAGAGCATGAGCAAGAGAGGGGCAGAGAGAGAGGGGGAGAGAATCTCAAGCAGGCTCCTGTCAGTGCAGAGCCCAACATGAGGCTCGATCCCACAAACTGTGAGATCATGATCTGAGCTGAAATCAAGAGTTGGATGCTTAACTGACTGAGTCCTCCAGGTGCCCCTTGTCTCTTTCTCTCTTAAAAAAATTTTTTTTTAATGTTTATTTATTCTGAGAAAGAGCACAAGCAGGGGAGGGGCAGAGAGGGAGACACAATCTGAAGCAGGCTCCAGGCTCTGAGCTGTCAGCACAGAGCCTGACATGGGGCTCGAACTCATGAACCACGAGATCCCAACCTGAGCCTAAGTCAGATACTTAACTGACTGAGCCACCCAGGCATCCCTTGTCTCTCTCTTTTTAACAGTTATTATAAAATCATAAAGATAAGGAGCTAGATCTTAGCACAAAAGTAGCAACAAATATATGAGTGTTACAGCAAACACTCAGTGCCCAAGAAGGGACATGCACTTGGGGGATCAGAAAAGACTGTTTATTTCGCACTGGTGTCAGCCCAGTGGAGTTACCTTCAAAGGCTGAGCATCTTGCTTGGTTTTATTGGTCTTATGTACATATGTGCTTCCAGATTGGGCGGGGCTAATACAGTCAAGCTTCTGGTGCTGGCTTTCCTTCTCATTCTCCCCTTTTGATTCTCGAGCTGCTGTAGCAGATTTAGAGAAAATCAGTTTGTGGGGGACAGGGAACCCTTTGCTGCCACAGGAGGAGAGGCAAAGACCATTCTGGCTTCTTCCTGTTAGGGATGTTAAAGGGAGAAATGTGACAGCTAGGGTTCTTCGCTATCGAAAGGAGAGTAGTGACAGGTAGAATGGTCCCACTGGAGCATCATCTGGAGTTTTATAGCTTCTAGGTGAGAGAAAACAAGTTTGGTTAGCATATTAAGACTACGAGACCAAACAGGAGGGCTATGAAAAGCATTAGGAGAGGATCAGTTAAAGGGAGGAGCCAGGATGCCCAGTTCCAAGAGTTTCAGGAGTCTGCCAATTCCTGCCTCCGTTTATTATTTGTTTCTTTATCTCTAACTATCCCTGATTGATTAACGTAGAAGCAGCATTCCTCATTTAGGAAAAGACATATTCTGCCCCCTCCCCTCATCTCAGCAGTTAATAGGTTTATCCCTCTTTTATTTTGTAATACTATTGCTGCTGAAGAGTCTACCTGGTCTTGTAGGGTTACCAGGGAGTTTGCAGCTTGTTCTATGTCATCTGTCAGATCTTGGAATAGTTTTTAGTAAAAGGAAGTAGATGAGGCTACTCCCCCACTCCAGTACTTACTCTGGAAGTGATTCCCAGCCCAATTAGTAGAGGTATTGCTTGGATAGCTCGTTTAGACTGGGTATGCACAGCCAAGGGAACTATAAGTGATTGATTGTTGGGGAGAATATTTATTTGGGGGGTTAGGAATGTAAAGGTGCAAATTCCCATCCAGCTAGCAAGTAGGCACAAATAAACAATAGTTCTACAAAGAAAGACTATTCTTGCAGAGGGAAGGCACCATCATGACTCTTGGTTTTTACCTGTTTGATTGTATATCTCAATTTGGTTGCGTTGCTTAACTTACCTACAGAGGTTGTTCCCCGTTGGTTCTTAAAACGTAAGGAGGCCCCGCCCTATTAGTTTTGTTATCAATAACCACGGGCCCTATTATGACAGTTATGTTATCTGTTGATGTGTTGTGGGGGATAGCCATATTGGTTACATTATCTGGGACTGGGGTAGCCTCATAACATAAGGGGGTTAGAGAGAGGCAAAGCCAACAGTCCTTGATTAACTTAAAGAAATTGAGGAGGTGATGTATTGAATTTAGAATCTGGTATAAGTGGGGGTTAAAGTAAGTCCCACTGCATCAGATTTTTGGAAACTTGGGTCTCCTACACAGATTTCCAGAAGTCTGTTTATGGGATTTATACCTCCTGTTGGGTTGCTTCCTTACAGGCCTGGTCTTGGACTCCTCCTCCATCAGACAATCCAAAGTGGGTTTATTGTGTCCAGCAGGCATATTTGGCTGGGCCCATGACATGGTGTTCCCTGCTGAAGGTGTCTTGCTTTTAATTCTTCGGTGCCAATAAGTTTTTCCATCATGGGAACAGAGCAAGGCAGATTAATAACATTTTGCATGTTGATATGTGTATGTGATAAAGGCCTGTGTGTAGTTGTCTGTAGTTCCCTGTCCTAGGAGTTGTTTTAGGTGATTTTGGGCAGGGGAAAGGGAGGAGCTCATGTGATAGGTCTTGAAACAGTCATCATTACATTGAGAAGGTCCATCGTTTCTTATAAGAGAACTTAGCATTAACAGTAGGAGAAATTCCTTTTTTTTCTTTTTAGTAGGTTCATGACAATTTCTTATTCCAAGTCAGGGGCAGTAATTATAGCCCAGATCATAAAGATTTTTTTAAATTTTCTTAAACATTTATTTATTTTTGGCGAGACAGAGAGAGACAGATCATGAGCAGGGGAGAGGCGGAGAGAGGGACATGCATAATTGAAAGCAGGCTCCAGGCTCTGAGCTGCCAGCACAGAGCCTGACACAGGGCTCGAACCCATGAACTGTGAGAACATGACCTGAGCCGAAGTCGGAGGCTTAACCGACTGACCCACCCAGGCTCCCTAGATTATATACGTCTAAGGAGAATAAGACAACCTGACACTAGTAAGTAGAGGAAGGCAAATAAGTTTATTACTGAGGCACCAGTTGGTGGAAGTAATTTGGGTAAGCTCTGCAACAAACAGTATAGAACAAGTATGGAAAGAGAAATAGGTAGGGGATGAAAATGAAATTTGAGAGAGAACGATTTGTTATAGTTCATTTAAGTTGCTTGGTGATTTCCTCAAGCTTTTGTTTTATAGAGTTTTCAAATGTTGGCTACCTGCTGCTTATCATCTGCTACCTTCTTAAGGGTGATTTGTAAAGGGTTATTCTGATTATCAGTTACTTTCCATTCCAAGTGGTTGGTAGGTGACAGGTGGGCTGCCTTTACTCGATAGTGGTGGATCCAGGTGTTTAGTCCTGCAACCTTGAGGGTCATGGGTGTGGTTAGCACAAGTAAATAGGATCTCTTTCAGGTAGTTTTGAGTGGTTCTCTTTTCCAATCTTTTATTTAAACCTCATCCCCAGGTTTGTGAGGATGTACATTTATTCCTAAGGAAATAGGTCCATCTATGTATCTCAAATCAGTTTTTCCTAATCCTTGTAGTTATTTTTGTATTTCTAAATTTCCTACTCTGTCATGTCACCCTTGAATTTGACTAGTGGAGGGGGCTGTCTACATATAGGATCTTGAATGGAGAGAATCCTATTTTTGCCTGGGGTGTACAGCGTATTTAGAAGAGAGCTAGGGGTAGTATATCTGGCCAGGGCAAGTTAGTTTCCAGACATATTTTGCCATGCCTGATATAAGGGTCCATGCATTCTACTTTCCTTGAATTCTGGGGCCGGTAGGCTGCATGTAAGTTCCTTTGGATGCCTGGGGTTTTGGCTACTTGTTGCACCACCTCGGCCACAAAAGCTGGGCCATTGTCTGTGCGTATGGATAATGGCATTCCATGTCTGGGAATGATATCCTTTAGCAAGATGTTGGTTACTTCTCTTGCCCTTTTGGTGTGTGTGGGATAGGCCTCAACCTCAGCCTGAAAATGTGCAGATGAATACCCAAAGATATTTTTATCCTCTACTGGGTCTTATTTTGGTAAAGTCTACCTCCAGATCTTTGAAGGGTGCCTATCCAGTGTTGGATTCTCATGGGCCCAGTGGGGCCTTGTTTGCCATAATTTTGAGCACAGAGGCGGCAGCATTGAGAGACCGAGGCACAGAAGGACAGGAGTCAAGCAATTACATAGTAACGGCTCAATAAGGTGTCAAGGGCAGTTTTTCCTAGCTGAGTGAGCTCATGCTGTTGGAGAACCGCCTGGTGGGCTAGCTGGTCTGGTATGTAGACTCTTTGGTCTGGAAGTACCCACCATCGTTCTTTTGTTTCCCTTTCTTTTTCCTATTGTGCCCATGTTGTTTCTTGGATTGTGTACCTTGTGGAAGTCGGCAGTTCCAGGGCCAACGTGATTTTTGACCGTGTTGTTTTCCTGCTGCTTGTTTAGCTGCAGCATCTGCCAGTCGATTACCTTCTGACACTGAGTTTTTTCCTCTTTGATGTCCCTTGGAATGGATGACTCCTACTTTCCTCAGTTCTCAGACTGCCCTTAATAGTTTTAGGATTTGTTCCCGATTTTTTATTTCTTTTCCTCCTGTGGTCAAAAGCCCTTTCTCTTTGTATAGAGCCCCATGTACATGCATAGTGGCAAAGGCACAGTGCGAGTCAGTGTATATGCTGGCCCGTTTGTCTTTACTGAATTCTAGTGCTCTCATTAGGGCCCACAGTTCTGCTCTTTGGGCTGACCATCCTTGTGGAAAGGCCTTTGCTTCTATGACCTCACAATCAGACTACTGTGTAACAGGCATATCTTTTGCCTTCGTTCATGAAGCTGCTGCTGTTGATGGACAGAAAGAGGTCAGGATTTTGTAAGGTCCTGTCTGATAGGTTGGGTTGGCTAGAATACACTTCATCAAGTACCTCTAGAAAATGTTCTGGGGGCCCTGCTGCTGCGTGCAAGAAAGTGGCAGGGTTTAGAGTTTTTATGGCTTCTCATCTTATTCGTGGGTTCTCACATAGCAGTCACTGATATTGTGTCATCCAAGCATGAATTAGCCAGGGTTGCCCTCTGGCATCCATCAAGGTAAGTAACAGAATGGGGAACCTTAACGTTTAGGTTTTGCCCCAACGTGAATCTGTCTGCTTCTTTGATAAAAAGTATGGTGGCTGCCAGAGTCCTCAAACAGGGGGGCCATCCTGCTGCAACTGAGTCAGTCTGCTTTGAAAGGTATGCCACTGGTCTTTGTAGAGATCCAAATTCCTGGATGAGAATCCCTAGAGCCACCCCATTCCTTTCATGTGTGAACAGGTTGAAATTTCATGATACATCTGTGAGTCCCAGGGCTGGTGCCTCTGTGAGTTTTGTTTTTATGGTTTCAAATATCTTTTCTTGATTAGGACCCCAGAAAAGGGGTGCCCCTTTTCCCCCATTTAGTGCCTTGTATAGAGGTCTGGCCAACTCTGAGAGTCCTGGGATCCATATCCAACAGAATTCTGCAGTTCCCAGGAACTCTCAGACCTGTCGGTGGGTAGTGGGAGCTGGAATGGCACAGACTGCCTGTTTCCTTTTGGCTCCCAGCTTCCATTTACCTTGAGTAATTTTGAAATTCAAACATTTAACTTCCTTTTAGCAAATCTGTACCTTTTTCTTTGACACCCGGTATCCTGTTTCTGCAAGTAGCCTGAATAGGGCCCTGGTTCCCTCTCAGCACTGAGTCCACGTGGGACTGGCTAGCAGGAGATTGTTCACATATTGGAGGAGGACACATCCTAGGTCTGGTCCCAGAAACCTGGCTAAGTCAGATCCCAGCACGCCACTGAATAAGGTTGGTGAATTTTTGAATCCTTGTGGCAGTCTAGTCCAAGTGAATTGTTCCTTTGCCCCTGTTGTAGGATTTTCCCCATTCAAAGGCAAATAGGGGGTTGACTATTAGGCGCTAGCCAGAGACAGAAGGAGTCCTTTAAATCTAAACATGTGGACCATCCTGCTTTAGAGGATATGAGTCCTAGTAGAGTGTATGCATTAGGCAACACTGAAAGCAGTGTGATCACTGCTTCTTTAATGGCTCTTAGGTCCTATACTGGGCAGTAATCATTTGACCCAGGCTTTTTTACAGGCAGCAGGGAAGTATTCCATGTGGACTGGCATCGTTCTAGAAGTCCCCATTGAGTAGCCTGTCCAAGTGTGTCTGATCACCAGGCATGCCTCCTGTGGAACCATCTATTAGTGTATTTTTACAGGTTGGGCCCCATGCTTTAGGTCAATTAATATTGGGGGGTGGTTTTTTGCTAGACCAGGGGGATTTCCTTCCACCTAGACTGAAGGTTCAGCCTCTAACTCAGGGACCATGGTTGGCTCACTGGGAGGGGAGGTATGTAATCTCTATTCCTCTTCCTGTGGAATTGTCAGGGACAAAATCATGAGTTGGGCCTTTTTGTTTAGATGTAGTTGCATCTGTCCATCTGAGGTAAAGGCTATTTCTGCGCCCAACTTGGCTAGGAGATCTCTCTCTAACAGTGAGACCAGGCAATCGGGTAGATATAGGAATTCATGAACTATTTGTCACCCCCCTCCTGCAGCCGGCATTGTTTGGGACCACAGAATGGCCTTTGGGTTTGCATCCCAGTGGTTCCTAGAATGGTGACCTCTTGACCAGACAGGTCTGGCCCCTACCTTCATTTTGACCATGGGCTCATGGGGGGGTCTAGTTGGATAGAGCCCAGTCTTTCCTAATCAGAGTCTGGCAGTTCGATCAGGTTAGCCTCAGGTGGTTCTGGTTGGTAGTGGCTGGGTGAAGTACAGGTTTTTGGTGTTCCTTTTTGGTTGTTGGGGCATTCATTTTTCCAGTGTCCAAATTCTTTGCACTAGGCACATTGATCCCATTCCAGTGGCACCCTTCTTTTTTGTTCTGAATTCCTCCTGGTTTCCATTGGGATCTTTCTGAAGGGTGTGGTCATCCCAGGGCCACAGCCTAGAGAACTGCCTTTTGTTTCATTCTCTAGTCTGTCTCCTTTCTGGCAGCTCATTTCTGATTTGCAAAATCTTTGTTGGCGATTCCAGTAGTTCCGTGGCATTCTTTCCAGTGAATCCTTCCAATTTTTGGAGCTTCTGTCTAATGTCACCTTGGGCCTATCCCCTGAAGGCAGCTTTGACCATGCACTGGTTTTTGGGGGCCTCTGGGTTGAATTCAGTGTAAACTCTGAAGGCTTCACATCATCTTTCATAGAACTCAGCGGAACTCTTCTGGATTTTGTAGGACCTCAGATACCTTTGCCATATTGGTGGGCTTTTTGGACACTGTTTTTACCCCTTGGTGGAAGGCCAGTTGGTATGTTTATAATCTGGCCCTTCCCACTTCTGTGTTGGGTTCCTAGCAGGGCTTTTCTTTGGGCAGAGCCTCCTGTGCCCAAGCCTCAACGTTTAGTAGTCCGTCTGGTGCCGGAGTCTGGAGCCATCTTCTAGCTTTGGTGATTATTTGTCAGCACTCTTCTCTTTTGAAAAGGGTAAGCAGAAGCTGCTTACAGTTGACTCAGGCAGGGTGGTGAGTGTGGATTATGGATTCTAGGAGATCTATTATTGCCTGCAGCTTCTCAGAGTATGGCGGTGTGTGGTGTTTCCAGCTGAGGAGGTCAGGAGTGGAGAATGATTGATTGTAGAAAACTGATCCCTCTTCTTTAGAGTCCCATCAGGGCCTATTCTCTGTGGACCTCTAGTCTCTCACAGTGGCATCTTCATTGCTACTGGGGGCCTTGAGCTGCAGACCTAAGGCATCTTCCTAATCAGTTCAGGTGTCCCTGGTTGGGGTGGACCAACTGCTGGCTGAGGTAAGACTGATGGGAGTGGACTGTCAGGCAGGCGAGGTTCCCCTCCCTCGATTGATGGGTTGCCAGGGTGTATGGTGGTGGAAATGGAAGGACTTCTGAATTTTTTTGGAGGATGGGGGGCATTTTTATCTACAGCAAGGTCTTCTTCTCCGCCCATGCCACTAAGACCCTACATTATCCCTTACTATTAATGCAGAACCAGACTCACGGAGGCTTGACCTGGACTATTTCCAGCCACTGATCCATGTATGGGAACTGATCTCCGTGGCCAGGGTCTCCACTATTTTATAAACAGCTCGGACTGTGGGGACATTTAGTGTGCTCTCAGGAGCCAGCCTACACTGAATGTAGACCATTCTAATTCACAGAGGTTGCATAATTTCCCGGGGGGTCAGTTTGACCCCATAGCCACCTGAAAATTCCTTTTTAAAATTCTTTTTTTTTTAAATTTTTAATGTTTTATTTCATTTTTTGAGAGACAGAAGAAGACAGAGCACAAGCAGGAGAGGGGCAGAGAGAGAGGGAGACACACAATCTGAAGCAGGCTCTAGGCTCTGAGCTGTCAGCACAGAGCTCAATGCGGGGCTCGAACCCATGAACATGAGGTCATGACCTGAGCTGAAGTCAGGTACTCAACCCACTGAGCCACCCAGGCACCCCTCTTTTTAAAATTCTTAATCATATCCTCCAAAACAGTTGGTTTTGAGGAATTTACCCCACTCCACCACACAACCTGGTATCTTAGATGGATCCCTCCCAGTGGATGGTGTCACAGGACAAACATGTGGGAAGAATACACTTCGTCCATCTGGGCGCTCCCCTTGTGGGGACTTAGATGCCTTTTAGCATTGGTAGGTCAGTATAAATTTATGACTTGGATCAGGCCTTTGTGGACCTGATTCTGCCTTGAGCCATATGAAGTCATCACAGAATTGCAGGGTAGGACCGACTCAGGCTCTATAGCTGAACCATAGAGCACAGGCACTCACACAGACATGCAGAAGGATTGCAGACTTCCCTATCTTGTTTGGCAACTGTGTCATCTGGGAGGTGATCAAGCTCCTTTCCCACATCTAGGGTGGGCCTGAATTTGGTTCTGGGTCCCTAGGGACACTCACCCAATCCGATGTCCTGTCCTGGCAGAATTTTCTGATCCTGCCCAGGGTCCTTCAGAATGAGGCAGCAACTGTCTATTACTGGCCAGCGAGGGTCCAGGGTTTAGTAAAACCACTGGTGGTGTGCCTTCCTTCCTGTTTCGGGGGCCTGAAATGGTGGTGCCCCTGCTGGTTCTTGACAATGGTGGTGCAAGAGGCCAGCGCAGCTTCCCAGCCAGTGCACCAAAATGTTACAGCAAATACAGGAATGGACAAGCGACATGCACTCTGGGAATCAGAAAAGACTGTTTATTTTGCACTGGTGTGTCAGCCCAGTGGAGTTACCTCCAAAGGCTGAGCATGTGGCTCAGTTTTACTGGTCTTATATACATATGTGCTTTCAGCTTGGGTGGAGCTAGTACAGTTGAACTTCTGGTTCCTGGCTGTGGGCTGATACAAGAGGCAAGCAAGATTGCAGAAGGCAAAAGCATGCATGTAGAGTATCTGGCCTTGGACATCTGGCTAGCCTTTTTTCTGCTTTTACCAGCTTTCCTTCTCTTGAGGACCAGATGATGACTCAGGGACTGTTAATAAGAGTGTTTCTAACTTTGTGATTTGATATGTGTCTCCTTTTCCAAAAACAGTGTTAACAGATGTACTATTAAGAGATAAGATCTAAGCTCAAAAACAAGTTTAACATCTTGGAGTAGAAAAGCAAAGTGTTGTGCATAACCAAATTATGCGGTCAAAAGTTAGCAATGATGAACACAAAGTAGGTTCCTGTAGAGTTAACTGGGTCCAAAAATGACCATTTTTGAAAATCAGAACCAAGGCCCCAGCTTGAAACTTTCTCCTTGAAAGGAAGCAAAAACAGTCTCCCTTCCTGCTTTTGCAGAAACAAAAAACCATATTAATTCTTGGGTCTAAGAATTTTTTTTTAAATAAATTCTGGACCTAAGGAATATGATAATGAAGACCCTCATCCTTATGACTAGGAACTTAGCCAGGGTCACTGAATCTGTGACAGGATCTGCAACATTGCACAGATCTTTATAGAGTTTGAATTTCAAAATGCCATTATAGGAACTAGTTCTATACTAAGGGAAACACTTGAAAATATGCTGGAGAGGAGTTAGTGAGTGAGAATTGGAGAGAGCAAACAAAAACTCTAAGCCTGCAAATTCAGATTTTAAAACATATGAAAAAAAATCCAATATTGAGGAAGGTCATTAGAAATGATCTAAAAGTGACGTCTGTATTTATATGTGGGAATAAAAATCTGTAGGTGTAAAACTTAAAGAAAATATATGTTTATAACCTTGGTTTAGGAAAGGATTTCTTTTAAAAGTTAAAAAAATCAAAGAATAAAGGAAAATTTAATTGTATTAAAATTTAAAATTCTGTGCAACAGGAGGTACTGCATAGTGAAAAGGGCGCTACAGATTGAGAAAGTAATTTGTAACATGTATTATCATGTTACTATATATACAAAATATGAACACCTTTAAAAAAAGTAACTAGTTAAAGGGAAAGTGGGAAATGCTTTGAATAGGTAATTCACAAAATAGGCAACTTGGATGGTTAATAAACATCTGAACAGTTGCATCATTAATTAGGGAAATGCCAGAAGGAGGATAAAAAAAATTCTGCTCTCTCTCTCTCTCTCTCTCTCTCTCCCCCTCTCTCTCTCTCTCTCTCTTTTTTAGTAAGCTCTGCCTTCAATGTGGGGCTTGAACTCATGACCCCAAGCTCAAGAGTTGTATGCTTTACTGACTGAGCTAGCCAGGCACCCTATGAGTAGAATTTTTTTCTTGGTTTTATAATGAGTATCTTTTCCCTCCCTTCCTTCCTTCCTTCCTTCCTTCCTTGGAGCAGGAGTGTATGATCAGAGGAAAGAGGCAGCAAGAGCGAGAGAGGGAGAGGGAGAGGGAGAGAGACTCTTAAGCAGGAACACAGAGCGTGGAGCCTGATACGAGGCTTAGTCCCACAACCCTGGGATCATGACATGAGCCAGAATCAAGAGTCAGATGCTCAGCCAACTGAGCCCCCCAGGTACCCTTAGAATGAGTATCTTTTTTTATTCTAGTCCTTAGTATAGTGTCTGGCTTAGTACATGTTTGTATTAATCTGCCTGGGATGCCATAACAAAGTGCCATAGACCTGGTGGTTTAAACAATAGAAATTTATTTTCTCTTAGTTCTGGAGAATAGAAGTCCAAGACTGTGTACCAGGATCGTTGAGTTCTAGTACAGGCTGTCTTCCTGACTTTTAGACAGCTATCTTACCTTCTTATTGTGTGCCCCCATGGGTTTTCCTTGATATATACAAATCTCTCTTTTCCTCTTCTTATGAGACTACCATTGCTATTGGATTAGGCCCTATGACCTACTTCATTTATTATTTTTTTCTTTGACCTCATTTAAATTAATTATTTCCTAGCAGCACCTGTGTTGTATGGCTCAGATTTCATCTCAGGTCATGATCTCACAGTTCATGAGTTTGAGCTGTGCATCAGGCTGTGCACTGACAGCAGGAAGCCTGCTTGGGATTTTCTCTCTCTCTGTCTCTCTGTCTCTGTCTCTCTGTCTCTCTGTCTCTGTCTCTCTCTTTCTCTCTTTCTCTCTCTCTTTTTCTCTTTCTCTCTCTGCCCCTCCCCCACTCGCACTTTTTCTCTCTCAAAATACATAAATAAACATTAAAAAATTACCTCCTAACAGCCATATCTCCAAATATAGTCACATTGGGAAGTTACACTTAAATTTGGGGGGAATACAGTGAAGTTGGAGGGTATACATCAATCCATAGCAGTATTTAGTATTTAGTGAAAGAATTGTTAAATTCTTTTTATGATTCACTGTTTATGATTGTTTTTGCCATCGGATTATATATTTTTCTTTTCTTTTTAAAATAAACTTTAAAGTTTGTTTACTTATTTCAAGAGACATTAGAGTGTGAGCAGGGGAGGGGCAGAGAGAGAAGGAGACAGAAAATCCTAAGGAGGCTCTAAGTGGTACCCCATGCAGAGCTTGATGTGGGGCTCAAACCCACGAAACCATGAGATCATGAACTGAACCAAAATCACGAGTGGACGGTCAACTGCGCCACTGAGGTGCCCCTCTTTCTTTTAAAGTAGCCTCCACACCCAACGTGGGGCTTGAATTCACAACCCTGAGATCAAGAGTCACATGCTCTACCAACAGAGGTAGCCAGGTGTCCCTAGATTATACATTTCTTTTGTTGTTGTTATTTTAAGATTTTATTTTTAAGCAATCTTTACATCCATTGTGGGGCTCAAAGTTAACAACCCTGAGATCAAGAATCACATACTCTACTGACTAAACTAGCCAGATGCCCCTAGATTATACATTTCTTGAAAGTACAGACTATTCCCTATTTTTGTATTTCTTGGACTTTGAATATATGGATTTTGAAGAGTTGAATGAGCTAAGGTAATTGCATTATAGAATCAAATTGATGATGTGTTATTAAAGTTAGATAGATGCCTAAGCATCTGGACTTCTGGACTATTAGTTGTGATTGACTTTTTGTCTACTGCAGGTCTCATATTCTTTGTCTTTGTATTTCAAGGCAACCATTATTACCAGTTTCTTATATATTGTTTCTTACATAGTCTATTTATATGTAAATATTATATATATTTATCACTGTAGGGTTTTTGTCATTAAAGACAAATTCTATAAAATAATATGATGCAACACTATATAATATAGATTTTAAGTCCCAAATCTTAGTTTCCTTCCTCTTCTTTTCAGAAAGAGATGGCTTCTTAAGAGCTCATGCAGTCAGAAAATTCCTTTAGGATTGTTTTCATTTTATAGTTTAAAATACTTTTAATTTTTAGGTTACAGTGGTTTCCCCGTATTCACATTTAAGTAGAAAAATAATTCATTACCTCACGATAGGTAGTCAATTATTTCTTACTAGTTATTTGAGATTAGTCTGTATCATCATCATGTTTCCTTCTGTCAGCACAGTGGTACTTAACCAGGGACAGTTTTTTTTACCAAGGACATTTGGCAATGTCTGGAGACAGTTTTGGTTGTTAACAACTAGAGGGTGCTACTAGGTTTACTTGCTAGAAGCCAGGGATGCTGCCAAACATCCTACAATACACAGGACAGCCCCCACAATGATTATGTAGCCCCAAATGTCAGTAGTGCTGAGATTAGAAAATAGTAATTAACATAAATAATAATAGATTGAGTATAAATCATGGCTTCTTTCTTTGTGAAATTATAGCCTATGTTCACTCTTTATGATTTTCTAATTTTAAATCTAAAGTAATCCTTGATTAAGATGTTATCTAATGTGCAATAGATATGTACATCTGTTCTTTCTTAGATTCTAATCTTAAAATATTTAAAATGATTTCATCAAACACTGTTGGCATTTGCTTTGCAAGTTTTAACCTTAATTAAAAACATGACAATGACAGCAGAAGATACATTTTTCTTAAACTAAAATGATAAAGTGATTCATTGTACATTGCCACTTTAAAGTTTGACCTGGAGCTATTCCATGATCCACTGAGGCTGAAATTATAAAGCCATCTGCCAGCTGGTAAGGTAGCAAGCAACTGTCTAGGTTGTTCAAAAGTATTGTTTGTCAGATTAGAGGCAGGTAAGGTCTATGTCTAAACTTTATCATTAATGGACACCCAAGCTCTTTAGGGGTATTAGTAATGTAATTTTTTTTTTTTTTTTTTTGGATATCGGCAATTTGACAGTGAAGGTGTCAAATCATGAGCAATAGGACATGAACATCTCTGGATTGAGTGATAATTTCAAGAAGATGTGCATTTCATAGGGAGGAGAAAGGGAATGTTTTAAGTCACTCATAACTTTCCCAGTGTACTACCTCTTAGGTACCATCTTCCCTCTATGCCCCCTACAACCCTCCTCACCTTTCCTATACAAGAGAAGGAACAGGTTAGAAAATGGAGAGAGAAGAGAAATGATGAATTCATTTTGGGAAATTCTGCATGTGAGATGGTTGTGAATTACCAAGTTAAAATGTTTGGAAGATTATTTGATATATTAATTGGGAGCTCAGGAAAAAGATTTCAGCTTGAAATTTGTAAGTCATTAGTGAACAGCTGGTAATGAGGCTGTTGAAGCTAATGAATTGTTCAGAGAATGAAGTTTAGAGTGAATGGAAAAAAGTTAAGAATAGAACACTGGAGATTACCAATATTTGGGAAGTCCATAGAGGTCAAGGGGCTTGCAAAATAGACTAAGAACTGACCAGAGAGGTAAGAAAACTGTAAATAAAAATTAAGGCTAGGGGCACCTGGATGGCTCAGTCAGTTAAGCGTCCAACTCTTGATTTCAGTTTAGATCTTACAGTTCATGAGATTGAGCCCCATGTCGAGCTCTGTACTGACAGTGCAGAGCCTGCTTGGGATTCTCCCTCTCTCACTCTTTGCCCTCTCCCCTCTCATTCTTTGTCTCAAAATAAGTAAACTTAAAAAAAATACTTCAAAGCCTTTAGATTTAGAACCCCTGGAATAGATATTAAGACTAAAGCTCAGTTCATCAGAAGCAATGTCTGTGGTTGTGGTAGAGCAGAGGACAGTAATCAACTTTTGGATGGAAGAGCAAATATGCTCTTTTGGGTAACATTCTCCTGATAAGACCATGGCCTTGATCTTAGGGGTTTCTATGCTAGGGCCCAGACAAAATTAATGTCTTGTTCTTTTCAATTGTTATTGTTAGTTAATTTATTTTTCTGATTAGGATAGATTATTGAATTTTTAGCAAAGGCTCAAGTTTGTTATTTTCTGAAGAAAAGTAACATAGTGAAAGAGGTAACATGTTGCAGATATGGAGAATGAGTATAATTTAGGGGAAATTATTTACAAGTGATTGTGTTTACCATACTGATAACTGGTTGCATTCATTCTCAAGAACATTTTCAGAAGTGGTTACACAGAGTTTATAGCAATGATCATAGACAACAGATATGTATGAATTAATTGAATGAAGTATCAATTCTAGGAAATAAATATCTACTCATTTATCCCCTGCATGTAGGCATAGGTGCCAGTATTGGACATGTGTAGAAAATGGAAGATCACCTTCCACACCCTCACTTATCCCAACAAGTTCTTTGGTATGAAAATGAATGCAGAGTGATGCCTGAGTGGCTCAGTCAGTTGAGCTCTTGATTTCAGCTCAGGTCATGATATCATGGTCAGGCTCTGTGCTGACCGGGTGGAGCCTGCTTGGGATTCTCTCTCTCCCTCTCTCTTGCTTGCTCTCTCTAAAATAAATAAACATTAAAAAAATTGAATGCAGGGATGGGTGTTAACTTTAATTTGATACAAAACACAGCCACGTGGCATAAGAGGGCAAGTGTAAAATCAGTTGCAGTTAACCCAGCCAATAGATTGGAATCAATAAGAATCTATGTTTGGGGCACCTGGGTGGCTCAGTCGGTTAAGCCTCCGACTTCAGCTCAGGTCAGATCTCATGTTCGTGGGTTCGAGCCCCATGTCAGGCTCTGTGCTGACAGTCAGCTCAGAGCCTGGAGCCTGCTTCCCGTTTTTTGTCCTTCTCTCTCTGCCCCTCCCCCCTCATGCTCTGTCTCTCTCTGTATCAAAAATAAATAAAACATAAAAAAAAAGAATCTATGTTTACTACTGTGTTTTCATTCAGAAAGATAATTTATGCTAAGCTGTATTTCCGTTGTGGTTCAGTAGAATTTTATCTTCTGTACTTCTGATTTGATTTGTGGGCTGTAACTAGCATTAAAAAAAAAGAATAATAGAAAATATCAGTATATTGCACATAGTAAAATTTATGAAATTTTTGTTTCACATATTTGTATGTGTACATGTGTACTAGGTGATGACTCAAAAGCATTTCTTATGCTTTTGTTAACGATATAATGGCACATCATTGGTAATAGTGATAATAAATTGACCATTTTCATGAAAAAACTATTTTGATAAAGGTCTCATTTTCTTCTTAACCTTGTGATTTGCAACAGTGCATGGCCTATCTTTTGAAATACAGTTTAGCCTTGTAGAACAAGGGTTTGAAGTAGGTCCACTTATATGCAGATTTTGAAAAATGAATACGGCATAGTATTATAAAGGTACTTTCTCTTCCTTATTACGATTTCCTTAATAAC
The DNA here is from genome assembly GCF_006229205.1 of Suricata suricatta. Classification (NCBI taxonomy): domain Eukaryota; kingdom Metazoa; phylum Chordata; class Mammalia; order Carnivora; family Herpestidae; genus Suricata; species Suricata suricatta. The sequence continues at coordinate 31,889,620 of NC_043702.1, read as the reverse complement.
ATTTTTTTTTTTTTTTTTTTTTGGTCAGGGCACCTGGGTGGCTTAGTCAATTGAATGTCTGACTCTTGATCTCAGCTTAGGTCATGATCTCATGCTTTGTGGATTCGGGACTGGCTTCAAGCTCTGCACTGACAGTGTGGAGCCTCCTTGGGATTCTCTCTTTTCCTCCTTCTGCCCCTCTCCTGCTCATTCATGCGTGTTTTCTTGTGCACACATGTGTGCTCTCTCTCTCTCTTAAAATAAACTTAAAACACATTTTTTTGGTCTAGCTTACTTTATTGTAAGATGCAATATATAATACACATATTATAAAACGTGTTAATCAAATGTTTGTTATATTGGTAATTAACAGGAGGCTGCTACTTAAGTTTTGGGGGAGTTAAAGGTTATACCTGGAAGTTTGACTGCACTCCTAACCTCCATCTTGTTCAAGGGTCAACTGTAGTAAGCTCCTGAAAATTTTAAGTAGATCATCTATCAGCGATGTTACATATAGGATGCATTTCTGCTGTTTATTTATCTATTTAATTTTAGAGAGAGAGCACAAATGGAGGAGAGGGGCAGAGAGAGAGAAAGAGAGAATCCCAAGTAGGCTTCCATGTTCAGCACAGAGCCCAACACAGGGCTGAATCCCACCACCATGGGATCATGACCTAAGCAGAAATCAAGAGTCAGATGCTCAACCAACAGCCGCCCCCCCCAAATTCCAGCTTTTTAATGGAAAAGTTGACTTCCTTGGCTCTTTCCAAGTAATATTTCATATTTCTAACTTAATTATGGTCCTATTCCTAGAAAATGATGTATTTTTCTTGTACAGCCTTGATCTGTGGGTGTGTTTTGCTTTTTATAGTTTTCTGTGTTTGCAAGTTCAGTATAGGGGAAAAAACAATATGGAAAAATGTGAAGCAAAGCTCTTTAGACCTCAAGCATGAATTAGCGTTTAAGAAAACTTGGCTTTGGCCAAGGAACATTAAAAGATTTGTCTTACCTCCTGCCACCCACCACAACGATGCACTTCTTCCACCCCCCAAAAAAGTGTTTCTCCAGAAGTACTGAAAATAACCTCAGCCTGCATTGGCTTTGTCAGACTTGGCAGTTTTGCAAGATACAGAGCTATAGAATTCTTTACTAAATCTTTGCAAAAATATTTTGTTTTCAGTAGGCATTGTGCTTCAGAGTTTGCTTTTTCTTATTTCCATGCTTTCCCATGTTACAGAAAATTCTTCTTTGTAGTAAATTAAAATATCTTTTTGGGCTTCTCTCAAAAGTCTTGAATTTACCACTTTCAGGAATTTTAAGTGGTTTTTTATATCTTTTCCTTGTCTATTTTCAGTTGTTGCAAATAAATTTTAACATGTTATATATTGCTTAATAAAAGTGTAACATTCCCAGGTAATAATCTTTTCTGTAACAGCTTTATGAGAAATAATTTACATGCTATATAACTTACCTAATTAAATAAGAATTCAGCAATTTTTAGCGTAGAGTTGTTCAGCTCTCACCACAGTCAATTTTAGAGTGTTTTTGTCATCCCCCAAAGAAACCCTGTACCCATTAGCAGGAATTCTTCATTCATTCCTTCTTGTAGCTCCTGGCATTTGCTAATCTGCTTTCGGTCTTTAAGAATTTCCCTATTCTGGGGGCACCTTAGGGGCTCAGTTAGTCGTGTCCAACTCTTGATGTTGGCTCAAGTCATGATCTCATGGTTCATAAGTTTGAGCCCTGCATAGGGCTCTGTGCTGATGGTGTGGAGCCTGCTTGGGATCCTGTCACTCCCTCTCTCTCTGCCCCTCCCCTACACATGCTCTTGTGCATGCTTGTCTCGCTCTCTCTAAATAAATAAATAAATAAATAAATAAATAAACTTATAAAAAGAATTTGCCTATTCCAGACATTTTATATAAATGGAATCACAAACTATGTGACTTTTCTTGTCTGGCTTCTTTTGGTTAGCGTAATGTTTTCAGGGTTCATCCATGTTGTATCAGATACCATTGATTCATTTGTTTTTATTGCCTAATATTCTGTTATGGAAATACCGTATTTTATTTATCCATTCATCAGTTGATGGACATGTAGGTCATTTATACTTTTTCACTATTATGAGTAATGTCATGAATATTTATGTGTAGGTTTTTGTGTGAGTGTATGTTTTTATATCTCTTGGGTATATAACTGGGAGGAGAAATGTGGGGTCATATTGATTGATGTCTAAGAGATGTTTTTATATCCAGAATACTAGTCTTTTTCCCACTCATTCTCTGAATTGTCTTTTCACTTTCTGGATGGTGCACATTGAAGCATTAAAGTTTGTAATTTTAATGAAATCCAAATTATCAATTTTTGCTTTTATTGTAATTGTTTGGTGTCATATTTAAGAGACTTTTGCCTAATTCAAGGCCACAAAGATGTGTGCTTATTTTTTTTTCTTCTTCTGAGAATTTTATAGTTTTTCTTACATTTAAAGTCTGTGATCTATTTTGAATTAATTTTTGTATATGGTGTGAGGTGAGGGAATCCAACTTTATTCTTTCAAATGTGGCTGTCCAGTTGCATGGATATCCAGTTCAATCATTGTTGGAAAGGCTGTTTTCTCTGTTTTTTGACACACTTGTGATTGTCAGAAATCATTTGGCCATTCACATGAGGGTTTATTTCTTATCTCTCAGTTCTCTGTAATCGATATATATGTTTTTATGTCATTACCACACTGTCTTTATTATTTTTGCTTTGTAGTAAATTATGAAATCAGGAAATGTGAGTCCCCCAACTTTGTTCTTTTCCAAGATTGTTTTGCCTACTCTGAGTTCTTTTCATTTCCATATGTTTTTCAGAAGCAGCTTGTCAATTCTGCAAGAAAGGCAGCTAGTGTTGATAAGGATTGCACTAAACATGTTGGTCAATTTGGAGAGTGTTGCCACTTTAACAATGTTAAGCCTCCCAATATATGAGCAAGGAATGTCTATTTAGTGCTTCTTCAATATCTTTCAGTGATATCAGTACTTTTCAGTGTGCAAATCATACATTTTTTGTTAAATATATTCCTAATAATTTTATTCTTTTTGATGCTATTGTAAATGGAATTGTCTTAATTGCATTTTGGGATCGTTCATTGCTAGTATATACAAATACAATTGATTTTTGTATATTGATCTTGTATTCTGCAACCTTGCTAAACTCATACATATTTGGTCTAATATTTCATCCATGTTACATAGCCATTATCAAGAACTTTTTTCTTTTTTCCTTTCGGCATCTTCTTTCTTTCTTTCCTTCCTTTCTTCATCATCCTTCTTTCCTCCCTCCCTTCCTTCCTTCCTTCTTTCCTTCTCTTTCTTTCTTGGCAAAGACATAACATGACATTTACCCTCCCAACATTTTGTAAGTGTGCAAGCAGGTGCAAATTGTTGTATAACCATCTTTCTACTTTCCATTTCTATAAGTTTACTTTACATACCTCATATAAGTGGAATGGTGGTTGCCAGGGACTAGGTTGAAGGGTACACAGGTGTTATTTTTCTGGGTTTAGAGTTTCAGTCATGAAGGATGGGGGAGTCCGGGGATCTATTGCATATTTGCAATAGTGGTGCCAACCAATTAGATTTGGGCCTCACCCTACCAATCTTTTTGTGACTGCTTTATTTCTGTTAGCATAATGTCCACAAGGCTTATTCATGTGATAGTATATGACAATAGTCCCTCCTTTTTTTTTTAAGGCTGAATAATATTTCTTTGTATATATTTACCACGTTTTCTTTATCCATTCATGTATTGATGAACATTCAGATTGCTCTACCTCTTGGCAACTATAAATAATGCTGCAGTGAATATGGGTGTTATGGACTGAATTATGTTTCCCCCCAATTTACATGTTGAAGCCTGATGCTCCAATATGACTGTAATTTTTAAAATTTTTTTAATGTTTATTTATTTTTGAGAGGGAGAGAGACAGTGTGAATGGGGGAAAGTCAGAGAGGGAGACACAGTGAATCTGAAGCAGGCTCCAGGCTCTGAGCTTTCCACACAGAGCCCAGTGCAGGGCTCAAACCCATGGATGCGATATCATGGCCTGCATTGAAGTCAGATGCTTAACTAGCTGAGCCACCCAGGCACCACCTATGTGACTGTATTTGAAAACAGGGCCGGTAAGGAGGTGGTAAATTTGGGTGGGGCCCCTAATCTAGTAGGTTAGTGTCCTTATAAGAAGAAGAGATACCAGAGCATGCTTTCAAGTGCATGCACTCCATCATGTCTCCCTCTCTCTCTCTCTACCCACTTCTTCTCTCCACCCCCTTCTCTGCTACTCTGTCATGTGTGCACATGAAGAGAAGGTGACTGTCTCAAGCCAAGAAAGAGAAAACTGAATTGGCTAGCACCTTGGGTTTGGACTTTTTAGCATCCAGAATTGTGAGAAATTAAGTTTCTATTGTTTAAGTCACTCAGTCTGTGTATTCTGTTACAGCAACCTTAGCTGACTAATAAAATGGTGTGCAAATATCTCTTTGAGATTCTCTTTTCAGTTCTTTTGGGTATATATTTAGAAGTGAGATTGGTGAATCATATGGTAGTTCTATTTTAAAATTTTTGAGGAACCTCCATATTGTTTTCCATAGCATTTGCTCCATTTTACATTCCCATCAACAGTGCCCATGAGTTCCAATTTTTCCAGATCCTTAGTAACATTTTTTTTTCTTTTCTTTTCTTTTCTTTTCCTTTTCTTTTCTTTTCTTTTCTCTTTTCTTTTCTTTTCTTTTCATTTCTTTTCTTCTTTTCTCTTTTCTCTTCTCTTCTCTTCTCTTCTCTTTTCTCTTTTCTCTTTTCTTTTTGTGACGATCTTAATGGACATGAGGTGATATCTTGCGGTTTTGTTTTGCATTTCCTTCCTGGTTAGCGATCTTGAGCATCTTTTCATGTGCTTATTGCCCATTCCTGTATCTTCTTTTGAGGAATGTCTATTCAGATCCATTTTCCATTTTTAGATTGCTTAGTAGTGTTCTTTAGCTTTGTGCGTTTGTGTGTATGTGTGTGCGCTTGAGTTGTAGGGGTTCTTTACGTACTATGGATATTGATCCCTTATCAGATACATGATTTGCAAATATTTTCTCCTGTTCCATATGTTGCCTTTTTAATCTTGATACTTTCCTTTGCTGGGCAGAAGTTTTGAAGTTTGACATAGCCCCATTTGTCTGTATTTGCTTTGTTCTCTATTCTTTTTGTGTCATACCCATGAAATTATTGGCAAATCAAATGTTATGAAGTTTTCCCCCTATGTTTGATTCTAGGATTTTTATAGTTTCAGGACTTACTTCATTTTGAGTTAGATTTTTTTATATGGTATGATGGAAGGAAGGATTCAACTTTTTTCTTATGCATTTGGTAATCCAGTTTTCCTAGCACCTGTTTTTTCCCCATTGTGTAGTCTTGGCACACTTGTTGAAGATCATTTGACCATATATGTGAGGGCTTATTTCTGGGTGCTGTGTTCTGTTCTGTTGGTCTATAAGTCTGTCTTCATGCCAGCACTATATTGTTTTGATTACTATAGCTTTGTAGTGTTTTGTAATCAGGAAGTGTGAGGCTTACACCTTTGTTCTTCTTTCTCAGGATTGTTTTGGCTCTTAAGGGCCCTTTGAGATTCCATGAGTGTTTTTTTTCAAACAAAAATCAGTTGTATGGCCATATCACAATTTATTAATGCATTCATTAGTTGATAAAAATTTGAGTTGTTTCCAGGTTCCCCCCCCCCCTTATGCCTAATGCTTCTGTGAACGTTTGTGTACAAGTTTTTATGTGAATATATGTTTTCAGTCTCTTAGGTACATATCTAGGAGAGTAATTGCTGGGTCATGTGGTAATTTTGTGTTTAACCTTTTGAGGGTCTGCCAGACTGTTTCTCAAAGTGGTTGTGCCATTTTTTTATTCCCATCAGCAATGTGTTAGGGTTCCAGTTTTTCTGCATCCTTGCCAACATTTCTTTTGCTTTTATAGTTTTTATAGCTGTCCTAGTGGGTGCTGGATGTATCACATAAAAAGATTTTCAGGATTGTTACAAGAAAGAGCATGACTTTTGTCTACTTATATTTCCACATGAGATATTTCCATTGATAGATCTCTGCCTACTATCTGAGAAGATGTATATTGCATGTAATACTCTTAGAGCAAGCAGGGTTTTTCCTACCTTGGCACTATTGACATCTTGTGCTGGATAATTTGTGTGTGTGTGGGTGTGTGGGGGGGAACATATGTGCATTGTAAAATTTTTAGCAGCATTCCAGGCCTCTCCCCACAGATGTCAGTGTCACCACCACCCGCAGTTGTGACAACTAAAATGGTCTCCAAACACTGCCAAATGTCCTGTGGAGAGTAAAATTGCCGCTGGTTGAGGACTTTACCTCCTTAGGGAAAGAAATATAATCATATCCTTTTTTTTGTCAGTCTAGATTTTGCTATTTTTTGTCATTCATAGGAATGTTTAACTTTGCTGAACAAAATTTTACAAAACTTTAATTTTTCAAGTAGTAAAACTGAGTTACTGCCTTAAGATCTTGCTAAATAATCCTCAGGAAAATTTTTCCTTAATGAGTTTGAACTTAGATTCATAGAATAAAGAGAAAATTTTTTCATTTTATTTTTATTTTTTTAGAAAGTTTACTTTTGAATAAAGTGTCTTGGGCACATATGCTTATAAAGAAATTTTTAGAATTATATAACCCAAGATGTTGAGTTAGATGGGGTCTTAAAGAACGTTCAGCATTAAAAAAAATTTTTTAGATTGAAACCTAGAAAAATTATGTAATTTGTTTCAAGTAACCTTGTAACCTGATTGGTGACAGAGATAGGACCAAAACAGAGAAGGGAGGTGGGTCAGAGGATGGGTTAAATAGATGATGGTAATTAAGGAGTGTACTTGTGATGAGCACTGGGTATTGTATGGAAGTGTTGAATCACTATATTGCTCAACTGAAATTAATGTTACACTGTGTTAACTGGAATTTAACTAAATAAAAAAAAAGACTTATGGTGGATTTTTTTGGGACAGGGAGGTTTGCTTGTTTTTTTGTTTTTGTTCTTTAAGTGTTAAAGTAAGTTCATTTGATATGTGGGAATGGAAAGATTAGTTTGCTTTGGGGTAAAAGTCAATTTATACTTTCATTTTGAATCATACATACAAGTGACAGATGGATTATAGTGATAAACACTTAAAAAAAAGTTAAAAAAATCAAGGAATGAGAAAATAGAGTAAGATAAACGTCAGTATTTTAGAGCAGTGAAAATTTTCTTTATGATACTGTAATGATAGAGACATGTTATTACATGTTATTATTTTCTTTATGATACTGTAATGATAGAGACATGTTACATGTACATATCTGTCTAAACCCATAGAATGTACAACACCAAAAGTGAAGTGTAGTCTTTGGGTGATTATGTGTCAATGTAGGTTCATCATAAATAAGAAATGCACCTCTCTGTGAAAGCATATTGATTATGAGGGAGGCTATGCATGTGTGAGGGCTGATGTCTGCAGGAAGTATCTGTACTTTCTCAATTTTGCTGTCAGCTTAAAACTGCCCTAAAAAAAAAAGTCTTTTAAAAACAAAAGGAAGAACTAAGCAAATTAAAAAAAAAAAGAAGCTAACACTTAATCAAATCTCTGGAAAGAAAAGGCCTTTCTGTATTTAATGTGATAGGAAAATAAAAGAAGATCCTCATATATTGATAATATAGAAAGTTAGGCCTTTTGCTTTTTAATGTAATAAAACTTTTGTATTCCGTTATATCCTTTGAAAGACCTGTTCTTTTGATTCCAGGTTAGCACTTTCTCCATTACACTGTGTTTTACTGAGAACATAAGTTTTCCCCACCCAATTTAATTTGCTCTGTTCTTTCTGGGATAGATTATATTATGAAAGACATAGTTGTTTATATAAATAAGTAGTTTGATATTAATTTACATATGAGAGAACAGCTGAGTAAAGTGAAAGCCCTAGGACTTGCTTTTAAGAATTTATATTCTGGCATGCCCAGGTGACTCAGTTGGTTAAGTGTCTGACTCTTGATTTCAGCTCAGGTCATGATTTCATGCTTCATGAGATTGAACCTTGTATCAGGCTCTGTGTTGACAGCTCAGAGCCTGCTTGGGATTCTCTCCCTGGCTCTCTCCCTGCCTCCCTCCCCCCACTCCCCCCCACCAACATGCATGTGCTGTTTCTCTGTCACTGTCTTTCAAAATAAATAAATAAATAAACCTAAAAAAAGAAAGACTTTATATTCTTATGGGACACCTGGGTGGCTCACTTGGTTGAGTGTTCAACTCTTGATTTGGCTCAGGCTGTGATCCCAGGGTCATGGGATCAAGCCTTGTGTCAGCTCTGCTAAGCATGAAACCTGCTCTCCCTCTACCCCTCTCTCCTGCTCCCACATGCGCTCACTCTCTCTCCAGTTAAAAAAAAGGGAGGCTCCTGGGTTCAGTTGGTTAAGTATCTGACTTAGGCTCAGATCATGGGTCAGGTCATGGCTTTGAACCCCCAAGTTGGGCTCTCTGCTGACAGCTTGGAGCCTGGAGCCTGCCTTGGATTCTGTGTCTCTGTCTCTCTCTGCTCCTCCCCCTCATTCTCTGTCTCTCTCTCAAAAATAAATAAACATAAAAAATGGGGAATGGCAGGGTGCCTGGGTGGCTCAGTTGGTAGAACGTCCAACTTCAGCTCAGGTCATGATCTCACAGTTTGTGTTTGAGCCCCTCAGTGGAGCCTACTTTGGATCTTCTCTCTCTCTCTCTCTTTGTACCTCCCCTGCTCATGCTCTCTCAAAATAAATAAACATTAAAAAAAAAGAATTTATTCTTAGATATTTGGGAGCAGTTACATATACTTGTATGTCCATGTGGATATATGTATTCTTGTAATGACATTTGACCAAATAGCATGCGTATATTACCTAAGACTTTGGAGATATTTTTAGTGAGGTTTGTTTTGGTGGGTATTGGATAGTAGGTTATGGCTGGGTTGTTGGCGTGGTGTTTTGTTTTCGTTTTTTTCTATTCAATGTTGGTAAAATTTAATTTACGTAAAATAACATTCACCCTTTTAAATATTCAGCTTGTTAAGTTTTGGCAAATGAATATGATTGTGTAGCCACCACCACAATCATTAAGAACATTTGCATCCTCAGAATTTTTCCTCTTGCCTAATACCATTGCTTCCTGCTTTCACCCATTGCTCCAGACTATCATCAGTGTCTGTCTATAATATTCTGTCTCAGTAATTTTATTTTTAGTATTTCACATATGTGAACTTGATTTATTAGTTAGTATAATAAATTAATATGGAACTAACCATTCATTTAGAAATATACCTTATTGGGGTACCTAGGTGGCTCAGTCAGTTAAGTATCTGACTTCTGCTCAGGTCATGATCTCACAGTTCATGAGCTCAAGCCCTGCATCAGGTGAGGTCACTCCTCACTTTGGGTGAGTTCAAGCCCTGCTTTGAATGAGCCTGCTTCTCTCTCTCTCACTTCCTCTCTGCTCCTCATGGGATTTTCTGTCTCTCACCCTCTCTCTTTGCCCCTTGCACTCTCTCTCTCTCAAAAAAAAGTATGTCTTATCCTTTTTCGTCTTTAAATGACTTTCAATTTCATATTAAGTTAGACATCTTTGTATTTATGATAGTCCATATATATGTATGTGTACATTTATATATGAAGTTATGCTGTGCATAGTCTTTTGTGTCTGACTTATTTCATTAGTATATGTTTTTTAGATTCAGCCATGTTGTTACATGTGTCTGTAGTTTATTTCTTTCTATTGCTGAGTAGAATTATTTAGGCTATTGTGAATAGTATTGTTATAAATGAATATATTATATACTGGTCTTTGTATGAACATGTTTTCATTTCATGTAGTACTTAGAAGGGAAATTGCTAAGTAGCATGGGAGTATATGTTTACTTTTACAAGTAACTGCCCAACTTTTCCAAAGTGGCTGTACTATTTAGCATTCTCACCAATGATATATGAGAGTTCTGATTGCTCCACATGCTTGTTCGGGTTGTTTTTTTGTGTTTGTTTATATATGTAGTTATACCATCATTTTTAAGGACTTTAGTAAGTCTGTTCTGTATGTGAGACATTTTTGGGTAGAAATATTTTTGTGGAGGTTACCAAGTTTTTATTTTGTTTTATTTTGTTTTTTAGAGCCCTAGACATGTTATCAACTTTGAATCAAACAGTGCACTATTTTACCTATAGAATTAACTCTCCATTTAGAAGTATATCTTCTGCTTTTTAATCTTTAAAAAAACTGAACCAAATAACTTCTATGGGAATTAGATTTAAAAAAAAAATAGTAAATATGTGACATTCTTGCTACATTCCATCACCATAAACTTCAGGATAGTGTCTCTGTCCTTTTATTACAGATATCTTCCAAAATATGTAAACATAATTGTATATAAACAACATAAAACTTGAAAATTAATATGTTAGTGAGCATTCTATATAATTAAATATGCACAGTAACTTGTACTTTCTAAACTTTTACGTTTGCTTCTGCTTTTACTAGTTGATGACCTGTCTGTACACCATGGTGATGGGCCCATTAGTTGTATGTAATAAAGATTATACTAAATGACAGTTCATAATCTCACGACATTTTGGAATATATCCTCCCAGACCTTTTACACACACACACATTCTCTCTCTCTCTCGCTCCCTCTCTCCCTACCTCCCTACCTCCATACATAATGAACAAAAATGAAATTATGTTATGTCACTGTTTAATATGGTCTTTCCCATTAAAAATATATTATAGATATCAAGTCTGAACTTTCCATGGATGCGTAGTATTTTATTTTGGAATATACTATGATTTTGATAGTCTAATATTTATTAGAGAGAATAAATTATTTCCAATTTTCACTGTTATATATGATGTTCCAGTGGGTACACTTATACATATTTACATATTTATTCTTTATTTCTTTGGTATTAAAATTTTAAAGAGAATTTGAGGGCTTAAGGACATCTACATTTCAAGTTTTTATGTAATGGAGTGTGCCTGGCTGGCTTAGTCTGTGGAGCATGTGACTATGGATCTCATGATTGTAAACTCAAGCCCCACATTGGGTGTAGATATTACTTAAAAATAAAGTCTTAAAAAATTATGTAAAACACTAAGTTGCTCTCTAGGAAAGCTGTGGCAAGTTATGTAAAGAAAATTTTTAGGCTTTTTAAAATTTATTCTTTTTTTTTTTTTTTAAAGAAAAGCTACTGTGAATGACCACTGATTACAACATGGGGAGGAAAATTGAGTCATCCAGAGTCTTCTTATGAAATTCTTATATATATGTTTATAGTGTTATGACTTGTTTATTTTTATCACTAGAATATAAGCACCTTGAGGGTATGGGCACCATTATGTTTTATATGTATACTGTATCTTATTCTCACCATATCTCCAGACTTAGAACACTGCCTATCATAGATAGAACAGGCACTTTGGGGCGCCTGGGTGGCCCAGCCGGTTAAGTGTCCGATTTCGGCTCAGGTCATGATCTCATGGTTTGTGGGTTCATGCCCTGTGTTGGGCTCTGTGCTGAAGCTAGCTCAGAGCCTAGAACTTGTCTTCAGATTCTGTGTCTCCCTCTCTTTCTGACCCTCCCCTGCTCATGCTGTCTTTCTTTCTCTCAAAAATAAATGATTAAAAAAGAACATTAAAAAAACAAAACAGAAAAGAGAACAGGCACTTAATAAATAGTTGACTGAATCTTAATGAGTGATTGTTTTGTAGGTCTCAGGATATATAAACCTCTTGGTGGTTTGAGCCTGGCTTATCTGTTGTTGTTGTTCTTATTTAGGGTTTACTGTTGTTGTGAATTAGGAGAGAACAAGGTATCTCATTGATGTTTGAGAGTACTTGGATTACCTAACATATTTTGTTAGCTCACTGTTGTTGAGTGTGTGTATTTGTGTGTATTTTATTTATTTTTATATATATTTTTTAAATGTTGACTTTTGAGAGACAGAGACGGAGCATGAGAGGGGGAGGGGCAGAGAGAGAGCGGGAGATACAGAATCTGAAGCAGCCTCCAGGCTCCAAGCTGTCAGCACAGAGCCCGACGGCGAGGCTTGAACCCACTAACCGTGAGATCATGACCTCAGCTAAAGTCAGAAGCTTAACTGACTGAGCCATCCAGGCGCCCCTTGTGTGTGTTTTAATCAGCTTTTGATTGGCTTTCTCTCTCTCTTTTTTTTAATTGGCTTATTTATTTTTGAGACAGAGATAGAGCATGAGTAGGGGAGGGGCAGAAAGAGGGAGAGAGACACAGAATCTGAAACAGGCTCCAGTTTCTGAGCTGCCAGCACAAAACCCAATGCGAGGCTCGAACCCACGGACCGCAGGATCATGACCTGAGCCAAAGTCGGACACTTAGCCAACTGAGCCACCCAGGCGCCCCTTGATTGGCTTTCTCTTTAGGTATTATGTAGAAAAAGAGTTAACATAAATAGGCTTGCTGTCTTTAGAAAGATCTAAAGAGCCAACTTCTAAAAAGCCTATCTAAAGAGTTGGCCCTTGGCTGGCATATTAGAAATTGGAACTTGGGAGTCTTCCTACCATTCCATAACTGATAAGAGTGATTTATTATACCTAAACTGTTCATACAAATAGCATGTTTTATGTTTATGTACCTCCTTTTCTTTTGGGAGTCTAGCCTTTGGTTTGTGCTAGGTAGAGGATACCTGCATGATGAATCTCCCAAGAAAAACATCAGACCCTGAATCTCTAGTAAGCTTCCTTGTTTAGACAGTATTTTACACATGTCATATTCACTGCTGGAGGAATTAAGTACTTCTTATGTGACTCCATGGGGAAAAGACTCTTGGAAATTTGTACCTGGTTTTCTTCAGATTTCGCCTCACAGAGCTTTTCCCTTTGCTGATTTTGGTTTATATTATTTTACTGGAATAAATTATAGCTATTGAGTATGAGTTCTGTGAGTCCTCTCAGTGAATCACTGAACCTATCGTAAAGATGCACCTTAAGAAGATAATCTTCCCACTCTGCGCTCTCTTTGACATTATGGGAATGCTCAGCAGAATGACAGTTTTACCTGCTATAATCTGAATACAGAAATATATATATTAAGGGTAATTATTTAATTTTTGAAAGGATTAGAATAATAAGAGACTTATGTACTTGATTTATTATAATCAAATTTTAGAAACTTAAGTTTATACCAGATTTTATAGGGCCATTTCTGTTAGATTAAGCCACTATTTTCCTTGGGCATTTCTTAATAGAATTGTAATGATACTCTGAAGTCTTAATTTTGTTTGTCCTAAGAAATTTGTGTTCTAGGAAAGGGATATTGTTGCTTCAATTACTGCAGTATTTGCCCATTACTGCAAGGTTCTTGTGTTGTTTATTTTAGATAGTTCATTTTGACACTTAGATAAACAGAAGCCAAAAACACAAACATACCCAGAATTAGTCCCTGAACTTTGTTCCAGGGTAAAGATAAGGCATTTAGACTTCTCCAGTACAGATAAATATTGTTACAGCTACTGAAAAATGGGTGTTATGTGACTCTTGGATTGTTTAGATAGACAGTGAAGGTCTTAAAAAAATCCTGCCAACAAAAACTAAAGGAGAATTTATGTTTATCTGCAGAACCTGTTTTTAAAAGGATTATAGATTTGATTCAATAAAACATCTCTATGAGATATTAGTTATTTGCAACATGTAAAAAAATTCTCTGAACTATGTTGTCCTGTTCTTGTTTGACTTTTTATTGTGTTTCTGCCTTTTAAAAATGGACTGGGGTGCCTGGGTTTCTGTTAAGCATTGGACTCTTAATTTTGGCTCCGGTCATGAGATTGTGCCTGTGTCTGGGTGGGGAGTCTGCTTAAGATTTTCTCTCTCTCCTCTCTCTCTGCTCTTTTCTCACTTGCTCACTCTCATGCTCTCTCACTCTCTCAAAAAAAAGTGTATAAAAATGGATTTAGTTGAGGTATAAATAAACTGTATGTGGTTAAACTATATAAAGTCAATGGATTTTTGTAGTTGTATACTCACGAAAGTCCCCCACCACAATCAGCATACAAAACATTTTCATCATCTCTGCAAAGATTCTGCATGCCCCTCTACATTCTGTTTTTACCTCTGCCCCTAGCACCAGCCAGCCACTGATCTGCTTTAGATTACTTTGTATTTTCTAGGATTTCATATAAATGGAATTTTCATATTAATGAAATTCTAGGCTATGTTCTCGTGCATAATATTATTCACAGTGATAATCATTTTCAGAGTGATACTGAGATTCGTCCTTATTTTTGCATGTATCAGGTTTATTCCTTTTACTGTTTAGTAGTAGTATATAAATGTGTTATGTTTATTGATCCATCCTCCAATTTATGGACCTGAGCTGTTTCCAATTTGGGGACTATTTTAAATAAAGTTACCATTATACTAGTTTTTCCATGGACATATGGTTTCATTTTGCTTCTATGCCCTACCTTTTGTTCATTTAAAAAAAAAATGGTTCTCATAATACTTTTTGTCCATGGCAAAAAAAAAAAAAATATATAGGGGAAGGAAACACATCAATCATTTACTCCTTCAATAAACATATATTGGATGCTAGGCATAATATCATGTGCTAAAGACACAGTGGTGTATAAGAACTCATGCTGTCATAGAGTTTATAATTTGATGAATTAAGCCAGGCACATTACAGTAATAAGTGTGGAGATTTTGAAAAGAATCTAATCCTATAGAGCATATAATATGAGTTCCCCCATTACTTGACTGGGGTGATTAGGGAAAGATTCTTTGAAAAAGAAAAGTTAAAGTGAATAGGAGGTAAGTAAATGATGCATTCTAGGTAGAGGGAATAGAATTCATGAAGGCTGTCACATGAGAAAGAATAGTACTCTGTGGCTTCTGTTGGGATGAAGGTAGAGGGAAGGATTTGCAGCTGCTAGATCATGCAGGTCCTTCTATACCATCTTAAGGATTTTGGAAATGAAAATCAAGCAAAGCAATAATAAGGTCCAGTTGTGGATCTCAGCTCAATTTATACTGTGGCCAGGTTTTTTGGATAAGTACTTTATAGTCAATTTATTTCCCCAAATTCTTTCTTTCATCTTTAATTCTGCTGATTGCTTTTAATCATAAATTTTAGTAAGGAATGCTTTTATTTTTTATTTCTTTCTTACTTTTTTTTTTTTATTTTTTTATTTTTTTTCCATAATATTTTATTGTCAAATTGTTTAGGAATGCTTTTAATTTTAAGTTTTGGTAAAGAATGCTACCAGGAAGATGAGCAGAACATTGAAGTAAGACTGAGACCGTTCTTCATGTTATTTTCTTATTTATTTCTGATGAAGCAGAATTTATTTATTTATTTATTTTTGACTAAGTAGAATTTAAATATCCAGGGGCACCTGGCTGGCTTATTCAGAGAAGCGTGTGACTCTTGATCTCAGGGTCATGAGTTTAAACCCTGCGTTAGACATGGAGCATACTTAATTTAAAAAAAAATTTAAGAATTTAAATATCAAAATACTACTGGAATACTAGTGTTTTAAATTTCCATTTAGCTAAGTAAAGGGTATTTGTAGGAAATAAATTTGGTAAGAGGCTTGATATACAATGCTTGGTTATAGTTTGATGACCTTTTGTAACTTAGTAACATGATATTAAGAACTCTTTTAGAGTATTTGCTCTGAGGAAAAGGAAATCCTTATGGAAGATTAGGGTTGTTAAGATTGTGACCGTTGAGGGGTGCCTTGGTGGCTCAGTCATGATCTCACGGTTCATGGGTTCAAGTCTGGTGTCAGGCTCCGTGCTGACATCTAGCTCAGAGCTTGGAGCCTGCTTCAGATTCTGTATCTCCCTCTCTCTCTGACCTTCCCCTGCTCTCACTGTCTCTCAAAAATAAACAAAAAACAGAAAAAAAGTAAAATCGTGACAGTTCTAACAGTTTACAATTGTACTTTAAAGAGGGGCTCCTCGATGACTTAGTTGGTTGGGCGTCAGACTTTGCCTTAGGTCATGATCTCACAATTCGTGGATTCCAATCCCCACGTCGAGTTCTATGCTGAAACCTCAAAGCCTGGCACCTGCTTTAGGTTCTGTGTGTGTCTCTCTTTCTCTGACCTTCTTCTGCTTGTGCTCTGTCTCTCTCAAAAATATAAATATTAAGAAAAAAATTGTACTTTAAAGAATTAAAACAAAAAATGAGTATAATCTCAAGCTATTTTTGTTTATATGTGGTGCCTCGTACATATATAAACTACTAGAGCTGTACTATGTAATATGTACTTTCTAATATAGACACTAAGCTATATTAGTCAACTTGAGCTGTCAAAACAAAATATCCTAGATTGAATGGCTTAAACAACAGGAATTTCTTTATCATGGTTCTGGAGGCTTGGAAATCCAAGTTCAAGATACTGGCTCATTCAGTTCTCTGGTAAGCATTCTCTTCCGGTTTGCAGATGGCTATCTTCTGGCTGTGTTCTCACATGGATGGTGGAGAGAGATGTGGGGAGAGACAGGAAGCAAGCTGTTTGGTGTCTCTTCTTATAAGGGCACTAATCGCATCATGAGGGTCCCACCCTCAGGTTACATACAACTCAACCTGATGACCTCCCAAAGGCTTCGTCTCTAAATAGCATCACATTTGAAGTTAGGGCTTCAACATGAATTTTGAGGGGGATATAAGTCCATAACAGTATCTGTTTAAATTTACATTTAAATTAATTGAAGCTTAAAAAAATTAATTAATTGAAGTAAACAATAAAAAATTTAGTTCCTTAGTTGCATTGACCATATTTCAGGTGCTTAATAGCCATATATATCTATTGATTGTTTTATTGGACAGTACAGATTATAGAATATTTCTGTCCTTGCAGCAAATTATATGTGATAGTACTGATACAGAGAGTGCCTGGAGGCCTTCCGAGATCATTACAGATCATAAGAAAGATGTTAATCCTATTTTGGGTAAGAGGTAAGGCTCTGATTGCTTCTGACTTAGAGTCTGCTGTCCTTCCTGAAAACCTATTATAATGAACTCTATTAAAAAGTAGAGTTTTTTGTTTTGGTGCAATGATTCATTTCATTTAAAAATTTTTGTCTTTTTAAATTTACTGCTTGCTGTATTATCATCATAGTGTATTTTGTATACTTTTTACTTTAAGGGAGTATTGCTAATTACTTGTTTCAGATCTTATCAGAAAGATTGTTTCTATATGTATAGCACTTTTCAAACCCCTTTTATGTATCTCTGCAAGCCATGGTGAATCTGAGTTTGGAGGTGGCAGTATGTAACTTCACATGTGGGTAGAATTTCCTAGATGGTGCAGAGTAGTAGTATGAACTGTTCTTTATAATAACAACAAATGTATGAATTCATTGGTATTCTTCCTTTCCTTCTTCCTGCCCTCCCTCCCTTTATTTATTTTTTTAAGGTACCGAATACCAATTTGTTAATTTTAGAGGGGAGTGGGTATACCTTTCTAGTAACCCCATATACTGGTGTCTGCCAAATTGCCCCTGTTTTCAGAAGAGATGTATCATCTGTCTTCTATCTAAACTAGTATTATTATTGATCCAAAATAATGAGTTAGATTTTCTTTTAAGTTTTATTTATTCATTTATTTAAGTACTCTCTGCACCCAACATGAGGCTTGAACTCACAACACTGAGATCAAGAGTAGCATGCTCTTTAGACCAAATCAGCCAGGTGCTCTAAAACAAAGAACGAGATTATACTTCAGGTTTTAAGATTTTGAGCTTGAACAATGGCCTTATATATGTTGGGCATTTGTATATTGCGGTGGTCACATCTAATTCAGTTGTTTATTCCTTTATATTATGAAGGATTTTGTTCATTGCTCCATTCCCAGTCACTGTGAAGATGCTCTATAATTATTCATTGAACAAACTTAGAACCAATGGCAACTGTCTTATAAATACTTTATAGTCTCATACAGCATCTAACACAATCCTGTGTATGTATTGGCCACTGAGTCAGTTCTTGTTTATTAATGTGTGCTCCCTGTATGTACTGTACCAAGGCATCCATTTAAAGATTTTTTGTAAGTGAAGTGGAGATCTGATTAAAATAGAGAATACTTGAAAAACTTTGGCCATTTCTTATAAACTGTCAAATAATAAAATTCTATAATAAAGTCCCATGTAATAGATCTTGATATTGGCTCTATTGTAGGAATCTGTATTAGCATAACTTACTTACAAGGATATGAGTGAACAGTTTCTCATGACAATCAGATTTTCTGGTGATTTCTTCAGCAATATATTCTATAATGACTTTTTTAGAATAAAAGAGGAAAGAGAAAATAAAATAAAATGAGATCAATTTATTTTTGGAAAGTGGCTTCATGTTTTTAAACAATTACTACAGATAAACCATTGAGATCTTTGGAAACATATGCTAATCCTCCTCTGACAAACTTTCGTTCTCACCCCAACACCTCCAGTATCAAACAGTAGAATGAGACACTTCTATTCAAAGAACAGCAAGAAAAACATAGGTTACAAAGGGGTGCCTGGATGGCTCAGTTAGTAGAGTACGCAACTCTTAATCTCAGGGTTCAAGTCCCTGCTGGGCATGGAGCCTACTTAAAATACACTAAAAAATTGAAAACATGTAATTTTTAAAAAAAGTAAATGGCTGGACATCTTCAGCTTAAGTGGCATGATAACACATGGCCAATTCTATATACTGATACTTTTTTGCTGAAAACGTTCATTTACCACATATATAAAATTGATTTTTTAAAAATTTGAATGCATCATTATCTTTTCTTTGTTAGTGCCTTGTGTTGTAATTTGTCCTTTGTTATTTTAAACTCTCCTTTTTACTCTTTCTGGATCTCTGAGTTTAAACAGATATTCAAAGTAGATGCCGGCCAAGGCATAATCATTTCTTTCCTCTTCACATTTTTCTTTATTTTAAAAAGTTGCCTTCATTTTGACTATTAAATTTTTACATTCTTTTTTTTATTATTTTATTTAATTTATTTATTTTTTTTTTTTGAGAGAGAGAGACAGTGCGATCAGGGGAGGGTCAGAGAGAGAGAGACACACAGAATCCGAAGCAGGCTCCAGGCTCTGAGCTAGCAGTCAGCACAGAGCCTGAAGCGGGGCTCGAACCCACAAACCGTGAGATCATGACCTGAGCCGAAGCCGGACGTTTAACCGACTGAGCCACCCAGGCGCCCCAATTTTTTACATTCTTTAAACCAATTTTCTTTATTTTTTTCTTCAGTATGTATTTGCCTAAACTGATACTTCCAACTCCAGTTTTCTTGTCTGTCAAATCTCTCTAATGAATAAATTGGTTATCACTAAGTTCTTGTTTGTTTTTTTGTTTGTTCGTTTGTTTATAGGGGAAGAGAGAGCAGGAGCTGGGCAGGGGCAGAGGGAGAGAGCATCCCAAGCGGGTTCCATCCATGCTCAGCACAGAGAACTACTCCAAGCTCGATCTCCAGGCCTTTAAGATCATGACCTGAGCCAAGATCAAGAGTTGGATACTTAACCAACTGAGCCACCCAGGCACCCCACTTGTCACTATGTTCTAAAAAGCTTTTGTAGAGTTAGTTTGAAAGCTGTTCTCTATAATTGTGTACAGTTTCTAAAGTTTTAAATTTATAGGCCTAGTTTGTGTGCTATATTGTAAAGATAGAAAAAGTGTAGGCTGTTCTCAAAATGTTGGACTGAGAAAGTAAGATGTCCTCTTGCCAAAAATAAGGTTGTTTTCATACTGTCTCTACTAGAATCCTTGCGTTTTTTTTGTTTAAGCATTTCCCTTTGATTAAGTGAACTCTCTTCCTTTGCTTTTTAAAGTTCTAGTTTTTTGGAATCTTGTTTATCAAACTGTTTGTCAGCTACTACCTGGATATTCAGATCCAGAATGTTCACACTCCTTTTAACCCACTTTTAGTTATTTGGCAAGCATGATTTAGTCAATAGAATTTTACTTAGTCTTGTTGAATAAAAATAATGAAAATTGCATATAATGAAAAACAGAACATTATTTAAAATTCTTGGAGGTTGATTCTGCATTTGAAAATTACATGAAGTTAAAGAGAAAAAAAATGCCACAATGTTTAAATTGGCATTAGAAACCCATGCTGTTAAGAAAAAGAAAACCTAGGAGTACTTTTATCTTTCTTTTAAGTATGTTTCATATCCAATGTGGGGCTCAAATTTATGACCCTGAGATCAAGAGCCATGTGCTCTACTGACTGAGCCAAACAAGAGCCCATGAGTACTATTATACAGAGTGAAAGAATATCCTTGTACTTACATCTTGGACATAATTAAAAATTCAATAAACTGATGAATATCACAAACAACAATATTTAAATTTTTAAAAGTTTCAGGATTCTATGTACTACCTTTTATACAGATTTTTCTTTTAAAAGTAGACTCTATCCCCAATGTGGGGCTTGAGCTCATGTCCTCAAGATCAAGAGTTGCATGATCTACCAACTGAGCCAGACAAGCACCCCAATTTTAAGCATATTAAAATAGAAACACCCTCAAACAATGCCAAATGCTATATATATATATGTATGTGTGTGTGTGTGTGTATGTATATATATACATACTATATATATATATAGTAAAAATACAAAACAATAGATTTAAAGGTTAGACACAAATTTCATAATTTCATGAGTGCGGTTTCTTCTCGAGAAACAGTATCAGGGACAGGTCCAGATAAATTCCCAGGTGTAAATATACATTTAGAGTGGATTCAAGCTATTTAAGCCCAGGTATTAGCATTTGTTTTATTTGGATGGCGGGTAGTATGCTTTATGTCATACTTTGCTGTGGTATGAAAATTTGTGAGAAATATCAACAGGAAAAATAAAATTAGTATTAAAGGAAGTAAAAAAAGAGACATGATACATAGTATGAAACTAAATAAGAGGCCTGGAAGAATGTTTCAGCAAACTCTCACAGAAGCAGAGGAAAAAATGAAAACAGTGAAATAGAATGTACAGATTTTTGAGACTATGGCTTCATAATATTACTGTCATTTCTGAAATAGAGAAAGAAAAAGGAATGAAAACTTATGAAAGCATAAATCAGTATTGTTTTCCCATTCTGAAAGAAGAACAAACTGAAAGGATTCAGAGTATCAATAAATATATGATAAAAAGAGACCAGTACTTAGCTAATGATAATACATCAGTTATATTAAAAAAAGAAGAAAAACAAATATATGAGCATTTATAATTAGTCCACCATTCCCAGGTTGGTGAAGAGGGACTAAAATCTAGCTTCACAATGCTCATTATGAGTTGTGCTAACAGTTCTGACACAAAAACGATTCCAGAATAGAGAGGAAGCACAAAAATCTCAGTTTAAAACCAGAAACAGCAAACAATTCATTTGTCAGAGAATAAGAATTAATTGGATTTCGTTTATTACCTAATGCTAAGGAAAATTAAAAATCACATTTTTTACATTCTTTTAATTATTTGACATATTCACATAATTGAGTTAATTATATATATATTTTCCTATCTTCCCTTTAAAGGTCAAGAATAATATCATAAATTTCCTTTGTACCTCCCTACTGTGGGGGTGAGATAACATTTTGGAGAGGATGTTTCTTTTACCAGCAAAGTGTTTGCATATTGCAGAATATTTGGTACCACTGGTATTATTTATTTGTGAGAGAGAGAGAAAGGGAGGGAGGGAGAGGGGGAGAGAGAGAGAGAGAGAGAGAGAGAGAGAGAGAGAGAGAGAGAGAGAGAATGAATGAATCTAAAGTAGGCATTGCACTGTCAGTGGGGAGCCCAACTTGGGGCTCAGACACACAAACTGAGAGATTGTGACCTAAGCCGAAACCACTAGTCAGGTGATTAACCAACTGAGCTACCCAGGCACCCCTACAATGTATTTCTTAAATAATAAGACTAGATGGGTATCTGGGTGGCTTAGTCAGGTGAGTGTCTGACTCTTGATTTCACCTCAGGTGTTGATCTCATGGTTTATGGTATTGAGCCCTGCAGCACAGAGCCTGCTTGGGATTCTCTTCCTCTCGCTGCCCTTTCCCTGCTTGCACATGCTCTCTCTTTAAAAATAAATAAGTAAACTTAAAAAAAATAATAAGACTGAAAGTCAAAATGACTCCTGGATCCATAAGCTGTAGAATTGATGTTTTGTTAGTGGCATGAAAGCTGTGGAATTGATGTTTTGTTGTCCATCTTAATCAGAACTCTTGAGTCACCAGGTGCATTTTCAGGGAGCAGTAATATTTGGAAAGAGATTTTTTTTTCTGAGCAGTAGGTCTCAACAGTGGGCTTAAAGTATTCCGTAAACTGTGTTGTAAACACAGGTGCTATCATCCAGATTTGTTGTTCCTTATATGTATGGAGTACATGCAAAATAGATTTAGCATAATTCTTAGGGACCGTAGGACTTGGGGATTGGTCAATGAGCATTGGCTTCATCTTGGTTACCAGCTGCATTAATTCCTAACAAACAAGAGAGTCAGCCTTCACTTTGAAGCTTTGAATCCAGGCATTGACTTCTTTCTAGCTGTGAAAGTCCTAGGTGGCATCTTTTCCCTATATAAGGCTGTGTCCTCTGCATAGAAAATCCCTTTCTTTTTAAGTTTATTTATTTACTTGGAGAGATACTAAGCAGGGTTGGCACTGTCAGCACAGAGCCCAGTGCAGGGCTCAAATTCACGTACCATGAGATCATGACCTCGACCAGAACCGAAACCAAGAGTCAGACGCTTGACTGGCTGAGCCACATAGGCACCCTTGAAAATCTGTTGTTTGATATAACAACTTTCATTGGTTATCTTAGCTAGATCTTTTGGATAACTTGTGACAGCTTCTACATCAGTACTTGCACTTTTATGTCATAGAGATGGTTTCTTTTCTTAAACCTCATAAACCAACCTTTGCTAGCTTCCAGCTTTTCTGTAGCTTCCTCACCTCTTTCATCCTTCTTAGAATTAAAGAAAGTTAGAACTTTGCTCTGGATTAGGTTTTGACTTAAGGGAGTGTGACTGGTTTAATCTTTTATCCAGGACACTAAAACTTTTAGCATCAGGGCTATTTGACTTTCTTATCATTCATATGTTCAATAGAACAGCACTTTTAGTTTCCTTCAAGAAATTTTCCTTTGCATTCACAATTTGGCTAACTAGCATAAGAGGCCTAATTTTTAGCCTATTTATGTTCGAGACACCCCTTCCTCACTAAGCTTAAGCATTTTTAGCTTTTGATTGAAAGTGAGACATGTGTGACTCTTCTTTTCACTTGATCATGTAGAGGCCATTGTAGGGTTATTAATTGGCCTAATTTCATATTGTTGTATCACAGAAAACAGGGAGGCCCAAGGAAAGGGAGAGAGATAGGGGAAATGTTGGTTGGTGGAGCAATCGAACACATAAAACATCTATCAATTAAGTTAGCCAATCAATTCAGTTTTTTATGGTTGCAGTTTATGGCAACTCAAAACAATTACAGTAGTAAAAGCGAAGACCATTATTCAAAGTTCACCATAATGACTGTAGTAATAAGAAAGTTTGAAATATTGTGAGCATTATCAAAATAAGACACACAGACATAAAGTGAGCCAGTGCTGTTGGAAAAATGGTGCTGAGAGCTATGCATGATGGAGGGTTGCCACAAACCTTCAATATCTCAAAAATCCAATATTTGCAAAGCTCAGTGAAACAAGGTATGGCTTTATCGCTTTCACGTATTTCCAATTGATTCTTCCAGACAAGTGGTCCTGCTTAAATTAGGAACTGCTGTTCACTTAATGATTTGTACTCAGGGTGTCAGCCAGCATATACCAATCAAAATAGAGAGTGTAGCTGCCTAAATTTTTTTAAAAATGTAATAATTGAGGATGATATTAGCTCTGGGCTTTTCATAAACTGCTTTTATAACTGAGAGCTTTCCCCCTGAGATCAGGAACACAAGAGGGGTGTCCACTCTCACCACTGTTGTTTAACATAGTGCTGGAAGGCCTAACATCAGCAATCAGACAACAAAAGGAAATAAGAGGCATCAGAATTGGCAAAGAAGAAGTCAAACTTTCACTTTTCGCAGATGACATGATACTCTACATGCAAGACCCGATCGACTCCATCAGAAGCCTTCTAGAACTGATATTCAGTAAAGTTGCAGAGTTCAAAATCAATGTACAGAAATAGGTTATATTCCTATACACCAATAATGAAGCAGCAGAAAGAGAAATCAAGAAACTGATCCCATTCACAATTACACGAAAAACCATAAAATACCTAGGAGTAAACCTAACCAAGGATGTAAAAGACCTATTTGATGAAAACTATAGAAGACTTATGAAAGAAATTGAAGAAGACACCAAGAAATGGAAAAACATTCCCTGCTCATGGATCAGAAGAAGAAACACTGTGAAAATGTCATTACTACCCAAAGCAGTCTACACATTCAATGCAATCCCCATCAAAATTGCACCAGCGTTCTTCTCAAAACTAGAACAGGCTATCCTCAAAAGACCCCGAATAGCCAAAGTAATATTGAAGAAGAAAACCAAAACGGGAGGCATCACAATCCCAGGCTTTAGCCTCTACTACAAAGCTGTCATCATCAAGACAGTATGGTATTGGCACAAAAACAGACACATAGACCAATGGAATAGA
>NC_043702.1:31856819-31864822 GCF_006229205.1 Suricata suricatta | reverse complement strand
AAATGACATATCAGATAAAGGGCTAGTATTCAAAATCTACAAGGAACTCACCAAACTCCACACCCGAAAAACAACCCAGTGAAGAAATGGGCAGAAGACATAAGCAGACACTTTTCCAAAGAGGACATCCAGATGGCCTACAGGCACATGAAACGATGCTCAGCATCACTCATCATCAGGGAAATACAAATCAAAACCACACTGAGATACCATCTCATGCCAGTCAGAGTGGCTAAAATGAACAAATCAAGAGAACTATAGATGCTGGCAAGGGTGTGGAGAGACGGGCACCCTCCTACACTGTTGGTGGGAATGTAAACTGGTGCAGCCGCTCTGGAAAATAGTGTGGAGGTTCCTCAAAAAATTATCAGTCAAAGTCCCCTATGACCCAGCAATAGAACTGCTAGATATTTACCCAAGGGATACAGAAGTGCTGATGCATAGAGGCACGTGTAGCCCAATGTTCACAGCAGCACTGTCAACAATAGCCAAATCATGGAAAGAGCCTAAATGTCCGTCACCTGACGAATGGTTCAAGAAGATATGGTATATATATATACAATGGAGTATTACATGAAAATGAGAAAGAATGAAATATAGCCATTTGTAGGAAAGTGGGTGGACCTCGAGGGTGTCATGCTAAGTGAAATAAGTCAGGCGGAGGACAGATACCATATGTTTGCACTCATAGGTCTAACAGAATAGGAGAAACCAAATGGAGGACCATGGGGAGGGGAAGGGGGAAAGAGAGTTGGGGAGAGAGAGAGATGTAAAACCTGAGAGACTATTGAATACTGAAAATGAACCGAGGGTTGAAGGGGGAGGGAAGGGGGGGGCGAAGGAGGTGGTGGTAATGGAAGAGGGCACTTGTGGGGAAGAGCAATACATGTTCTATGGAAACCAATTTGACAATAAACTATTTTAAAAAAAAACTTAAGAAAAATAAGTTTATTTGTAAAATCAAATATGTGCTTGGTAACAATACTAATAAAAATTTATATAGTTATGTTTTCAAAATATAAAGAAAAAAGGGAAAAATGTAATTATTATAGTAATTCCATTTTTAACTAGTTTTTTAAATCATACCTCTTCATTCTCCCATATATATATTTTTAAGAGACTTTATATTATTAATAGTTTTATGTTTCCTGTAAAATAGAGTGGAAAGTACATAGAGTTCTAATATACTCCCTGCCCAGACATGCCTACCTTCACTATTAAAATAAAAGTTGAGAATGTTTCCCTCTATTCCTAGTTTGCTGAGAGTTCTTATCATGAATGGGTATTGGAATTTTTTCAAGTGCTTTTTCTGCATCTGTTGATTTGATCATGATTTTCTTCTTAGCCCAAGATTTACCAAGTGGTACATTTTGTCATATATTCCTTGATTTGTTCAAACAATGTCTGTGTACATGTATTAGGTTAGTTAAACTCCATGCCTAATTTCATTTTGTTTTGTCCTTACCAAAACTGATCACTGTCCTGAAGTTGGTATGAATCCTTTTTTTTCATCATACCTATAATTTTAGCACATAATATATGCATCCATAAACTGCCTATGTTATTATTTTGGCTTATTTTTCATAAATGATATAGTACTATATAATGTTTTCAAAAACCATTTAAAAAAAAATTACACAGAGCGGTGCCTGGGTGGCTCAGTGGGTTAAACGTCTTGACTTCAGTTTAGGTCATGATCTCACAGTCCGTGGGTTCGAGCCCCGTGTCAGGCTCTGTGCTGACAGTTCAGAGCCTGGAGCCTGCTTCAGATTCTGTGTCTTCCTCTCTCTCTGCCCCTCCCCAGCTCCCTCTCTGTCTCTATCAAAATAAAATAAAGACATAAAAATAATTTTAAAAATTACATGGAGAGTTATATTAATAGTTATTCCCATATTTTGCATGAATTTTTTTACACAAACATTTGACCAACATCCATCAAATTTGGATATTTATTTATTTTTATTTAAAATTTTTAAAGTTTATTTATTTATTTTGGGAGATAGTGCACACAAGCGGGTCAGAGAGAGAGAGAAGGAGAGAGAGAATCCCAAGCAGGCTCTGCACCATCAATGTAGAGCCTGACACAGGGCCCATACTCACGAACCGCATGATCATGACCTGAGAGAAACCAAGAGTCTATGCTTAACTGATTGAGCCACCCACGTGCCCCTATTTTTATTTATTTATTTATTTTTTGGTACAAATTAAGAAACTGAAACAAGTAGGGAAATTGGGATTTGAATTCTGATTTACCCATTTCTGAAGCCCAGGACTTACCATATACAAGGCTGCTTACATTCTATTGTTTGATGATGTTAGTATTGAATGGCTACTGCATCTTCTCAGTTATATATTTGCCTTCATTTGAGGCATTGTCAAAGTAATAAACAATAGGTCTTCTTTTTAACATCAGCCTTTCAGAATCTGTTGATTTAGAAAATATGTAATGGCAAAGTAACTTTGGAAGGATGCCTAAATGACTTAGTTAAGATTAGTTGTTTCTTGAGGTGGGATGAAAGGAACACTGATAGGCAACTGGAACCAAAGGTATGAGTGAAACTCTTCACTATATGTTTTTTATATTTCTGTATTTTAAACCATGCAATGCATTGTCTATTTAAAAACGATTTTAGGGGCGCCTGGGTGGTTCAGTCGGTTAGGCCTCCGGCTTCGGCTCAGGTCAGATCTCACGTTTGTGGGTTCGAGCCCCGCGTCGGGCTCTGTGATGACAGCTAGCTTAGAGCCTGTAGCTGCTTCCGGTTCTGTGTCTCCTTCTCTCTCTGCCCCTCCCCCTCTCATGCTCTGTCTCTCTCTGTATTAAAAATAAATAAAACATTAAAAAAATTTAAAAACGATTTTATAGGGGTGCCTGGGTGGCTCAGTCAGTTGTCTGACTTTGACTCAGGTCACGATCTCGCAGTTGGTGAATTTGAGGCCTACTTTGTGTTTTGTGCTGACAATTCAGAACCTGGAGCCTGTCTGTCTCTCTTTCTGACTTCCCCTGCTCATGCTGTGTCTTTCTTTCAAAAATAAACATTAAAAAAATTTTTTTAGGGGCTCCTGGGTGGCTCAGTTGGTTAAGTGTCTGACTTCAATTCAGTTCATTATCTCATGGTTCATGAGTTCAAGCCCCACATCAGGCTCTGTGCTGACAACTCAGATCCTGGAGCCTGCTTTGGGTTCTGTTCTGTGTCTCCCTCTCTCCCTGCCTCCCCCTGCTTGCACTCTGTCTCTCTCTGTCTATGAAAAATGAATAAATTTTAAAAAGTTAAAAAAAACATTTAAAAAAGATTTTAGAGAGGAAAAAGAAATACATAATCACTGAATTTACCCACACTATAAAGTGAAATTTATTACTCATAATGGCATCTAGTGTATTTGTAAATCAGTAATCCTGTGTCTGTGGACAACATACTCATTCAGTTCACAGATGATGCTTAAGGAGCAGTTGCACCTGCTACAGACCTGTTAGAACAACTCTGGAGTACCCACATGGTTGTAATCTAACAGGTTGGTAACTTTGGTTCTAGGCCCATCTAGAATCAGACTTATTTAGTGATTCTTATCATTTATTATATTTGGCCTTCTATGATATATGATTAAAAGCAACTTACTGAGAGATGAGTTGTTTATGATCATGATTTATCAAAATAACAAAATAATTGAAGGACAATTTTTCTAGTTACGATTTTATGATGCAACAGGCTGTTTGAAAAGCATTTCTTCGGGCATTTTTTATCTTTTTTTATCCTTATATTGCTAGAAATGTAAATTGATACTTGAAAATCCTTTTTAACCAAATATCCATCAAAACATTTCTATAAGTAGAGTATAATCACTAAAATTTAAGAAAAAGAGCCCTTTTGGGTGCCTGGATGGCTCAGTCGGTTAAGCGACCGGCTTCCGCTCAGGTCATGATTTCACAGTTCGTGGGTTCAAGCCCCATGTCGGGCTCTGTGCTGACAGCTCGGAGACTGGAGCCTGCTTCGGATTCTGTGTCTCCCTCTCTCTCTCTGACCCTCCCCTGCTTGCACTATCTCTCTCAGTCTCTCAAAAATAAAAAACATTAAAAAAAGCCCTTTTAAAATTTTACATCCTTAAATTTTTTTCTTTTTATACAATTTATTTTTTTAACATATGCAGTTATTTTCCGTCATTTACAATACAGTAGTTTCAATGATACTCCAAACAGAAAAGCAAAGTAAAAAATCAAAACCCCCACTTCTATTTCATGTAATTAGACTTATACAGAAATTAGAAGATTAGGTACCAACTAGTTAATCACCTAATTTCACAATTTTTTTTCATTAAATTGATTTTAAAATTCATTATAGAAATAATGCATGGTCTTCATTGTAGAAAAAAAATTCAGAAGGGCAGAGAAATCAAAAGAACATTCAGTTCTCTCCTTCCAGAGATTACTGCTTATAACTTTGGTTTTTACCATGTGAACAGTTTAAAATACAACAAATTGAATGAAAATAATTAGAAATCCAAAAGAAAAAATAATAAAAATCTAAGTTTCACCAGAAACTAATATTACACTGAATTTTAACTACTGGAATTCAAATGAAAACTTGAAACTGCATCAGAGAAAGATAAATATCATATGATTTCACTCATATGGAATTTAAGAAACAAAACAGATGAAATTAGGGGAAGGGAAGCAAAAGTAAGATAAAAAGAGAGAGGGAGGCAAACCGTAAGAGACTCTTAAATACAGAGCACAAACTGAGGGTTGCCGGAGGGGAGGCAGGTGGGGAGATGGGCTAAATGCATGATGGGCATTAAGGAGGGCACTTGGAATGACCACTGGGTGTTATATGTAAGTGATGAATCACTAAATTCTCCTGAAATTAGAAAAAAAGAAAAACTTGAAACTACAAAAAAAAAAAAAAAGCTGCATCAAATAAAATTACCAAATAATTAAAAGGCCCTACATTTTTCTGATAAGTTAGCCTAATATCTATTTGGCAGACATTCTGGAATCAGACAAACATGTGTTTGAAACTTTATCCTGATACTTAATAGCTGGGTGATTTGGGATAGCTTGTTTATCCCTCTGTAGGTTTTCGTACCCTTCTTTGTAAAATTGAAATGATAATGCCTATTTCATAGGAATATTGGGAGTATCACAAATATTCCAGTTGTAACTTTTATTTAATAGTTAAATGTATGTTTTTCTGACTCAAGATAACAAATATTTGCTATAATTTAAGGAGGTTAGTTTGCTTTTGGAACGGACAAAATTTTGGACCAAGCTACAGGAAGATTTCTACTTGCCATGTTTTATATTTTGAAGTGTAATATAGAAGTACTATTAGGTGAGAATTGATTTTGACAATGTAGGATTATCATTGACTAGATTTTTTTTTTTTTACCTTGCCTTGCCAGTCTTCATGCAGGAATTGATTGAAGGGGTTGGACAAATCTTCATTATTTTATTATAACTGTTCTTATTGATCCTAGCCAGAGAGGCAGATGAGGAAAAATGGCAGTTTTTCTTCCATTGGAGATAAAGCAGTTGTACATTTTAATGGCTGATGAGGGCAGAACTGGTTGAATGTAAGCTGGAGACTGGCATTTATGGTGGTATTCTTCTCAATTTCTGATATAGCCATAGAAGTTTTTAGGTTTGGGATAAATTCTTCATGACACTGACTTTCTTTTAGCCACTGTCTCAGAAATATACTATCTTGGAAATATTGAATATAAGTCAGCTACTTTTTGGAACTAAATTTAATTTGATTTGTTAAAGGGAGCACAAAAATTCTTTAATTAGACATAAATAAATGGATAGATATAAACACAATACAGAGTCACATCTTCCATTCATTAGATTTACTTTGTAGACGTGACAATTGAAGACTGAACCTAGTTTAGGTTAAGAAGAAGAATGTTTTGTAGGAGATTTCTCTATATGTGCTCTAGGTTTTACTCTTGTGATACTAAGTAGGGTTTGTATAGTAGAATTAAATATTTATATGATTGCATCTCTCTGAGGAAATTGGCATGTTGAATATTTATGGTTATGAGAAAAAGGTTGATGTGAGGAAAAGGTAAAACAAATAAATGGAGTGTGAGAAGGATAATGTATGTAGTCTGATGTTTTGGCTTGTTACCTATCACTGAACATTACAAAATTAAAAATGTGGTAAAATGCATGTAATTCTACAGCTAGTGAGTGGAATAAGCAGTTAGTGTTGATTGCATTTGTTCTTTTCTCTTATAAATGATAGGGAAACTAATAAAAATTATCCTAAGTATAAAATCTGAATTTTCCTCATATGAACTATTGATAATTCTTTTATGTGCTAAAAAATAATAAATATTCCACCATCAATAGGTTACACCATTCAGTCACCTTTTATATACAATTTGAGATATGTGGCTATAAGAACCCTCACCCTCCTCTCACATCCTTGAAAGTCATCCATACCAAGTTACTTTATACCTGAATTTTCTTCATCAGAAATTTCTTTATGAGTTAAAGCATTGCATTTCTCAAAAGTACCATTAAAAAATTAATTAACCCTAAAAAATTTTTGTTTTAAGGTTTATTAATTTTTGAGAAAGATAATAGGGAGCAAGCAGAGAGAGGGAGACAGAAACCAAAGCAGGTGCCAGGCTCCAGGCTGTCAGCACAAAGCCCAGTGCAGGACTGTGAGATTGACCAGAGCTGAAGTCTGATGCTCAACTGACTGAGCCACCTGAGTGCCCCCAAATAAACGTTTTTGGTTATTTTTTTTATAGCACTCTTAGGTTCACAACAAAATGAAGTGGAAAAGTATAGGCACAGCACCCCCCCACAACTGATTATCCTGCGCCTCTGTGTTATGTTTGTTAGAACTAATGAACCTACAGATAACACAGGTTACTCTTGGGTTCATTCTTGGTATTATACATTCTATGGACAAATGTATAATGACATGTGTCCATCATTATAGTATACAGAAGAGTTGCACTGACCTAAAAATCCTCTGTGTTCTGCCCATTCATCCCTCCCTTCCCCCAACTCCTGGCAACCACTGATCTTTTTACTGCCACCATAGTTTTGCTTTTTCTAGAATGTCATATAGTTGGATCATTCTATCTATATGTGCTCTAGGTTTTACTTTGTGATATTAAATAGGGCTGGCTTGTATAGTGGAATTATATGTATGTAGCCTTTCAGATGGGTTCCTTTCACTTAATAATATGCATTCAAGTTCTCCATGTCTTTGTTTATCCATTCTTCAGTTGAGGTACCTTTGGGTTATAAATAGTTTTGGGTGGCTACAAATAAAGTCACTATAAGCATTTACATATAAGTTTTTGTGTGAACATAGATTTTCATTACATTTAGGTCAACACCTACAAGTGGGGTTACTGAGTTAAATGTTAAGTGTTTGACTTATAAGAAGCTATCAAACTATTTTCCACAGTGGCTGTACTATTTTGCATTTTCATTAGCATTGTTTTCCCATCTATGTCAACATCCTTGGCAGTACTTGGTATTGTCAAGAGTTTTTTTGTTTTGTTTTTAACTTTTAGACATTCTAATAGATGGGTAGTACTTTTCAGTGTAGTTTCAATTTGCATTTTTTAATGCGAAATTCGCATTTTTTATATGAAAACTTGTTTGCCCAATGCCTGTTTACTTTTAATGTAGGGGAAAGGAAATTGAGATAAAGATTGATGGGTCAGTCTTGTCTTGGCATGCTTCTAGGAAAAGCAGGCCAGCAGAGGTTTCCACATTAAAGGGCCTTGGGTGTCCAGGCATCAGAAAGGAAAGAGGGCATACTTTGCCTGTTTGACCTTATTACAAAGGACCAGTCTTTGTTTAAACAACAACAAAAACACCCCATAACTGGAGTCTCTCATTTCAGATATTTAATGCCATAATTAGCTGTTATTTATTTTGCCACATTTTACTTTGTTTATATGTAAGGAATACTACTACTTGCATGGCTCTTTAAACCAAGATTTTGGGCACCCTCTTACACTGTTGGTGGCAATGTAAA
>NC_043702.1:31755010-31856719 GCF_006229205.1 Suricata suricatta | reverse complement strand
CCAAGATTTTGTAGTACAAGCCAATTACTGCCAGTACTAGAAGTACTTGGTCAGAGAAAGTTAGGGAATTTGAATGCTATGTAAGTTTTTAGTGGACAAATGTATATGATGGGGCATAATGTATTCTGTTGGTTGAGCAAGTGGTCTTAATGTCAAGTTCCTTTTTGTAGACACCATACTTTATCTTTCTAAAATATTATTATTTTACTTTAAATAAAACAAATTTCTATTAAAATCGAACATGTACACAGATGTTCGTAGCAGTTTTATTTCTGATAGCCAAAAACTGGATACTACCCAGATGACCTTTTAAAGGGTAAAAAGTTAGACAGATTGTGGCACATTCATATGATGGACTTTGACTCCATAAAAAGTAATGAACTGTTGATACAGGCAGCAACTTGGATGAGCCTCAAGGAAATTTTACTTAGTGAAAAAAGCCAACCTCAAAAGGATATGTATTGCATGATTCTCTTTATACAACAATCAAGAAATAACAATAATTAAGCTGGATAACAGATTAGTGTTTTTTTGTTTTTTAGGAATGGAAACAAACAAATGGTGATTATAAATGGTTAACATGAGGGAATTTTGGGGTAGTACAGTTAACTATTGTGACTTTGATAGAATAAACAGAATTGCATAGATTTACACACACACAGATTATTGCATGCTTAACTGGTGAAATCTGAATAAACTATGAATTATCTTAATGTCAATTTTTTTTTGTAAAAGGTAAAAAAAAATTTAATTTTTTTTTGAGAGAGAGAGAGAGAGAGAGAGAGAGAGAGAGAAAGAGAGGAGACAGAGCATGAGTGGGGGAGGGGCAGAAAGAAAAGGAGACACAGAATCTGAAGCAGGCTCCAGGCTCTGAGCTGTCAGCACAGAACCTGATGCAGGGCTCTAACTCACAAACCGTGAGATCATGACCCTAGCCGAAGTCAGACACTTAACTGACTGAGCCACCCAGGCACCTCTTAATGTCAGTTTCTTGATTTTGGTATTGTGTAGTGATTATGTGGAATGTTTGCACTGAGGAAGGAGGCATTAGACTTCACTCTGCATTTCTTTCCTACTACTTTTGAAGCTTATAATTATTTCAAAATAAAAAATTTTAATGTAAAAATAAATTATTCAAATACAAATACTCTTTTGTTTTTGAAATATTTAAGTAGTGGATATAATTTCATGAAAATTCAAATAATGTGAGGATATTTGGTAAAAAGGGAAAGGGCAAATAGTATTTTCCAAGTAGATGTTGTTTTCCTTTCTCATAAAAATAATTAAGTATAAATAAATAAATTATGACCTTTCTAACAATTAGGACAGAAAAGGAAACAGAGTGGTTTATGGAACTTTAGTAATATGGTAGTAGGTAAGAAGCACTGAACCCGAGTCGAAAAATAGAGGAGGCTCCTGGCTGGCTGAATTAGAAGAGCATAGGATGCTTGATCAATTTGAGCCCCATGTAGAGATTACTAAAAAAATAATAATAATAAAAATTATAAAAATGAGATGGGATAGGAAAAAGGAATTAGGCCTTTAGATATGCTTTTTATATCTGCATTACAGAGTTTTTGTTTATAGTTTGAAACTTTAAAAAAATTTTTTTCATGTTTTATTTATTTTAGAGAGAGAGAACAGGAGAGGGTGAGAGAGAGAGGGAGACACAGAATCTGAAGACAGGCTCCAGGCTCTGAGCTAACTGTCAGCACAGAGCCTGATGCGGGGCTCTAACCCATGAACTGTCAGATCATGACCTGAGCTGAAGCTGGATGCTCAACCAACTGAGCCACCCAGGCGCCCCAGTTTGACACTTTTAAGTATGAATCCTTTGTTGTATCTGCTTTATATGTTGAAATATGTTTGATTTTTTTAAATTTTTTTTATAGTTTATTTATTTTTGAGACAGAGAGAGACAGAGCATGAATGGGGGAGGGGCAGAGAGAGAGGGAAACACAGAATCTGAAATAGGCTTCAGGCTCTGAGCTATCAGCACAGAGCCCGATGCGGGCTGGGGCTCGAAACCACGAACTGTGAGATCATGACCTGAGCCGAGATTGGACCCTTAACCGACTGAGCCACCCAGGCACCCCAAAATATGTTTGATTTTAATCTTTACGATCATTTGGTAAAGTTTGCAAATGAGGATGGTTAAAAGAAATACTGGTATTAAATGTGCAAGATAACCTAGTAAATATAATTAAAGTTGTCATTAAATGGCTTTGAATATGTAGCTACGTGTTGCAGAAATATGGTAGAATCATAATTACACTGATTCCTGGAATTTTTATAAATAGGTTGTACTTTATTTTATGGGTATTTAGTTGATATTAGTAGTGTCTCATAGAAAACTGCCTAAATGGTTTTAAATGTGTAAATCACATTACATTTATTTTTTAGTAATTATTCTTTGTGATTACTGAAGTTAGTAATTACTATGTATCTCTAAACAAACCATGTAAGATGCTTGTTGAAGGCTAGGCTCTATATTAGCTACTTGTGAATACCTCTTTGCCTTGCCCAATACTTTGATGGTGCTTCTCTTATTATAAATATGGCAGGTCTCTGTATCTGAATGGATTTGGGTATATTGTTCTTGGCTCTTTAATTTCTTCTCCAGAAAGTTCGGTGCTTAGTTTTGTAGGTTCAGGAAACATTATTTTCATAGATCATTCCCAGTACTATGGTGCTAGTGAATTAGGCCACAGTAGATAAAATAAGATACACCCTTATCCTCACATGTATCTCATCTTATTCCATGAGGAATAAATATATTGGCCATGTGTATTAGACTGTTATTCTGACTAGTCAAATGTATTAGGAATGTCAGCTTTAAGAAATCAAATAAGCAAAGGTTATCAGAGGTTGCTTTTGATAACCTTTTACTTCTTTGGTATTCTCAGTAAAGTTGATAAATATTGTTAGCTGATAAATTATGTGGCAAATATTCTATTGGAATTAGATTATGTATATGGAAAAACATTAACGAGCATTGAAATACATTGGGCTGTTCCTTCAGCATAAGGTGTGATTGAACATTTCTGCTTCTGGCTTTCCTGCTGTCAAAGATTAGTTGGCCATATGTTTGTGGGTCCACCTCTGAGTACTCTATTCTGTTCCATTGATCTGTATGTCTGTTTCTGTGCCAGTACTATACTGTCTTGATGATTACAGCTTTGTAATACAGCTTGATGTTTAGAATTGTGATGCCTCCAGCTTTGGTTTTCTTTTTCAATATTACTTTGACTATTTGGGGTCTTTTCTGGTTCCATACACATTTTAGGATTGTTCTAGCTCTGTGAAGAATGCTGGTGTTATTCTGATAGGGATTGCATTGAATATATAGATTGTTTTGTGTAGTATCAACGTTTTAACAATATTTGTTCTTCTAATCCATGAGCATGGACAGTTTTTCCTTTGTTTTGTGTCTTCTTCAATTTCTTTCATAGCTTTGTATAGTTTCAGTGTATAGATTTTTCACCTCTTTGGTTAGGTTGATTCCTAGCTAATTTATGGTTTTCACTGCAATTGTAAGTGAAATCAATTCCGTGATTTATCTTTCTGCTGCTTCATTATTGGTGTATAGAAATGCAACCAATTTCTGTACATCTATTTTATATCCTATGACTTTGCTGAATTCATGTATCAGTTCTAGCAGTTTTTGGATGGAATTTTTACGGTTTTCCACATATAGTACCGTGTCGTCTGTGAAGAATGAAAGTTTGACTTCCTCTTTGCCAATTTGGATGCCTTTTATTTCTTTGTGTTGTCTTACTGCTGAGGCTAGGACTTCCAACACTATGTTGAATAACAGTGGTGAGAGTGGGCATCCCTGTTGTGTTCCTAACCTTAGGGCAAAAGCTCTCAGTTTTTCCCCATTGAGGAGGATATTAGCTGTGGGTTTTTCATATATGGTCTTTATGATCTTGAGGTATGTTCCCTCTGTCCCTACTTTCTTGAGGGCTTTTATTAAGAAAGGATGCTGTATTTTGTCAAATGCTTTTTTTCTGCATTTATTGAGAGGATCATGTGGTTCTTATCCTTTTATTAATATGATGTATCACGTTGATTTGTGGAAATTGAGTCAGCCCTGCACCCCACTTGATCATGGTGCATCATTCTTTGAATGTATTGTTGGATCTGGTTTGCTAGTATCTTGTTGAAAATTTTTGCATCCATGTTGATCAGGGAAATGGTCTGTAGTTACTCTTTTTAGTGGGATCTTTGTCTGGTGTTGGAATCAAGGTAATGCTGGCCTCCTAGAATGAGTTTGGAAGTTTTCCTTCCATTTCTATTTTTTGGAATAGCTTCAAAAGAATAGGTATCAGCTCTTCTTTAAATGTTTGGTAGAATTCCCCTGGAAAGCCATCTGGCTCTGGATTCTTGTTTGTTGGCAGATTTTTTTTATTATTAATTCAATTTCTTTACTGTTTCAGTAAATTTTTCTATTTTCTATTTCTAGTTTCTATTTCTTCCTGTTTTAGTTTTGGTAGTTTATATATTTCTAGGAATTTGTCCATTTCTTCCATATTGCCCACTCTGTTGGCATTAAATTGCTCTTATTATTGTTTACACTTCTGTGGTGTTGGTTATGATCTCTCCTCTCTTATTCATGACTTTATTTATTTGGGTCCTTGCCTTTTTCTTTTTGATCTGGCCAGGGGTTTATCAGTTTGTTAATTCTTTCAAGTGACTGGCTCTTGGTTTCATTGATTTGCTCTACTGTTCTTGTGTTTTGTTTTTCCAATATCATTGATTTCTGCTCTAGTCTCTATTATTTCTCTTCTTATGGTTTTGGGCTTTATTTGCTGTTCTTTTTTCATCTCTTTTAGGTGTAAAGTTGTGTATTTGAGACCTTTCTTCATTCTTAAGGAAGACCTGGATTGCTATATACTTCCCTCTTAGGACCACCATTGCTGCATCCCAGAGGTTTTGGACTGTAGTGTTTTCATTTTCATTGGCTTTCATATACTTTTTAATTTCCTCTTAAATTTCTTGGTTAAGCCATTCACTCTTTAATAGGATGTTCTTTAGTCTCCAAATATTCATAGTCTTTCCAAATTTTTTCTTGTGGTTGATTTTGAGTTTCATAGTATTGTGGTCTGAAAATATGCATGGTATGATCTTGATCTTTTTGTACTTTTTGAGGGCTGATTTGTGGCACATTATTCTGGAGAAGGTTCTGTGTGCACCTGAGAACAATGTGTAGAGAGAGAGAGGGAGAGGGAGAGGTGGGGGGAGTAGCAGAGAGAGAGGGAGACACAGAATCTGAAGCAGGCTCCAGGCTCTGAGCTGTCAAACGGAATGAAACCTGAATGAACTTATATCCAGTTTACCCTGGAACTGAAACTATGAATCACTCTATAGTCCTTACATTAAGTAGGTGGAGTGACTTCTGTTGGTCTTCTGGGGGATGTGCTTGGAGGGTGTAGTTGGGCGGGTGTTGATGTAGTCGCTCTGTTCTCCATTAGGTCATGCTGCTTAGCTTATTGGGATGGATCAGTGTGGTATGAGATGCCTGCATGCACATCATGGGAGAAGTGGTAATGGCTTCATCCAGCTCTCTAGTCTGCTATAGGAATTTTGCACTCTCACTGACACTTGATCAAGCTTCTCACCTTTGTCTCAGGCCTCCATCCACTTCCCACCTCTACCCTGTCCATGTCCAAGCTGTCTGTTTGCCAGGTGGCACCTCCCTTCTGAATTTTATCTCAGAAAGGGTTGTGTTTAAAAACTCCATACTTCAGAGACCCCTACGGTTGATTTTCTGGGGGACAGTCTCTCGCTGGGCAATGACCAGGTTCCAGCTTGTCCCAGAAAACATTCATGCTATAGTGCAGCAACAGAGGTTCGGAGATGGTGGCAAATCACAACACACAGCCAGCACCAGGTTTTGCCACAATCTGGTGTCTTTGAATATTAGTAAATATGGCAGCTCTCTGGAGTCCCCTGGGACTTTTGCCTGTGGGGAGGCCATAACTCCTCTACCATATTCACTCTAAGTAAGGGGACTGTTTCTCTCTCTCTGTGGCATATGGACCCCTCAAACCAGCACTGCCTTCCTCTGGGGTTTTGCCCTGCCTTCTCACCAGAGCACCACCAGGCACTAAGTTCTGAAACTTCATACTCTGTGCTCCATGGTTTATAGAATCCTGGTGGTATTGAAAACCTCTCTTTCCTCCCTGTCAGTGATTTGGGGAAACAGATTTCTTGGTCAGTGCCCTGCAAGTGTTTTCACTCTTTTTCTCTCCAGATACTCTCTAGGGGAATGCTTTTCTTGCATGATCCCAATGCCTTGCACTCTCCCCATTTCTCTTCTCTCTCTGTTCAGACTACGCAAAAGCAGCTCCCTTCTCTCCACAGCTTTTCTGTCCCCCAGTTCACTTTTCTGTACTGCGTACCTGCTGAGTTCTGTGGCTCAAGTTATGCAGATTGTTGCATTAATCCCTAGATCCGTTTCCTAGGTGTTCAAAATGGTTGGATGCTGATCTAGCTGCATTTCAGGGACAAGACAAACTCAAGGTCTCCATGCTGTTCCTCAATATTAATTCCTCTCCCTATTGATTTTTTAATAGCAGAAAATCATTTTCTTTTTGCCCACTAATTGCCTTAGTTTTTTTTTTAATGTTTTTATTTATTTATTTATTTTTGAGAGAGAGAGAGAGCAACAAGCAAAAGAGTGTCAGAGAGAGAGACACACACAGAATCTGGAGCAGGCTCCAAGCCCCAAGCTGTCATCACAGAGGATGATGCGGGGCTCGAACTCAGGAGCTGTGAGATCATGATCTGAGCCAAAGTTGGGCGCTTAACTGACTGAGCCACCCAGGTGCCCCAGTAAATTTGTTTTAAAAACTAAGGATATTTGGGGCTCCTGGGTGGCTCAGTCAGTTAAGCATTTGACTTTGGCTCAGGTCATGATCTCACAGTTCGTGAGTTTGATCCCCATGTCGCTCTCTGTGTTGACAGCTTGGGGTCTGGAGCCTGCTTCGAATTCTGTGTCTCGGTCTCTCTCTGCTGCTCCCCAGCTCACGCTGTCTCTGTCTTTTACAAAAATTAATAAACATTTTTTGGTAAAACAAATTTATTAAGGTATAATTTGTATGCCATTTTAAGTGACTGATTATTTTTTTTGTAAATTTACAGAATTGTGTAACCATCACTGCAATCTAATTTTAGAACATTTCCATCTGCCCAAAAAGAAACCATGTACCCCACTGGTAGTCACTCTTCCTCATCCATAGTTTACTATGCCCAGTGATGTATGTTTAGCTTTCTACAGCTGACTTTAAAATATGATAAAAGTGAATCCTGGAGAATTTTACAAAATTATTCAGCCCTCTAGGTTTGTTAATTTGCTTGTCTTTTGTTTTGAAGTTTTGATAATTTAAAGCATGGACTTTTAAAATGATATTTCTTATGGCATCTGTATGGCACAGCCAGTTGAGCTTCCACCTTCGGCTCAGGTCATGATCTCATGGTTCGTGAGTTCAAAACCCGCATTGGGCTCTGTGCTGACAGCTCAGAGCCTGGAGCCTGCTTTGGATTCTGTATCTCCCGTTTTCTCTGCCCCTCCCCTGTTCACGCTCTCTCTCTGTCTCTCTCTCAAAAATGAATAAACATTAAAAAAAAATTTTAGTAAAAAAAATAAAGTTGTATTTCTTTTTTCACATACCTAAGTTGTTTAATAGGAGAGTGGTGAGAATAATTTGTGTTAAGAAGAGATCAGTTTTGAGAAATCAGTTTTCAAGTTTTATTGTTTTTTGGAGGTGCTAGCTAATGAGCAGGTAGAAGTTATTGAATAATTATAAAATTACAAATTTATTCAGGTCTTGATAAGGATTTGGTAGAAGAATTTATGCCTTTCACAAAGAATAAGATTTTATAAAATAATGCTTTGCCAAGATTATCATAAAAATAAATCCATCATTCTTTTATTTATTTTAGCTTCTCAGAACCAAGAACGTCTATGTGCATTTAAAGATCCGTATCAACAAGACCTTGGCATAGGTGAGAGTCGAATCTCTCATGAAAATGGAACAATATTGTGTTCAAAAGGTAGCACTTGCTATGGCCTTTGGGAGAAATCAAAAGGGGATATAAATCTCGTTAAACAAGGCAAGTAATACTTTTCTTATCTGGAATATCTTTGTGTTTCATATCATTGAAATTGATCTAAAAAGAATATGGAGGTAGATTAAAACCCACTCCAGGAAAATAGTTTAAAACTATATATCCATGTATAAATTCATCCATAAACCCGACAAAGGGTAATTGGACTTTAGCTTATTTTTCATATTATAATGTTAATAATGTATTCTCTTTTATGAAGTTTAGAAAATATGGAAAACTATAAGAAAAACAAATGTCTACAATTCCATGCTCTTATAAACTCTTTTGCCATATTAGTTTATTCCCATATTAGTTTATTTTTATATACATGTATGTTTATATGTGTGTATAAACATATTCAAAATTAGAATGATGCTGTATGTATAAATAATTTCATAGCCAGTTTTTCCTATCTTAAATTATATTATGAACATTTTCCCATATCTTTAAATATTCTTTGAGAACATTTTAACCTCTGTACAATATTTCTTTGTGTATACATGTATTTTATACACGCGATTTACTTACACATCACTCTGTTGTTGAACATTTTATTGTTTTCCAGTTTTACTATAATACGCAATACGTCAGTGGACATCTTTGAACATAAATCTTTGATTATATTTGACTATTTCTTAGAATAGATTGCTGGAGGTAGAAGTATTAAATTATAAAGCATGAATATTTTAAAGGCTCTTTCTGAAAATTGCCATATGGCTTTCTGGAAATGCTGTATACATTTACATTTCCTCTAGCAATATATAGGAGTGTTACTGAAACCTTGTTAAAATTGTATATTATGTTTTTAAACCTAGAACAATTTAATAGACGTAGATAAAAATTAAATCTTACTGTTGCTTTAATAATAATTCTTAGATAAATGATGAGGTTACACCTTTATTGGTGGCTTTTCTCTCCATGAAATACTTAATACTTTGCCACTTCTTTTGTTATTTAAAAAAACGTATTTCTTATTGACTTGCAGGAGTGTTTTATAACTTTTATGTATATGGCTTATTCTGTCACACTGAGTGTAATTACTAATTTGTTTTTCTTTTAATTTTGTAATTGCATTAACCCCTAACTTGCTTACATTAATATCAATTTGTAGGATGTTGGTCTCACATTGGAGATCCCCAGGAATGTCACTATGAAGAATGTGTAGTAACTACTACACCTCCCTCAATTCAGAATGGAACATACCGTTTTTGCTGCTGTAGCACAGACTTGTGTAATGTCAACTTTACTGAGAATTTTCCACCTCCAGACACAACACCACTCAGTAAGTACTTTAAGTATCCTACTTTTCCTTTTTCTCCAAAGATTTGCAAAATTTAAAAATATATAATAATATCAGTTTGGCCACGAGTGAGAGAGAGTTCAAAACATCATGAGATTACTCTTGCTAACACCTGAAATCCAAAAGAGGTGCGCCAGGATTTCCAAGGTATCAGTAGGTTACCAAATAATTTTGAATCAAAATACAGTACTTTCCAGTCCCTCTGGGGGAGAATTTGGTGATATTAAGAAAACTACATGTGTGCTTGCTTACTCTTTTCCCCAGCACCCCCATCTATAGGAATTTATCTTGAAGGTATATTTCTAAAGATACAAAAATACATATGCATAGGGGTGCCTGGCTGGTTCACTGGGTAGAGTAGCAACTCTTGATCTCAAGGTTATGAGTTCAAGCTCCACATTGGGCATAGAGCTTACTTAAAAATAAAATATATATGTATAGAGTTATCCATTGCAGTATTATTTGTAACTGCAAAATATTGGAAAATATCTAAAGGTTCAAGAATAGGAGATTAGTTAAAATATACTCTGGTATACATATGTAATAGAGAACTAACTATACCTCTGTAAGAGAAAAATGAGTAAGATCTTTATGAATTGATATGGAGTGATTTCTAGAGATAATGTTAGGTGACTAAAAAGCATAAATACTATGCTTTCTTTTGTGTATAACAGAAAGCTTACTGTAATTTACAAAAACAAGAAAACAAAAACAAAAGGTAACCCAGAAAACAATGAAGTTGGTTACTAACAAGGGAAGGAGAGAGTGGAGTGGAAAGGATATAAAATGGAATGAAAGAACTTATGTAAGGATTTTACACACACGGTGTTTGACTATATATATTCTTTTGGGCAAAATGGGATATAAGAGATGGGGGTGAAATATAAACAAGTACTGAACTCTTTTAGATTTGTTTTTTGGTAGTGTGGAACAAAGCAATTCTGAAATAACTGTAGATGTATAATAGGGTTAAGAAAAAATGAGTAAATGGTGTTGATGTTCTTGCTGTTACTGAGGGAATAGGCACAAACAATTATAGATGGGGAAGACAAAAGAATATTATGTGAATAGATTATAATTCAAGATATAAGTATGGATTTATGACTTTAAAAATAAACATATGTATGTTACTTACACGTATATGTGGCCATATAAATATGTGTAATTATTTTTATGTGTAGATATTTATATTCATATGTGTAGTGTTCACATACTATGTAGATTTCTTAGCTCTATTTGTTGAAAAGGACAAGAAGCAATGCACCTTGGTAGCAGTGAACAAACGTAATGTCCAGAATTAGGCTTTATTTATTTTTTAATTTTTATTTATTTTCTAATTTTTTCTTTAAGTTTGTTTTTTCAGAGAGGGAAATACAGAGCATGAACAGGGAAGGTGCAGAGAGAGAGGGAGACACAGAATTCAAAGCAGGCTCCAGGCTCCAAGCTGTCAGCACAGCTGGACGTGTGGCTTGAATCCGTAAACTGTGAGATCATGACCTGAACCAAAGTCAGATGCTTAACCCACTAAGCCACCCAGGTGCCCCTATTTACTTATTTATGTATGTTTATTTTTGAGAGAGAGAGAGAGCATGGGCAGGGGAGTGGCAGAGAGAGAGAGAGAGAGTCACAGAATTTGAAGCAGGCTCCAGGCTCTGAGCTATTAGCACAGAGCCTGATGTGGGGCTCAAACTCACAAACTATTAGATCATGACCTGAGTCAAAGTCAGATGATTAAATGACTGAGCCACCCAGGTGCCCAATATTTTTAAAGTTTGTTTATTTTGAGAGAGAGAGAGAGAGAGAGAGAGAGAGAGTGCCAGCATGCATGCATATGAGAGGGGGAGGGGCAGAGAGAGATGGAAACTGAGAATCCCAAGCAGGTTCTGTGCTGTCAGCCCAGAGCTCAGTGTGGGGCTTGATCTCAGGAACTGTGAGATCATGACCTGAGTCAGGTCAAGAATCAGATGTTTAATCAACTATCTGCCCAGGTGCACCCAGATTTAAACTTTTATACCACTCCCCACTGAAAGGAAGTTGGACTCCTAGGAAAAATTACTTATTCTAGGACTGGAACAGGATAGGTGAAGATAAGCCCAAATTATCTTGTAACACTAGAAAGTAAGAAAAGAAATGCCCACAAACAGCATGGAGACTTGTTACAAGGACAAAGGAGCCAGCTTGAAGTAACTCCTATTGGCTAAATTTGCCACAATTTGAGTGATAAAAAAGTACTATAACAAATTGTAAACCACTGGAGGGAAAATGAATTCATGCATCTATGCTGAAAGCAGAGAAGGTGGCATAGATGGCATTTGTTTATAGT
The DNA here is from genome assembly GCF_006229205.1 of Suricata suricatta. Lineage (NCBI taxonomy): Eukaryota > Metazoa > Chordata > Mammalia > Carnivora > Herpestidae > Suricata > Suricata suricatta. The sequence continues at coordinate 31,844,984 of NC_043702.1, read as the reverse complement.
AGAAAGCCAGGTGCCAACTGGTAAATGTAGGAGTTGGAAAATTATACTACAGCCACCATGGTAAAGATTGGATCAGACAAGAATAATAAATATATCCTAAATCTAAGGACATTTTCAATATGGAGCCAGGCTATTTGCATTGTTTTAAAGTGTCTCTCATATATTGCAAGGGAAAAATTAGTAATTATAATTGGAATTGAATAAGGGAATTGAATAACACCTTGACCAGGTGATTAAAATTAATATTATTAATGAAGATGGTAGATGGACATCCATGATACCCTGAGAAGGACACAGTATCACTAATAAAATTAATGTTATTAGTGAAGATGGTAGATGGATATCCTTGATACCCTGAGAAGGACATAGTATCACTAATAGAGTATTTTAGGCAAGAATGCATAACTGAATCTAATCATGAGGCAACATCAGACAAACCATGAACTAGGACTGCTCTATTACAAAAAGGAGATTTGTCAAAAATGTCAGTGTCACAAAAGGCAAAGATATTGTGGGAAAGATCTAGATTAAAGGAGGCTAAAGAAACTTGACAACTAAGGCATACCTGTATCTCCTATACTGGATACAAAAAAAACTGTGATAAAGGACATTATTAGACCAATTGACAAAAGAGATGATTAATTATTTCTCTTTTTTTAAATGTTTATTTTCATTTTTGAGAGAGTGTGAGCAAGGGAGGGGCAGACTGAGAGGGAGATAGAGGATCTGAATGAAAGCAGGGGCTCTTAACCTGAACCAAAGTCAGATGCTAAACCAACCTAGACACTTAGGTGCCCCAATTAAAGAATTATTTCAATACTAAATGTACTGAAGCTGATATCAGTACTGTGGTTGTATAAGAGAATATCCATATTCTTAGGAAATGTTTAGAAATAAGGGGCTAGAATGCATATATATATTAACTTTTCTGAAATGGTTAAAAAAAAGTATGTGTGTGTGTGTTGTAGAAAGAGAATAATAAAGCAAGTAAATGGGATAAAATGGTAACAATAAGTGGATCTGGGTAAAGGTAAATAGATGAGTATTCTTTGTACTAATCTTATAACTGTTCTGGAAGTCTTAAATTTTTTCCAAATAAAAAGTTAAAGAATTTTTTTTTTTTTTTTTTTTTTTTTTGCGATGTAGCACATTTCAAGAATTCTCTGTCAATAGCTTTTATCAGTCCATATCCTGAGATCTTCAGTTTGGGATATTTCCTTTAATGTTTTGATAAAACACTAAACTGAGAGCAATAGGAAGTTTTTTTCCTGTAATTCCTATCTACTAAAGCCATTAGCTTTTATTAAGAAATTATATTCAATTGGCTACATTAATTTTCCACAAAGAAGCAAACAAACAAAACAAGGTCTCTAATTTTCACTTGTACATCTAGGTAGGTGTAAGAAAAGTGAATTTGTCATAAGTCCTCCTCAAGATTTTTACAGCCCATTTTAGATTTTTACCTAGATTTTGGTCTGCTGTAACCTTTTAAGCCAAAAGCAGAGTGTTGCCAACAAGGAATCAGTAATGTTAGCCTAATAAAAAGGGAAAATGTTTTAAGTAAAATGCTCAATTTTGAGAGCATTAACTCAATTTATATAGTTTGTTCTAAACAAAGCAAGTAAATTTGCAGTTAGCGAATAAGATGGATAATATTTTTTGTAATCTCAAGAAAAATAATCATTATTATAATAGAATGTCTAACATTTAGTCTGTGAATCATAGGTGCTTGATCAAAAACAGGTTTTAAGTGTTGAAGTTTAAAGAAATTATAAAATTAAGAAGCAGAACTTTTAATTCATGTTCATATTTGGTGATGGTGATTTTTTCTCCTTTAAAATGTTCTGCTATAAAAATATTTATTGAATATTTAACATAAATATTTATTAAAGACATTTATATATGTTTAAAGTTTACTAGAAACATGGTACAATCTTATCAGAGATGGAGAAAGGGGGATAGTGTGGGATGATTGTTGATGGGGAAGGCTGCATGTTGTAGTTTCGCATACTCCTTTAGTGTTTTGATCTTTAACCTGTTCATATATTTGTGTATTACTTGTATAAGAAAATATTAGGGGCACCTGAGTGGCTCAATTGGTTGAACAACTGACTTCTTGATTTGGCTCAGGTCATGACCCCAGGGCTTTAGGCTTGAGCCCTGCAACAATCTCCTTGCTGAAGATAGAGCCTGCTTGAGATTCTTTCTCTCTCCTTCTGCCCGTCTCCCCCACTCGTTCTCTTTCTCTAAAATTAGAAAAAGTTCAGGAAGATATTAAAGGAATACCTGCTTGTTAAATTAGAAAAATGAGATAACTGGTAAGGAGGGAAATTACCTATGTCCAGATATAATCATTGTTAATATTTTGAATGTTTTCTAGTGTTTTTCTTTAATCTTTGTATATAGTATTAGTGATAAAAACACATTTGAGGGTGCCTAGTTGACTCAGTTGGAGGAGCATGTGACTCTATGTCTTGGGATCAAGAATTAGAGCCCCATGTAGGAGATAGCTTACTAAAAAAGGAAAAAAATGCATTTTAGATTCACCTTTTTGTTAAGTAGAATAGTATTCCCCAGGTTATTTTGTATGTTTCATAGTCATCAGTTTTAATAGTTGTATAATATTTCACTAACTTGATATTTTTCTTACCCATTCCCCTGGTTTTGGACATTTAGACTGTTTCTAGTTTTCTGTTACAATGAACATCCTTGTATATGTAACATTGTATTAAATTATAATTACCAGCGTTACTTCTGTTTTTATTAAAATTTTTTTTAATGTTCATTTAATATGGAGAGAGAGAGTACGAGCAGCAGAGGGACAGAGAGAGAGGGACACATAACTCAAAGCAAGCTCCTGGCTGTGAGCTGTCAGCAGAGCATGACAACTCGGACTGTGAGATCATGACCTGAGCCAAAGTCAGACACACAGCAGACTGAGCCACCCAGGCACCCCCACTCCAGAATTATAATTTCTATATCTAGTAGCATCTGTATTAAAATTCCTCATATATTGTCAAAATGCTTTTCCATTGATGGAAACAGTTCACATTCTCCCATCAGTGATATACTAGAATGCATATGTCATCATCTCTTTATCATCACTAGTATTATTAAAATAAAACTTTGCTGAGATCATTTTGAAAAATGATTTGGATTGTTTTTCTCACTGAGGTTCACATGTTTTTTGTTTATTCTCTGTTTTAATTTTCTGTATTTGTTGTCCATCTAATTAGATTTGAGAAAAACAATTTAGAATGATCTGAAATCTAGTCATTTCATCCCATCTCAGTTTATCTTGATATTATAGGGATGACAGGAGCTACATTTTAAATAGTAATTTAACACGCATTTGTAACACTAAAAAATTATTTTTGGCCCTTTCTAAGGAAACACTCTTAATAGCTTCAATTAAAAGCTCAACGCTCATTTTATAGTGCCAAATTATATCTTTAATCAAGGTGTTAAAATAAAACATTCTTCTTAGACTGGTGTTCACTGAAACAGTATCTCCATACCTTGCCTGACGTTTTTGTGATGGCTATTAAAGCTTTGCATTTGCATAATATTTTAAAATTTCAAAGTGCTGTCACATCTATAAACTCTTTGAAGATGTCTCCTTAACATTTGGGTAGTTCAGTAAAAAAAAAATAAACCATTTTAGGGGAGCCTGAGTGGCTGTCAGTTGAGAGTCCAACTTCGGCTCACGTCATGATCTCATGGTTCCTGAGATGGGGACTTGCATCAGGCTCCCTGTTATCAGTGCAAAGCCCATTTCAGATCCTCTGTCTTCCCCTCTCTCTTCCCCTCCCCTGCTCACACTTTTCCCCTCAAAAATAAATATTAAACATTAAATTAATAATAATAAAAATAAATCCATTTGTCCCATTGAGTAAAACTATGCTACTACTTAGGTTGAATGGTCATTCATTTAAGTGGTTGTCTTTCTTTAGCAGATTTGATTTACAGCTTATCTTTTTTTTTAACTTTTTGTTTATTATGGTATTTCAGTAAATGTCAGGTGTTAATATTTTGGACCCAAACAAAAAAATATTTTAAACTTTTATATTTGAAATTATTTTAGACTTATAAAAACTTCTATATACCTTTTATCCAGAGTTTCATCAATTATTAAACATATTGCTATATTTGCCTTATAATTTTCCCTTTCTCTGTATACATATGCAGATCACTATTTTTTTCTGAACCCTTTACACAGAAGTTGCAGGCATCATGCCTAAATTTTCACGTATTTTATCTTCGTCTCTTTTTAGTAGATTCATTTTTTTAAAAAATTTATTGTTGACACACAATGTGTTTAAGTGTACGACATAGCAATTCAACATCTGTATATAGTGCTCTGTTCACAAGTGTAGCTACCATCTGTCACCATACAGTGTTATTATAATATCATTGACTATATTCCCTATGCTGTACCTTTTATTCCATAATTGGAAACCTGTGTCTCTTTCTCTCCACCCATTTTGCCCATCTTCTTACTCTTTGTTCTGGCACCATTTATTCTCTCTATTTGTAGGACTGAATCTTTTTTTGTTTATTCATTTGTTTTTTAGATTCTACATATAAGTGAAATCATAAAAATTATAGTTAGGTACCACAAAGTATGTGGCAATGCCTTAAACCATATGTGGATTGTCAGACCTGAGGAACTCTTACATCTTTGTTAAGGGGAGTGCTAACTTCTTTCATACAACACTCTTCTATGAGATTCTAAAGTCTTTGGTGATAAGGACTCATTATTAATGCCCCTTTGTCTCCATAGTGACTTGTGCAGTATTAGGTATGTAGTAGTAGAAGTGTAGTACATGTTTGTTAAATGAATAATTTAATAAACAAAGGGATATATGTTAATGTATAAATTCAGAAATATTCTCAAATGCTTGAAAGAAATAGGATTTGTTGTCATTTGTAACCTGGCAAAAGTGAATTCAGTGGATTCACTCACTAATGGATAGGTATTTATTGAAAGCTGGTTGCTACTTTCAAAAAGGACAAATAGTTCATGAGATATCAAGTGCAGACAAAAAACAATTATTAACTCCCTTATTTTAGATTCATCATGGTAAAGTACAAAAAAGCCCTACTTTTTCCTGTTCTCCTTTGCCTTCCCAAAAAATAAACACCAGATTTTAATTTTTAAAATAATTTAGGAATATAGAAATTTTTTCCTAAATAGATGCTGTTACATGATCTCATATTCAAAGACCCGTAATTACTCAAAAAGTACAATTGTGGCATATTTTAATACTGGTAAAGAAAATGATGCACAAGTAAGTTATGGCTTTTTAAAAGGTTATGTTCTAGGGAACAACAGAAGGTACTTAATGTTCTCTGTTTAGCCTATTCATTTCTCTCTTGGTTGTTTTTAGCTGAACAGTTTACTTCCTGACATCAAACTATTCATTGCTGTTACTGGAATTATATCTTTCACATCAAGTATGCATTTACACAATATCCAGAACCATGTTTACTTGCTTTCTTACTGCTATGTCTCATACATTGAATAGGGTTTGACCTGGTGGCAGTGAAGAAATATATGGGTGACTGAGAATAACAAAATATAGTTCTAGATCTCTTTCCTTAGAAAAAGCTTGTTGTTTTTTTTTTTTTTTTTTTACCAACCTCAGTTGAAGCTGAAGACCATAACGTACTTAGTGATAGAAAGTAAAGCATATGAGAGCGGGGATCTTTAAGGTGGGGGAGGAGTTGTCATGGAAAATGTGACAGACTAACCCATAAGTGAATATCTGTAATTTTACTGAGTCTTACATTATAATCATTTCAGTATTACTTTGTTGTGGAGGTAGGGGAGTGGAGAAAGGTCCTTACACTTACCTTTAGTTCTTAATTTTTTTTTTTTTTTTTTTACAGATTACAGATTTTATGTAGTCTTATAAAACTGCCCTATATATAGTTTTTTGGAGGCAATGAGATAGGGCACAAATTAATGAAATCTCTGCAGACTATTTATTCTGGCTCTTTTGCTAAAAGTTTAGCAGAATAGGAAGTCCACTGATGCTTTTGTTACAACATAAATGAAATGTCTGTTTTAAAATAATTAGGGATGCCTGGGTGGCTTAGTCGGTTAAGCATCTGACTTCAGCTCAGGTCATGGTCTCTGGTTCATGGATTGGAGCCCTGCATCAAGCTCTGTACTGACAGTTTATAGCCTGGAGCCTACTTTGCATTCTGTGTTTCCCTCTCTCTCTGCCCCTCTCCCACTCACACTCTGTCTCTCTCTGCCTCTCAAAAATAAATAAATGTTAAAAGAATTTTAAATAAATATACCAGCAGTTTCTTGTTAATGTTGGAAAAAGGCATATGAGCATTGTTAAATGCCATAAAAATTAAGATTCTGTTCAGACTATATAGATCACTGATGATTTCTGGCCAGTAAGGACACTAGGTCTCTGTTCTGAACAACAACAAGAAACAAACAAACCAAAACACCAAAAAACAAAAAACCTTTCCTCTAATTCCAGCATTGGAGGTATAATTTAAATGTTGTGCTCTTCCATTAACAAGGACTATTACCATTTTGTTCAAAAAGGAAAGGAAAAAGAATTCTCATATTTAGAAAGCTATGTCAGTTATTTTACTGTAACTCATGATCTGAGATTCAGGTCTGAGGTTGCCATCAGAGGCCTAGAACATGTGTTCAGCCAGAAATGCAGTAGGAGATAATTCTCCAAGGAAAAGAAACTGTCTGGAGATGAGATTACAGGTTATGGGTTGATAACTCATATTCTAGATTCTAGATCTTTGTGCCTCAGTTACTTTTTTTCAAAATTTATTTTCTTGGGACAGTAGGGTGGCTCAGTTGGTTAAGCGTCCAACTTCGGCTCAGGTTATGATCTCATGGTTCATGAGTTTGAGTTCCACATGGGCTCTGTGCTGACAGCTCAGAGCCTGGAGCCTGCTTCAGATTCTATATTCCCCCCCCTCTGCCCCTCCCTCACTCATACACTCTGTTTTCCTCTTCCTTTCAAAAATGAATAAACATTAAAAAAAAATTTTTTAGGGGCGCCTGGGTGGCTCAGTCGGTTAAGCCTCCGACTTGGGCTCAGGTCAGATCTCACGTTCGTGGGTTCAAGCCCCGCGTCAGGCTCTGTGCTGACAGCTAGCTCAGAGCCTGGAGCCTGCTTCCAGTTTTGTGTCTCCTTCTCTTTCTGCCCCTTCCCCTCTCATGCTCTATCTCTCTCTCTGTATCAAAAATAAATAAAACATTAAAAAAAATTAAAAAAAATTTTTTAAAGATATACAAAGATTTTTTTCCTTCTAGCCTATGAGTCTATGTTTCAGTTCTTTGTTCTTTTTTTTTTTAAGGGGATAAGTACCATATTTGACTACTTTCATTACATGTGAACCTGAAAAAATACAAGCCACTGGCAATGTACCTATTTAGTACTTAATTATAAGCAGACCTGGCTGTGGACGTACTTAGGAATTAAGGAAGATTAGGTACTTTTCTTCCTTTGATATCTTATTTTCTGAGTCCCTTTCTTTTTTTTTTCCCCCTTAGGACACCCTCCCTCTGTTGTACTCAGTATAATATGTTCAATTTTATAGGCATTGTCTTTCTTCCCCCATCTGCATATGGTGTTCTTAGCTCTATTTCCCTTCAGACATAAGTGTTAGATATTTATTTAATGAGTTTTGCGTCATAAGATACTTGCATTAAACAAGATTCTTTGAGAATCTTGTTGTTCCAGATGGGATACAAATGGTAGTGAAATATTAATTGACCTTATCAGGATTATAGACTTATTAGACTGAGAAGTTTCTTTACAATAAAAAATATAAAGGAAATTCAGGCATTTAGCATATAGTGAAATAAAAACTAGATAATATTTTAAAATATTATGTGCCAGATGTTGTTCTAAGTGCTATCTATGCATTAAACTTTTACCACTAACTCTTACAGAAACATATGAAATAGTTTACTGTTATATTCTTATTTTAGGTTGAGAACACTGAGGCACAGATATGTAATTTACCAAGTCACACAGTAAGTGGAAGAGCAAGATTCAAACCTAGGTGTTTTGGCTCCAGAATATATGTTGTTAACCACAATTTCTAGTGGTTTTAACCATTACTCTTTATAATCAATTACCAGTAATCATTACTCTTATATTCGGGGCCAGTTTATATTTGTTTGATCATTCATTTGGAAGGAAGAGAGCAAAGATTATTTTGAAAATACTTGATCACATTTCTTAAAATTTAAGGATTCTTCATGATTTTTTTACCATAGCTGTGTACCACTGAGTATTATACAATGTTTTCTATATTCAAATGACATATTACTTTATTATTTAATATTTTTCTTCAAATGATCTCATTAAAAATTATATGCCCTTTAAAGGGAAACTTTCCATCACTACTGTAAATGGAAAGCCAATGTCATAAGTGAAGGTAACTTTAAAAATTATTTATCTAAAAATAAATAAGATGAAAACTAAACATATTATATATACTAGGTAACTGGATATTGTTGCCAAATTGTCTGAAACGTGAAGCTTACTTTCTCTGTGTTAAAAGAGAATAGCAAATGCTTGGGAGGTAATAGAGATACCCTGTCACCAAATTGAAGTTTTCTTCTTGTATAATTGGAAGAAAGAAGACTAACTTTCATTATTACATGTCTATGTATCACCTAAATCCAGAAGTCTGACACTCAGGAACGTGAACTCTATTATTTTGAGTCTCTTCAAACCATAAGAGACTTTGTAGTATTCATTCTGTTTAAAAAGAAAATCAGTTTTTAAGTAAATGAATTTATATTTATAGTATTTTACTTTCTTATCCCCTTAATTCATGCTTATATGTTTGTAAATTCCTAGAGTTTGAAAGAAGTGTATAATTATTATAAGGTTTGAACACTTACTTTAGAACAGTTCCTTGAAAAGTTTTCTAGAATTAGTATCATTAACCTCCCTAACTACAAATTAAACAAAGTAATTTAGTAGACAAGCAGACAAAACTTGTCATTTTCTAAAAAAATTAAATAGACCTAAGTCATTGTATTTGATGTTGGAAGTTCTTGGATGAAAGTCAGTATAAAGATATAGAATACTTTTATTTTCTTTTATTTAAATCATTAAATTGATGGTTAAATCAAATTACCGAGAAACAAAGATTGAATAAAGGTTTAAGAAGTCATGCTGTGTGGTTCTGATTAGAAATTTTAACTTTAGTGTCTGGCAGCAAATGTCTTTATCTCACACCAAGCTAGAAAATAGAAAAGAAAGCCTACATTTGAAGAAGCTGACATATGGCATAGAGCCACAGATAGGTTTTTAGCTGTTGTGAATTTATAATGATTTTTCAGTTTTTACTGCTTCTATGACAGCATTAAGGTGATTGAATAGACATAAAAGGGAAGTAAGGTTGGCTAGAAGTCTTTGCTTAGCACTTCATGAAGCATTTTAGCAAGAGACAAAACAAAATATGTTGTTCTTTTTTATACTTATTAAAAATATTAATGGGGTGCTTGGGTAGCTCAATTGGTGAAGTGACTGATTCGTGATTTCGACTCAGGTCATGATCTCATGGTTTCTGAGTTTGAGCTCCACATCGGGCTCTGTGCTGACAATGCAGAGCCTCCTTGGGATTCTCTTTCCTTCTCTCTCTGCCCTTCCTGTGCTCACTTGCTCTCTCTCTAAATAAGTAAAGTAAACTTTTAAAAAAACTTTTAATAAAATAAAAAATAAAAATATTAGTGGAGGGCTGCCTAGGAGGCTTAGTTTATTAAGTATCCAACTCTTGATTTTGTCTTAGGTCATAATCTCATGGTTTGTGGGTTTGAGCCCTGCATCAGGCTCTGCACTGACAGTGTGGGGCCTGCTTGGGTTTCTCTCTCTCTTTCTCCCCCACTTGCGTTCTCTCTCTCTCTCAAAATAAACTTTAAAAAAATGAGTGGATTAAGTGTGGTGCAAGAGAAATAAAGTATGTATCTTTCAGAAAATATTAGTTCTTTTATGCAATAATAACAAGATTTTCTTTCTTTTTTTTGTTTGTTTATTTTTTGAGAGAGAGAGAGACAAAAGTGTGAGCAGAGAAGGGGCAGAAGAGAAGGGAAACACAGGATCCGAAGCAGGTCCCAGGCTCTGAGCTGTCAGCACAGAGCCTTTTGTGGGGCTTAAACTCACTGACTGAGATCATGACCTAACCCAAAGTCAGACACTTAACCCACTGAGCCACCCAGGTGCCCCACAAGATTTTCTTTACACAAGTTTTATGGTGTTGGTCAGTTTTTATTCTAAAGTTTTGCTAGCTCTGCCCTATTGAATGTCACTCCCAACCCATACCTACATATTTCATCCCTATTCTCTCTCTCTCTCTCTCTCTCTCTCTCTCTCTCTCTCTCTCTCTCACTCACTCAAAAAAAAAGTAATCCTTCATGTGGGTGTTTTTAAAATTTATATTATTATTTGATTGTCCTGATGAATAAGGCAAAACCTGTAACTAACCTGGCTTTACTGACAAATCCAGTGGAAGCTTTTGGCCTGTGAAATCTAAGACTCAAGCCTGTATGATGGAATTGACTGGTATTTAAAAATAAATGTCTTCTGAAATACTAGGCAAATTTGGATGTAGAAGCAAGATATAATTTCCATGTGTTTATTTTAACATCTGTAATTTTTCTTGCCTTTTATTTCTAGTTCCATGTGTGTTCCTCTCTACCTGGCTTAACTGTTTCATATTTCCTTGTATCTCTCTGATGACTGACAATTTTCTGCATATGTTCATAAAGAAAAACTTATTATTCATCTAATAAATATTTAGTGGTTTCATCTGTCAACATACCATAAAAAGTAGTCACAAAACATGAAGATACTTCAAATACATTCAAAACCAACATGAAACTAGTCATGATTTGAATAGCAACTGGCTTTATAAATAGTATTTTTTTAAGTTGAAATATAATTGGCATGTAATTATATTTCAACATTCTGTTGGTTTCAGGTATTCAGTATAATGCGTCGCTATTTGTATGTATTGCAAAATGATCACAATGTCTAGTTAACTTAATCTGTCATTGTGCATAATTAGAAAATTTTTTGTTCTTGTGATGAGAACTTTTAAGATCTACTCTGTTAGCAACTTTCAAATATGCAATTCAGCATTATTATCTACAGTCTCCATGCTAGACATTTTATCCCCATGACTTTTTTATTTTACAACTGGAAGTTTGTTCCTTTTGACCCTTTTACCTCCTTTCACCCACTCCTCTCCTCTGCAACACCAATCTGTTCTTTGTGTATGAGCTTGGGTTGTTTTGTTTTGCATTCCACGTTTGAGATTATATGGTACTGGTGTCTGTTGGACTCATTTCATGTAGCATAATGCCTCAGGATCTATCCATGTTGTAAATAGCAAGAATTCTTTTTTTATGGCTGAATAATATTACTATGCATGCACACGTGTGCTCATGCACACACATTCACACATTGATGGGACACAGGTTTTTTCCAAATCTTGACTACTGTAAATAATGCTGCAATGAACATGGGAGTGCATACATCTTTTTCAGTTGCTTTTTTTGTTTTCTGCAAATACCCAAATTGGAATTGCTGGATCATATAGTAGTTAATTTTTGAAGAATCTTCATTGTGTTTTCCATAGTTGGTCACACCAATTTACATTCCCACCAACAGTGAACAAAATTTTCCATTTCCCACATCCGTGCCAACACTTGTTATTTCTTGTCTTTTTATGAATAACGTTTAATAGTAGTTGAACAGATATAGTTTTGGTTGGAAATGCATTGACAACTTAAATACTGTTGTAAGCTCTTCTCAAACTGTCTCTTTCAAAAAAGTACATTATGTTCTAGTTATAGTATGAAATTAGTCTAATCAGCTGCTAAAAAATAGAATCATCTAAGGGAGGGAGGTGCAATGTGTCGAAAACATTCATTTGATTCTTTGGGAGGTATATAGCATAATGGTTAAGAGCTTTGGCTCTCAGTCTCAGTGCAGGGGTTAAAAGCCTTGCTGCTCTACTTGGTAAACATATCCTTCAACAGGTTACTGAGCCTCTTTGTATATCAGGTACCTCATATACAAAGTACTATATATTTTATATGATTGTTGTATAGATTAAAGGAGGTAGTACATAGAAAGTGCCTAGCATAGACTAAACCTTTAATAAAAAATAGTTATGATTAGGAGAGAACTGTCCTTAAGTTTTTCTAAAAACCAGCTGTTACAAATATCATTCCTTATTTAATTTTCTTTTTACCATTAAAGACATTTTTTTTGCTCATTGTTATTTATTTTATGAGCACCTATATTCTGTGACCTTTTTTATTAGAAGAAAGGATTGCTTGTGAGTTTCTTGTGAAATATATTCAGGTTCCTGTGTTCTTCTCAGTTGAGTAATAGAACAAAGATATTTTCTGCATCTTTCATTAACCCTAGCCTCCATTAAAAAAAAAAAAGAGCTATAAGAAGTTATCCCCGAAACAATAAATTATTCTGCTTTATTTTTCTGAGGCATACACTCTTCAGGGTTTCTAGCAATGCATAAAATAGTCAGTGTTCATTATTCTTGGGTTCCATGTTGATGACTTCTCTTACTTGCTAAAAATTTATTTGTAACTCCAAAGTCTGTCAGATTTCTTGGTTATTCACAGACATGCACATAATAACAAAAAATTTGAGTTGCCTGACACACCTGTACCCACTTGAGGTTGAACATGGACATGTTCTTGCCTTCTTGTTTCAGCTTCCGTATTGGAAACAAGTGTTCTTTTCAGCCTATGTAATGGACTTTTTTGCATTTTTGTCGGTGATTTTTCAGTCTAAAACGGCCCCCAAGTATAGGGCTGAAGTGCTGCTCTAGTGGTTCTATTCACAAGAAGGCTGTGATGTACCTTACAGAGAAAATACATGTGTTAGGTAAGCTTCTTTTGGGCATGAGTTATAGTGCTGTTGGCTGTGAGTTCAATGTTAATCAATCATCAATATACAGTATATTAAACAAAGAATCTTTAAACAGAAGCACATATAAGAGAAGGTTATGTGTTGATGGAATTGGTGAATATGTTTTGACTAAAGGCTGACAGGACCCTAACTTTGTATTTCCTGTAAGACCATTGGTTCAGTATTTGCTATTTCACTGTTTGCAATGACTTTATATAACATAACTACTGTAGATAATGAGAAACAAATATATATACAGGTTTTCCCACTTTCTGAAAATAGAGTTTTCCTAAGAAACTTCGGTAAGTTGAAATTTTTTGAGAATTCCAAGACTCCCAAAAATAACATCTCTTAGACTTTCGTAGTATCTTAGGACACAGCTTGCTAATGGATACACAGAATAAATCAAGATAAAATACACATGCTAACAAACACAGCTCACAGCTATGGTGGCTTGATGCTGAGATGCTGAGTGTATTTCTGGGGTAAGGAGCTTTTGGTGGAAGCACTCTCACTGTCTCTGTGACAGTAAATGCTGAATGCTATTTTCACTCTTTGCCATTTTCTATTTATTTTTAAAAATCCTCTTCAGATTTAATTTGGCTAGTGAAAACAGGTACTGTGTCTTTCATGAAAAGCAAAGTGGTGTAACTCAAACCTTTCAAAAAGTGGAGGATACCTGTGTATTGCGGTGGGCAGCTTCTGGAATGTGGCTCTCCCAGTGATCCTTGCCTTCTGGTAGTCCCACTTCTGTATAAACTTGTCTCCCTGAATGTAGGCAGGCCTGAGTAACTTGATTCTAACAAAAAGGATATGGCAACAGTGATAGAAAAATCACTTTTGTAATTAGGTTTTAAAAGACTGTGAGTACCATCTTGCTGGTATACTCTCTCTGGCTCTTCCTGTGTGCTTGCTCTGATGAAGAGGGCTGCTTGTCAAACAATTGAGGTCTACTTTCTGCCAACAGCCAGAGAGGAACTGAAGCCCTCAGTCTAGTAACCTGCAAGGAAATGAATCCTATCAACAACCACTGAGTGAGCTCAGATACTGCTCTACTTAAACATTGAAATAACTTTGGCACTGACCTAAACATTGTCTGCACCCTGTGAAAGATCCTGAAGCAGAGCACAGTTAAGCAGTACCCTGGGTTCCTGAGACACACAGAAACGGAAATATTAAACATATGAGAAGTCAATACGTTTTGGGGTAGTTTGTTATATAACAATAGATAATTAATACATAGGTAAATATTTATAGTTACATATTAAGACCTCTGAACATATGTTTGAGATGGAGCATGGAATAAAAAGTAATACCTTTTAAATAAAAAGTGTTTTGACTTTTGGCAGCTTCTGTTTTTTCCTCTCAATGTTAAATCATTATTTTCTTTCCACTTCCAAGTTTTTGACAGTAGTGACCACAATTCCTTTTTTTATTCCTCTTTTTATATGAAATTTTTCATATGAATTTTCATATGAAAATTTTTGTGTATAGAGAGAAAAATTAAGACTATTGTAATTGCTATCTTATATTTCCATGTATTTTCAAATTTGCATGGCCATAGTATTTTTTGGTAGGGCTACCATTTGGCACTTTGGATAGTAGCTTAGTTATGCAAGACTATTCCAAATCTTGAAGCATTTTATTTATTTATTTATTTATTTATTTATTTATTTATTAATGTTTTTTTTATTTCAGGAGAGAGGGGCAAAAAAGGAGAGAGATAATTACAAGCGGGCTATATGCTGTCAGCACAGAGCCTGACCATGTGGGGCTGATCTCATTAACTGTCAATCTCATGAACTGTGAGATCATGACCTGAGCCAGCTTCAAGAGTCAGAAGCTTAACCAGCTGAGCCACCCAGATGCCCCTAAATCTTGAAGGATTTCAAAGTCCCTGGTCTAAGACTCACTAAAGGGTGTAGTCCTCCCATCCTAGTCATGTGGCTGCAGGGGTACTTGAGGTCTTCTCTGTCTGGGGCTCAGTATCAAGGAGTAATATCTATTCAGAATAAATTATTTCATAGTAGATTACTTGATCACAAGGAGTACAAACCCAATGAAAAAAGAGTTTCAAAATTTAAAAGGCAGATTTCTTTTAGCACCTATATATTTGTAGCAGAATTCTCTCACATAGAGTCATGACACCAAGGCGGTCCAGGAAACAACTTTATTCATGCTGGCACTGCTCAGTTGGGTTTGTACCCAAAGAACTGAGCCCCAAACACCATGTGGTGTAGTTTTTTATATATTTTTTGCTTTTTTTGTCTCCCATATATGGTAACACACACAAACATGCAGTCTGATTAAGTGGTCTCATGTTATAAGGTCATGAGGGATGTTGTCACGTACGTGCATAGTCAGGTTACTTTGAGGGTTTTTTTTTCTTTCCTTAGGGAGGGAATCCTACCACAAATTTAGTATCAACTCTGTTTTGTATGTTAAAAAGTGCTCACTCCTTTTAAAATAAAAATTGTCGTATATTAGAATGGACATCCAAAATGTACCACAAATGATATAAATAAAAGTTATTTCTCACTCTGCTAGCTTTTAATGAAAATGTCTTAGTTATGTACTTTCCTACATTGTTTAATATAGTCTATCAGTTATTGGGGATCAGTAATTTTTCTTTTTTTATTAAGTCAGTGTTTTTTTTTTTAATAGTTTATTGTCAAATTGGTTTCCATACAACAACCAGTGCTCTTCCCCACAAGTGCCCTCCTCCATCAACACCACCTCTTTTCCACCCACCCCCTTCCCCTTCAACCCTCAGTTCATTTTCAGTATTCAGTAGTCTCAGGTTTTGCGTCCCTCTCTCTCCCCAACTCTCTTTTTCTCTTCCCCTCCCCCTGGTCCTCCATTAGGTTTCTCCTGTTCTCCTGTTAGACCTGTAAGTGCAAACATATGGTATCTGTCCTTCTCTGCCTGACTTATTTCGCTTAGCATGACACCCTCGAGGTGCATCCACTTTGCTACAAATGGCCATGTTTCATTCTTTCTCATTGCCATGTAGTACTCTATTGTGTATATATACCACATCTTCTTGATCCACTCATCAGGTGATGGACATTTAGGCTCTTTCCATGTTTTGGCTATTGTTGGAAGTCAGTGTTTTTAGTTGATAACTTTTGAAGTGTTGGATCTATCAAAGAATTAGTGCTACTGAATAATCATTTAAAAAGCTTACTGTTGTTTGTTCTGTAATTTGATGAAATACTAAGGAAGTTCATTTTAAACTTAAATTGCTTTTATCTCTTCTTCATTGTATAGGGATCATAAGATCACTAAGGCCTTTTTGTTTTTATTTTTGTTTGAAAAGCAAGATAAAATTGGATTAAAAATAGAACTTCCTGCATTATCTAGAATGTCACTAGTGCTTCTAAGCAGGACATGTGGGTGCCTCTAAGACAGGTAGGTTTGCGGACAGGAACATGGTAAAGGGACAAAGAAAGGGACATAGAAGAGAACGAAGGATAAAAGGGGGAATAGGTAAAAAGAAGTGTCTGTGTTGGAAAACATACAGTACCAGTAAGAATTCCTCTCACTCCCCTTTTGGCCTTACCAATGCCTTGGTATTTGTCACTGTACCTCCCTGTTCTGACTATCTAAGGAGTGGGGTTTAATAGGAACTGAACAAATATTTAGGGACAGTTTGGGTGAGAATATCAATAATGGTCTGATGATGGAGACCCTATTCCTCTTATTATCCTTTCAAGGAAGACCAGATGTGCATATTTAGAACGTCCCTTTAAAGAATTGTCAAATAAGATACTGTAGATAATTTGATGGTAAGGGATGTAGGAACAGTCTGAGAAATATGGAAAGGATGAATTAAGGGTTTCAGTGGTTTTAAATATGAATTAAGAATGGTCTTCTGGGGTCACCTAAGTGGCTCTGTCAATTTAAGTGTCCAATTTTTTTTTATGTTTATTTATTATTGAGACAGAAATAGAGCATGAGTGGGGGAGGGGCAGAGAGAGAGGGAGACACAGAATCTGAAGCAGGCTCCAGGCTACGAGCCTTTAGTACAGAGCCCGACACGGGGCTCGAACCCACAAACTGGGAGATCATGACCTGAGCCGAAGTCGGACGCCTAACCAACTGAGCCACCCAGGCACCCAAGTGTCCGATTCTTTTTTTTTTTTTTTAGTGTTTATTTATTTTTGAGAGACAGGGAGAGACAGAGCAGGGGAGGGTCAGAGAGAGAGGAAGACACAGAATCTGAAGCAGGCTCCAGGCTCTGAGCTAGCTGTCAGCACAGAGCCCGAACGGGGCTCGAACCCATGAACTGTAAGATCATGACCTGAGCTGAAGCTGGACGTGTAACCAACTGAGCCCCCCAGGAGCCCCCCAAGTGTCCGGTTCTTAATTTCAGCTTCGGTCATCATTTCATGGTTTTGTAGGTTCGAGCCTCACATTGGGCTTATACTCACTACGTGCAGCCTGCTTGGGATTCTCCCACTCTGCCTCTCTAACTCTTCCCCTGCTTGTGCTCTCTCAGTCTTTCTCACATAAATAAATAAACTTAAAAAAAAAAAAAGAATAGTCTTCTGAACAGTTCTAATTTCATAAAGCCTTGTCTAATAAGGCATACTTTCCTCTGTCCTATCTTTCTATCTCTAAGCTTTTCTTTCTGCTCTCTTCCTACGTTAATGCATCTTTTAACAACTCTGGCCTTCTTGGCTGCTAGCTATTGCCTCTGCTGCCAAAACATTAGAAACAGCAAGAGGATATACAGCTTTTCATTTGTCTACTTTAATATTTTTCTCTTGCCAACAAAATTGGGTACTTTAAAAGTACTAAATATAACTGAAAACCCAGTGTATACATTTGTGGAATGTTTCTATGAGCTTAATAGAGATTAGCAACAATAATCTTTTAATTATCATTTTAAGTCACAGACTCATTACAAGGAAAAATAACTGCATTTGGTATTTGGAAAAGCACCCAATGTGCACACAACAGCATTGTTAAATCTTTAAAATATTTTAATTAAAACAACATTTTTTTTTTGAGAGACAGAAAGAGACAGTGCGAGCAGGGGAGGGTCAGAGAGAGAGGGAGATACAGAATCTGAAGCAGGCTCCAGGCCCTGAGCTAGCTGTCAGCACAGCCCGACGCGGGGCTCGAACCCAGGAACTGGGAGATCATGACCTGAGCCGAAGCCGGACGCTTAACCAACTGAGCCACCCAGGCACCCCTAAATCTTTAAGATATTGAAAAGAACAGGCAAGACATAAAAATTTCATTTATATAAAATTCAAAAATAGGCATAATAAAACCCCAAATCTAAGCATACAGAGAATGTAATACTATAAAGAAGGGCAAGGAAAATATTACCACAAAAGACAGGGTAGTGCCTTTTACTGGGAAGAAGAAAGACTGTTAATGACCAAGAAGGAGCGAGCAGGAGATTTTTATGATCCTGAATATTTTATTTCTTAGCATAGCTACATGCATGTTTACATCATAATCACTGAACTGTACATTTGTATTATAAACACTATTATGTATATGGGATTTGTTTCATAATAAAAATGTTTTAATAGATAGGAAAACAATGATAGGAAAAACTATAAAATAGAAATTTAATAGATAAAAAGCTATTTTTCTCTCTATACCTTTCTTGCTTTCCTTATAAGATTGATCATATTACTATCATAATTAAAAGAATATCAAATGGGGGGAGTTGTCTGTACAATGGAACTCATATTTTGTTTTCTAGTAATAAGCAAATGACTAGAAGATACAATTTCCACTTTTTGTACTCAGATTATTTCATGGTCATTTTCTGAGAACCAGGGTCTTTAGCATGAATTCTAGACGTAGACGTATCATTTGGAGGCCAGTTAGGAAAATTGAGTAAGGATCTCTGAGTAATTCACCTCTTTGGTTTGATTTTATATTGTGAGATTTTAATTTTTATTTGTTTTTGTTTTATTTTAAATAACGGATATTGTAAAAGTTACATTTCCATTTAATAGTGTTAATTTAGGCTCAAATTGACATTTCTTACTTATTTAGGTTACTGATGTTTTCTAAAAGTATTAAATAATTTTTTTCCAAAGCTGTTAAATAGAGTAACAACCTTTTTGTTTTATCATACATATATATAAAGGTGAAAAATAAAATCTCAGTAGAATATAGGCAATTAGGCCTGATAGAATTATTTAAAAAAATACTTTGAGGGAATTTTAAATGGTGTTTTCTTTATACTCTGATGAATCTTTTTTATGGTAACAGTGTAGAGATTAATCTTTATCTTCTGTGTTCTTATATTTACTAAAAGTTACTGTTTACTTACATGGCATTTTATCCTTCTATTACTTAATGACTATTTTAAGAAATATAATTAATTTTGTTAGTTTTAATTCATTCTTTAATGAGGAAAAAATACTAAAATTCACTCTTTTCTAACTACAAGACAGCTATTTTAAATAAATTAGAATCATAAATATTTACAAAGCTAAAGAAAGTTAAGAAGAATAGGCATTGAATGTCTTTTCTGTATTTTCTTGTCAAACCTCCCTCCCCCTTTTTTGGTTTAATTCAGATTATTTCTCTTTTTCTTTAGTTTTCCACTACTTCTTTTATAATTCAACCATAAAAAGCCTGGACTCAGCAAAACATGAGCTATTTTTGTTATTGTTATTTATTGTGTTTGTTTCTTACAAGCTAGGTCTATTCACAGTGATTAAAGAGGCAAGTTAAATTTAAAGTAGTCTTAAATATTCAGTATTACATACCAACTTGGGAAAGAAATAAACAAGAAATCTGTTTCCTCTTAATTTGTTTTTTTAGACATTAAACATAAACACTAATCTGATTAAGATTACTCTATAGTTACCATTCCAAACATATTAATTAAAATAAATCTACATTGTTTATTGCTTGTAAAAATATTTGTTCAAAACATTGAGCTGCAGAGTATATCATTATTACAGAAATGATATTTAGGAATCTGTATTATTTTGCTAAGGAATTCATTTAACTGATCACATTGATTGTTTTTATTTTAAATGCTTTTCTCTGTTTTATGAATACATGCATTACTTTAAAAAATGTTTTTAAACGTCATTCCTAATTTGTCTTTTCACATAGAATCATAAAAGATTAAGGAGCCAACAAAACCACCAGTGTGTTATAGTTAAGATTTCCTTTGTTGCTTGCTGCACATGCAACAATGTTGTTCTTTCTTTGACACAGACCCAGACAAAGGCTGAGTGTAGCAAGGAAGCAGACAGCACGCCTCCAGTAGTAGCCCCTGCCTGGCTCCAGGATTTGTAAACAGAAACATCCCAGGCTCCAATAAGGCAGACAGCAGTTCCCTGTCTGTTCTGCATTCAGGAAGCACTTGCTTGCATAAACCCGGCCATTGCACACAGTCATACATAGCAGTATTTACATTTGGCTGAGTATTTAATTGAGAGAGCTAATAGGGAGGAAAAGGAAGATTTATTAGAGCTAGGGGAACAAGACAGTTTAGGGGATAGCGTATACCATATATGTAGCATATATGTTTAAAAGAAAAAGATTTTTAAATAAACAAAAAAACAAAAGTTATGAGTTTTCTAATCAGAGGCCTCTTTTATTGCACACATATGTAAATACACATATTGAAATATTTTTCCTGGCAGTTTTTCAGGGATCTCATATTTTTAGACCATATGACATATACTGGAAAGTTTTTAATTTAAATTATTTAACCATTAACATGGTTTTTAATATATTTTAAAATCTTTTTAAACACTTTTTCATTGTCACTATTCTGTAAATTAATAATTTCTACTTCAGATTTGGGGTTAATGACTATTTTTATGTAAAAGCTGTGTTGCATTTTCTTTTGTAAATTTGAGAATAAAAGCAAAGAGAATGCTGAACCATCAGAAAAAGGTTAGAAGGCTCGTACAGAATTTTGGAATTTGAAAGGCCTTAAAAGTTACTTAGTGTAACCACTTTTTAGAAACTAATTTAATTCATTTTAATAGCAAAGTTACAGGAACAGCACAGAAGACAGACAACACTAAAAACATGTACTTACTTGTATGTAGGACAACTCAGAAAAGTATAATGAATGGATGGAATCCACTGTATGATAAAAATGTTACAACACTACTTTAGTTTCTGTCTATAAGAAATTTACTTGTTTTTTAAAAATCCAAATGCTAGGGTTGTCCAGAAACATTTGGAGGTTTATTTATAATTGTTATAAAGTTAAACTGCTGAAACTTGTTCACTGAAACATTTAGATTATGTTATGCTTTCTGTCCCCTCACTTACATGAAAAATTCACATATAGGGATGTCTGGGTGGCTCAATTGGTTGAGCATCTGACTCTTGATTTCAGCGCACATCATGATCCCAGGGTTGTGGGATTGAGCCCTGTGTTGGGCTTTCCACTGAGCATGGAGCCTGCTTGGGATTCTTTCTTTCCCTCTCCCTCCCTCTCTCCCTCGGCCCCTCCTGACCCCAGGCATACATACTCTGTCTCTCACTTGGAAAAAAAATTCACATACAAATGAAAATGGAAAAAGTACAATACCTGATTTCTGTCCCCTATTTTTATACTTTCAATTATATACTTAGGTAGGTACCTTTTGGGGTTTTTTTTTTTTTTAGGTAGGTTCCTTTTGACCCTATGGGGCGAAAATTCTAACATTCAGAACTATCAATAACAGGAAGAAAGAAAAAAGTCGGTTTTGTTGTTTTTTTAAAAATGAAGTGTTTCCTGTCAGTGGATTCTTAAGCACATTCTCTACACATGTGGTGTGCTGCTTTGGCATAATTGTTACACATTTGGCATGGATTATACACAGGCTGGTGTCTTCAAAAAACGGACAACCAAACAGACCTCACTTAACCTCCTGCAAAGCACCAATGGCTACACTCTGGAAGTATAGATCTGTTTTGACATAGTGAGCAATTTCTCATACCAAATGCTGGAAAGAAAGACTGAGAATCAGAATTTTACTGGAATTCTGATAACATCTTAATTTCATGGACTGTTACAGTATCAAAACTGTAATGATGAGGTCTCTTCACTGTAAGCAGCAAAGATACTTTAAAATTTTTGTATTAAAACCTCATATAATTTTTAGAAAAATCTTTTTAGTCTCTTTTCTTTATACTTTGCATTCCTTTATAACAAGTTAGTCCAGATTATAAAAAACATTAAGTCAAGTATATTGACAACATGAAAAAGAGCAGACAAAGGATAAGAGGGGAAAATTGGAAATCAAGTGTAATAATTTAGAAAAACTAAATGTAAAAAGAAATTTGCTTTAATATATCTACTTTAAGAAGGCAGGAAAAGTGTACATTGTATTTTTAAGAGTATTTTATACAAAGTGGTTCAAGTTTAAGAACATTTAATTGCAGATACTCATTGGCTTCTTTTTCCAGCAATTTTGAATTTTATACTAATCATTTTTCAGTGACATTAATAGTCAATGGATATTCCCCCTTTTGGGGGATGGATTGAAATAATGAACCTAGTTTTAAGTATGTTGTATATATATCTCTATAATAGTCAATAAGAAACAAAGTATATTTGTTAAAGAACCTCTGTACATAAATGAATTGATTAATGCAATATTTAATCCACATGTTTCAGAAATCAGTCTAAGCTGCTGTATCTCCAAATCAGAGAGCTTTTCCTAGTACGCACATTTCTTCCTCCACAGCTGAATAGTTGGGTTGGGTAGAAGGCAGAGATTCTTTTTCTATGTTCCCTTTTAAAAATTATTCAAAGCTTTTAAGTTCCAGCTCCTCACCATTGGTTTAGGTAATCAATGTTTGATTCTCTGCAAGTTCCCTACTTAAGAATGTCTTTTGTTAAGCAAAATGTAGAATGTAGTACCTCACATTTGTATTCCAGTAGTTTTTCTCAAGGGTTATCTATATATGACATACAGAGAAGAAGATATCACTCAAGGCTATCTTGCCTTTTATTTCAAGTAAAACCAGCAATTATGTTCTTAGGAAGTATGTTTAAATCACACTCTCTATGGCCTGCTGGGTGGTTCAGTTAGTTGAGCTCTCTTTATTTGGCTCAGGTCATGATCTCACAGTTCGTGGGATCAAGCCCCAGTTCAGCGCTGACAGTGTGGAGCTTCCCCTGCTCTCTCTCTCACACGCGCGCTCTCTAAATAAATAAATAAATAAACAAATAAATATACTTAAAAATACACTTAAAAGTAATTACACCCTCTACAACCTTTGTTTATGGAATATTAGATGCAGAATAAGATGGCTTTTTTTCCCAATGTTCATTTAGTTTTTTGAGAGAGAGAGGGCTCTCACTCACAGGGTAGGGGCAGAGAGAGGAAGAGAGAGAATCCCAAGCAGGCTTTTTGTGCTGTCAGCATTGAGCCTGATGCAGGGGTCAGACCTATGAACTCTGAGATCATGATGCAAGCCAAGATCCAGAATTGGAGGCTTCACTGACTGAGTCACCCAGGCACCCAAAGATGGCTTTTTGATTTAGATTGCTGGCCCCTCGTTTTTATTTAATGGGTATTATCCATAAAGAGTTTGATACCATAATTTATTTTAAAGATAGTACCATGCTTGTTAGTTTTCAGAATAAAATATGGATCTTTGCAGAAGAAAAGGGACCTAATTGTATATTTTGGGTGTCTGTCATTGCTTTGTGATCTGGGGATGTCATTAACAAAGCCACTGACACACAGATGAATGCCGTACAAGGTGCTATTTGAATAGGAATACACATATGAGGAACATTCCTTGATTTACAAAAGCATCTATTCCTTTTGGAGTCTGTTTGCAGTATTCTTGTTGGCTTCACGATTAGCCCCTAGCCTCTGCTCATAAGCAGCATTCCAGACCTTTTTGTTTCATATCAGGCTGATCTATCTGCTTCATGGTTTTTGAACAGCCCATAATTACACAAAACAATTGAATTGTACTTAAGAACATCTTTTAAGTGTTTTTGACTCTCTCCCCTTATTTACTTCTGTGGTTCATTTTGAAGAAGTCATTTGATTATCTTATGTTGATGATTCTTCTAAAATTTAGATAGCCCAGTGTATTTGATTTATCATATGCCTATTTCAATAATCTTACCTTTAAATTTTTTTTAATGTTTATTTATTTTTGAGAGACAGAGGATGAGTTGGGGAAGGCAGAGAGAAAGAAACACAGAACCCAAAGCAGTCTCGATGTGGGGCTCAAACTCATAAGCTGCAAGATCATGACCTGAGCTGAAGTTGGATGCTTAACTGACTGAGGCACCCAAGTGCCCCAGTAATCTTATCTTTTAATATTTTGGAATAAGGAGCAAGCAGAGGATAATATCTTCTCTTCTCAGTAAACTTCCTGGCCATTTCATATGAACTGTGATTCAAAAGTAACACTATGAAATTGCGGTGAAGTTGATAAGATGTCCATAGTATGTTTACATTTTGTAGACAAAGGAAAATAGGTTGAAAACTATCATTTTATTATCCAATTTGTTTGGCATAGAGTATAAAGAGGATTTGTATTTCTCTAGTAAATCTTATGTTATCAGATACTAGGATTTTTAAGAGACTTTAAGACTTTCTTCAGACTTTAATAGAAGCTGGGACACTAAAATTTAGATGTTGGAGGACAATTCTTTTTTTATTTTAATTTTTTTATTTGAGTGTATTTCATGCACAATGTTATATTAGTTTCAGGTGTGCAACATAGTAATTCAGATAATTTTTCATTGATAATAAAGCAGGCACATTCTGTATCCCACTAATGAAAAGGACAACTCATACACAAAAACTGGCACTACACTGTGAGCCCTGAGAGAGCAAGAAGTGAGCTCTTTTAAAATGATGGTTGTACTTTGTTTTGTTTTCTGCTTAGAATAAAAATAGTGCAGGGTGACTTGGTGGCTCAGTCAGCTAAGCATCCGACTAGGGTCAGGTCATGATCTCACGGTCTGTGAGTTCAAGTCCCCATCCGAGGGGGCTGTCTCCCCCTTTCCCTGCTCCTCCTCCACTTGAACTCTGTCTCTCAATCTCTCAAAAATAAACAATAAAAAAATTGTTAAAGAATAAAAATAGTGCATATTATTGTAGAAACTTTAGAAAGTACATATATAAAAAGTGCTCAAAATCTTTGTTAACATTTTAGTGCATTTTATTTTAGTCTTTTTTCTGTGTGTATTTTATAGTAAAACATATCATGTAAAACATAGTCTAACATGAAATATCATGAAACCCATGACAAGAAGAACATCCCAGATAATCCCTGTTTTTTATCTCTTTTTAATAACAACTCCTAATTCTTTCTTAAGGATAGGTATTATTCTGACTCTTAAAATAATCATTTCCTTGCTTTTCATTGTTTTTCTATTTTCTAATGTATACCCAAGTTTAATATAGTTTAATTGTTCCAGCTTTTGAACTTTATATAAATTAAATCATAGCATCTTATTTAGCGTCTTGCTTCACACAATATGTTGTTTTGTTTTTTAATGTTTTATTTATTTTTGAGAGAGAGAGACAGCATGAGCAGGGGAGGGTCAGAGAGAGAGGGAGATACAGAATCCGAAGACAGGGTCCAGGTTCTGAACTGTCAGCATAGAGCCCAACGGGAGGCTCGAACCCATGAACCATGAAATCATGATATGAGCCAAAGTCTGATCCTTAAGTGACTGAGCCACCCAGGTGCCCCCAATATGGTATTTTAAAAATTTGTGCTATTGAGGGGTGCCTGAGTGGCTCAGTCAGTTAAGTGACTTTTTTTAAGTTATTTATTTTGAGAGAGAGTATGAGCAAGAAGAGAGGGGCAGAGAGAGAGCAGGCTCTCAAGGCTTGAATCTGCAGACTGTGAGATCATGAACTGATGTCAAGAATCAAAAGTTTAACCAACTGAGCCGTCAGGCATCCTGCTACTAAATCTTGATTTTGACTCATGTGATAATTTCACAGTTCACAAGATTGTGCCCTGGTTCATGAAATTGAGCGCTGTATTGGGCTATTAGAACAGAGCCTAGTTGGGAATCCCCCCCCCTGCTTTTACACCCACTTGTGTACACTTTCTCTCAAAATAAGTAAGCTTTAAAAAAATTGTGCTATTGAGTAAGACTACAATTTTTTGTTTGTGTTTTGTCTTTTTAAAAATATAATGAATACAGGTCAGTTCTACTGCTGTTTAGTATTCTATTCTATATATATAAATTTACTTTTCTGTTTTCTTGTTGATAGATATTTGGGTGTTTTCTAATTTTTGTATACTACGAATGATTCAGTTATGAACATTCTTGAACATATATCTTGGTTCAGATGTGCATGAAATTCTCCAAAGTATATACCTAGGAGTAGATTTGCTTACTCATTGTGTATATGTATCTTCAGCTCTAGTAAGTAAAGCTAAACTGTTTCCTCCAAAAAAAGTTGTACCAATTTGTACTACAAACAGAAGTATATGAAAGTTCCCTTTGCCAGTACTTTTGCTCTTAATAATTTTTCATGAGGTTTAAAGAAGCTTTTATAATATAAAATATCACTAGCAAATAATTGAGAGGGTTGGAAAAATATTCTAAAGTCTTTCTGTTGCCCAGAAAACAGACGGGCAAAGGCAAATTATCTAAAATAAGATCATAGAAATAAACACAAAGATGTCACTAATTGTCTTAAATGTAAATGAATTTAACACTCCAGTTGAAAGACCAGGGTTGTTTGGATTGATTTTAAAACACTAGCATCCACATGTAAAAGAATGGAATTGACCCCTTCCCTCACACTATGTACAAAAAGTAACTCAAAATGGATCAGTAGCTCAATATAAAAAGCTAAAACCATAGAGCTTTTAGAACTTCATGACCTTAGACTTAGCAGTGAATTCTTACCTATGACACCAAAGACACAAGCAACAAAAGTAAAAATAGACAAATTGGACATAATCTAATGTAGAAAGTTTTGTGCCTCAAAGCACATATCAAAAAATGAAAATATAGCCCACATACTACAACATGGATGAATCTTGAAAACATGCAATGCTAAATGAAATAAATCAGAGACAAAATAACAAATATTACATTACTCTACTTATATGCAATATTAAGAGTTGGCAGATCCATAGAAACAGAAAGTAGATTTGAGGTTACCAGGGGCTGGGAGAAGGGGAGAATAGGGATTTATTCTTTACTGGTTACAAAGTTTCTCATTTGAGTGATAAAACTGCTTTGAAAACAGAGAGTTTTAGTGATTGCACAACATTGTCAATGTAATTAATGCCACTCCCTTTTAGAGTCATGAATGGTTAAAAAGGCAGACTTTATATATTCATCACAATTTGTAAAAATTAGTAATGTAATATACCAAAACCCACTTCATTATTTTTTTATTTTATTTTTGAGAGAGAGAGAGAGAGAGAGAGAGAGCAAGAGTGAGCAGGGGAGTGGCAGACAGAATCTGAAACAGGCTCCACGCTCTGAGCTGTCAGCACGAGCCTGACATGGGGCTCAAACCCATGAACCGTGAGATCGTGACCTGAGCTGAATTTGGACGCTTAGCCAACTGAGCCACTCCGGTGCCCCTAAATTGTACACTTTAAATGAACGAATCATATGCTATGTGAATTATATGTCAAGAAAGCTTTTTAAAAAAAAACACTCTAAAATTAGAAATTAAAATCACACTAATAATTCTGTTTAATTTATTTACAAGAGATACATCTAAGTCATAAGAATACAGAAAGATAAATAATAAATTGATGGGAGAAATATACAAATATTAGCTATATTAATATTAGATCAAATGTACCTTAAGGCATCAAACATTACCAGAGACAAAGAGGGTTACTTTATAATGACAAATATTCATTTAACAGGAAGATAAAACGATTTAAAATTTGTATGTAGCTAGTAATATAGCTTGAAATACATGCACCAAAAATGGGTACCAGTAAAAGAATAGATAAATTCTTACTTATAATGGAAGATTTTAACACAACTTTCTTGTATTGATAAGCAAATATTCAATAAACAGAAGATTTGAACTACTCAAATGAACATATAGAAAAATGTTCACAAGCTTTTTTTTTTTTAAGGCAGTGAAATATAAACTACATAAATTGGAGGGTTCTTAATGATTAGGACAATGTTAATTGTAAAGAAACAGACCACAAAGTTGGATATAGTAATCCCAATCTTGTTTAAAGCATTGTATGTAGATTAGAAGAATACTTTATCTTTGGTTTTCCATAGTTTCACTAGGATGCACATCAGTAAGATTTTCTTTGCAATTCTCCCTGCTTGGGATTTACTTATGTTCTTAAATTTATGGGTAGATGTCTTTCCTCAGTTTTGGAAAAGTCTTGTAACTTATCTACATATATCTATAATGTTTCTTCTACACTATTTTCTGTCTCTCCTTCTGTGATTCCAGTTACATGTATATTAGGCCATTTGATATTGTCTTATAGATGCTGGACTGGATTCTCCATTGTTTTTGTCTCTTTTTCTCTTTGTAATATAGTTTGGATAATTTCTGTTGATGTGTATCAAATTTATGGATTCTTTTGTCAGTGGTGTCTTTTCTGCTGCTAACCACATCAAAAGAATTTTTTAAATATTTATTTATTTTTTGAGAGAGAGACAGAGTGTGAGTGGGGAGAGACAAAGAGAGGGAGACACAGAATCTGAAGCAGGCTCTAGGCTCTGAGCTATCAGTACAGAGCCTGATATGGGGCTCAAACTCATGGACCATGAGATCATAACCTGAATGGAAGTTGGATGCTTAACTGACTGAGCCACCCAGGTGCACCTCAAAAGAATTCTTTAGGTCCATTACCATACATTAAATTTCTGACATTTCCATTTGGCTTTTTTATATCTCATCTGATGTTTCCCATCTGTTCATTCACTTTTTCCACTATATTTTTAAATGCATTTATCATAGTTATTTTTTAAGTCTCTGATATTTTCATCATCAGTGATAGTTTCTGTTGATGACTTACTTTTTTTAATGTTTATTTTTAAAATTTATTTTGTTTAATGTTTATTTTTGAGAGAGAGAGGACAGAGATTGGGGGAGTGGTAGAGAGAGAGAGGGAGACACAAAATCCAAAGCAGGCTCCAGGCTCTGAGCTGTCAGCACAGAGCCCAATGTGGGGCTCGAACTTATGAACTGTGAGATCATGACCTGAGCCAAAGACAGACACTTAACCAACTGAGCCATCCAGCTGCCCCTTACTGTTTATTTATTTATTTTGAGAGCAGGGGAGGGACAGAGAGAGAGGGAGAGAGAGAGAGAGAGAGAGAATCCCAAGGAGTCTCCACAGTGTCCGTGCAGAGCCCGAAGCAAGGCTTGATCTCAGGAACTGCGAGATCATGACCTGAACCAAGATCCAGATTCAGACACTTAACAGACTGAGCCACCCAAGCACCCCAGATGACTTACTTTTTGGGAATTGAACCAAATTTTCTTCTTCACGTTTTTTGACTTTTGGTTTAATAATGAACATTGCAGATAAAAGAAGAGTCTAAAATATTTATGTTCACAAAAAGATGTGCCCTCTATTGTCAAGCTACTACAATGAAGGGCTAAATGAAGGCAGTCTATTAGCTGTATCTGGGCTTTGCTGTTGCCTTAGTTTGATTCATTTCATTATTTGTTTCAAATGATTTGAGGGCAGGATGAACATTCACCTAGGTATGGTTTGAGACTTCAGTGCTTATAGGATTTCTCTTAGTTCTCTTTCTATGCCTTTAGTCTTTGATAAACCCTACACTCTGGCACTTCAGGACTCACAACTTTTTAAAAAATATTTCTTTTTTTTTTTTGAGAGAGAGAGAGTGCGAGGAAGGGAGGGACAGAGAGAGAGGGTGACAGAGTATCCAAAGCTGGCTCCATGCTGATAGGCTGACAGCAGTGAGCCCAATGTAGGGCTTGAACCCACGAACTGAGAGATCATGACCTGAGCTGAAGTTGGACACTTAACCAACTGAGCATTCCAGGGTCCCCAAAACTCTCTCACCTTTGATACCCCTTGCCCAGCCACAGGTGGATGCTGTCTTTTAATCAATGAATGCCAGCAGTGCCCAAAATGTT
The DNA here is from genome assembly GCF_006229205.1 of Suricata suricatta. Taxonomy (NCBI): domain Eukaryota; kingdom Metazoa; phylum Chordata; class Mammalia; order Carnivora; family Herpestidae; genus Suricata; species Suricata suricatta. The sequence continues at coordinate 31,814,983 of NC_043702.1, read as the reverse complement.
TGCCTCATCTCTCTTTCCCTTCTCAGGCTTCAGCAGGCCTTGTGGACCTACACTTAAAGGGGTTTTCTCAGTTCTCTTGTCCTGCCTCTATTCCTACTTGTGAGTACTTGGTAAAGGCCTGTAGAAAAGAGTTGGCAGGTAACTGCAAGCTCTCTTTGTGTTCACAGCCCTAGATATTCTTAGCTGTCATGCTATCCAGTACTGTGCTTTAAGAACTTGCTAAATGTTCAGCTGTTTCTTCCTACTCACATCTATAGGTGGTGTCCTCTTCAGCCCACTGCATCACCAAGGATTAAGGCAGTTTTAGATATCTTCCTTCTTAGAAAGGGGTTGTCACTTACTAGTTTTTAATATACTGATTTCTTTGTGTCATTAGCTCTTAATGAGCTTTAAAGAAATGATTTTGTAGGTTTAAGTGACTTGTTAGGTGTCTTGGCTTGTTCTTAGGGTAGAAGCAAAATTTGCTTGCATCTTTTTACATCCTAAGTAGAATTGGAAGTAACTTTTTCACATGTAAACATATCTGATGTGATATTTCATCCTATATAAACAACAAATAATTGAAAGACTTATCCTTGGCATATAAGGGGTGGGGTGTTTTTCCTTCCGTTAATAAAAACACTATCAAGGGGCACCTGTGTAGTTCAGTCGGCTAAGTGTCCAGCTTCAGCTCAGGTCATGATCTCACAGTCTGTGGGTTTGAGCCTGGCATCGGACTCTCTGCTGACAGCTCAGAGCCTGGAGCCTATTTCAGAGTCTGCATCTCCTCTCTCTGCCCTTCCTCCACTCGCACTCTGTTTCTCTGTCTCTGTCTCTGTCTCTGTCTCTTTCTCAAAAAGCGAAAAAAAAATTTAAAAATTAAAAGGAAAAACACTATCAAGCAATTGTAAAATGCTATCAGTTGTTCGATGTGTCCCACCTTAAAAGATTTTTAGATGAGATCAGTGTTAAAATTGATTAAGTATGGTGCTTGTCATCTGAACACATGCAAACTTGTTATCCTGGTAGATTGTGCACTCAACATCAACCCCTCAATGTTTTGGTCAACAGGCCATTTGAGGACACCGTAGGAGTTCTGTTGTTTGAAAACTCTAATTGGATGGCAGAATGTTGATATTACTAAGGTATAGTGTTGGGTATTTTGAAGATTCGATGTACTTTTCTACTTTTGTGTGTAGTAGGAAGTTTTTATAACGAAAAGATTAAAAATAAAACAGGCAATCTCCCATTGGCATTTTCTAGTATGAACAAGAAAGCAACTGCATTAGGGTGCCTGGCTGGCTTATTTGGTAGAACGTGGAACTCTTGATCGTGGGGTTGTGAATTCAAGCCCCCATGTTGTGTGTAAAGCTTACTTTAAAAAAGCAAGCAAGCAAGTACCTGCATTAAAATTTTTAGAATGGATGTCAGTGGTTGGGAACAAAATTCCAGAGATGATAGTGGAAAGCTCTCTTTTAAGGAATGTTTTATTATTCTTCTCAGTTATGTTTTAGTGTTCCTGGGTGGCTCAGTTGGTTGAGCGTTCAACTTCAACTTCAGCTCAGGTTATGATCTCACAGTTTGTAGGTTCAAGCCCCAAAGCATTGGGCTTTGTGCTGACAGCTCAGATCCTGGAACCTGCTTCCAATTCTGTGTCTCCCTCTCTCTGCCCCTTCCCTGCTCGTACTCTGTGTGTCTCTCTCTTAGTTAATGTTAATAAACTGTTAATAAACATTAAAAGGATTTTTTAAATTATTTTTTAGTGTCTATTTATTTTTGAGAGAGACACACACACAGTGAGAGCAGGTTGGTTGAGCATTCAACTTCAGCTCAGGTTATGATCTCACAGTTTGTAGGTTCAAGCCCCAAGGCATTGGGCTTTGTGCTGACATCTCAGATCCTGGAACCTGCTTCCAATTCTGTGTCTCCCTCTCTCTCTGCCCCTTCCCTGCTCGTACACTGCCTCTCTCTGTTAGTTAATGTTAATAAACTGTTAATAAACTCTGTTAATGTTAATAAACATTAAAAGGATTTTAAAAATTATTTTTTAGTGTTTATTTATTTTTGAGAGAGAGAGACACACAGAGTGAGAGCAGGGGAGGGACAGAGAGAGGAAAACCTGGAATCTGAAGCAGACTCCAGGCTCCAAGCTGTCAACACAGAACCTGACCTGGGGCTCAGACTCATGAGCTCTGAAATCATGACCTGAGCTGAAGTAGGACACTTAACCGACTGAGCCACCTAGGCATTCCACCGAAGATTGTTTTTAATGGCACATAAGAAAGAATGTGTGTTGAGTCATTATATTGCCCACCTAAAACTAATGTAATGTTAGAGGTGAATTATATCTAAGTTAAGAAGAAAAGAAAACTGTATGGAAAACAGAATACAGATGTTAGATTCAAAAGAGATTTAGAAAAATCAGACTCTGTGAAAAGGTTTTAGGGATACCTAGGCCAATTTATTTTTATTCTTTTTAAAGTTCACGTAAAACTGATTTTGAAAAATCTATGACTTTCCTGCTCTCCCTCTCCAGAAAAAAAAGAAAAGAAAAAGAAAAATCTATGACTAGATCATCTAAAGGAGTCATTTTAATAAGTAAAAAATATATATTCAAGGTGATATGTCATAGTTTGAGTGATAGTTTAAGCAACATAATTTTTAGTAGAGTATTCTTTCTGATGAATAAAAAAATATGTAAGTACCAGATGGTTAATATTTGTAATGTGTTCAAGATACTGCTCTTCTTTATAGGTTGTGAAAAGCTTCTGTTGCTTAAATCAGTGACAAAAACAGTTTTTTTAAAAATGGGAATATTTCTGGAAATCTTAACTATTTATATTATCATTACATAATTGTATCCTTTTCCCAGAAATTTTTGTAATGCTGTGAAATCACTACCTGGTAATAAGAAAAATAGATTAGGAAAATTATCATTTCTATTTTGTAGTAACAATTTGATAGAATTAAACTATGCATCACTTTATCAATATACAGTGTTTTCATAATGTAGTTAAAAACAAGACTATCTAAGGGCACCTGCCTGGATGGCTCAGTTGGTTGAGTGTCTGAAGTCAGTTCAGGTCATGATCTCGCAGTTGATGAGTTCCAGCCATGTGGAGCTCTGTGCTGACAGTTAGAGCCTGAAACCTACTTCAGATTCTGTATGTATGTGTCACTCTCTCTGCCCCACCCCTGTTCTCATTCTGTGTGTCTCCCTCTCTCTAAAAAAACAAAAAACATTTTTTAAGAAGTATAAAAACAAGAATATCTAACTGAGAAGGCTAAATCTTGATCTACTATCTTTAATAATTTTCGTTTGTGTTAGACAGTCTATACTTTTTAAATAATATAGTGGTATTTTAGCATAGAGAATGTATGTTTTGTTAAATTTTAAATTTCAATTTTTAATGTCACATAAAGGACGTTTTAAATTCTCAAAATTTAAAAGTGTCAACATATTTCAGAAATTAAAAATGGACTTTTTAGGGGTGTTTGGGTGACTTAGCTGGTTAAAGAAATGACTTTTTATTTTGGCTCAGGTCATGATCTCACATCGTGGAATTGAGCCTTCCTTGGGCTCTGGGCTCTGAGCTAAGCATAGAGCCTGCTTAGGATTCTATCTCTCTCATTCTCTCTCTTTCTTCCTCCTGCTCTGCTTCTCTCCTGCTCTCCTGCTTGCTTGACTTGCTCTCTCTCTCTCAAAATAAATAAACCTAAAAATTTTTTTAAAGACGTTTAAAATAAAACTAGATTTCTTATGACTTCTTATTTCTGACTGAATTTAAAATACACTTTTCATTAAGTAGTGTAGTTCAGTTCTTTGGGGAATTACAACATTGGCTTTTTTTTTGCAGGATGGTTTTTCTATAATAGCACATTAATATTAAATTTTTCAATATTTTATTTTTATTCTTATATACACAGTAGACTTAGAGACTCTTTTTTATTAACCCATATGTATTTGAATTACATAAGAAAATTAAAACCCATTTTAAAATGCAATCTTTGTGGTTCCATATAAATTTTAAGATAGTTTGTTCTAGCTTTGAGAAGAATGCTGGTACAAAGTTGCAATGGGGATTGCATTGAATGTGTAAATTGCTTTGGGTAATAATGACATTTTAACAATATTTATTCTTCCAATCCATGAGCACAGAATGTTTTTCCATTTCTGTGTCTTCTTCAATAGTTTTCTATTGAAGTCTTCTATAGTTTTCAGCATACAGGTCTTTTACATCTTTGGTTAGGTTTATTCCTAGGTATTTTATGGTTTTTCGTGCAATTGTGAATGGGATCAGTTTCTTGCTTTCTCTTTCTATTGCTTCATTTTTGGTGTATAAGAATGCAACTAATTTCTGTTCATTGACTTTGTACCCTGCAACTTTACTGAATTCATTGATCAGTTCTAAAAGGCTTCTGTTGGAGTCTGTCAGGTTTTCCATGTAGAGTATCATGTCATCTGCGAAAAGTGAAAGTTTGACTTCTTCTTTGCCAATTCTGATGCCTTTTATTTCCTTTTGTTGTCTGATTGCCGATGCTAGGTCTTCCAGCACTATGTTAAACAACAGTGGTGAGAGTGGACATCTCTGTCGTGTCCCTGATTTCAAGGGGAAAGCTCTCAGTTTTTCCCCATTGAGGATAACACTGGCTGTGGGCTTTTTGTAGATGGCTTTTATGATGTTTAAGTAAGTTCCTTCTATCCCAACTTTCTCGAGGGTTTTTATTAAGAAGAGATGTTGTATTTTGTCAAATGCTTTTTCAGTATCTATCGACAGGATCATATGATTTTTTTCTTTTGTTGATGTGGTGTATCACGTTAATGGATTTGCGAATATTGAACCAGCCTTGTAACCCAGGAATAAATTCCACTTGATCATAATGGAGAATACTTTTTATATGCTGTTGAATTTGATTTGCTAGTTTCTTGTTGAGTGTTTTTGCATCTGTATTCATTAAGGATATTGGCCTGTAGTTCTCTTTTTTCGTTGGGTCTCTGCCTGGCTTAGGAATCACAGTGATATGTGCTTCGTAGAATGAGTCCGGTAGTCTTCCTTCCATTTCTGTTTTTTGGAATAGCTTAGAAGGATCGGCGTTACCTCTGCTTTAAATGTCTGGTAGAATTCCCCTGGGAATCCATCTGGCCCTGGGCTTTTATTCATTGGGAGATTTTTGACAACTGATTCAATTTCTTCACTGGTTATGGGTCTGTTCAGATTTTCTATCTCTTCCCGTTTGAATTTTGGTAGTACATGTGTGTTTAGAAATTTGTCCATTTCTTCTAGATTGTCCAGTTTGTTGGCATATAGTTTTTCATAGTAATCTCTGATGATTGCTTGTATTTCTGAAGGATCTGTTGTAATAGATCCATTTTCCTTCATGATTTTGTCTATTTGCATGTTCTCTCTTTTCTTTCTTAGAAGCCTAGCTAGAGGTTTATAAATTTTGTTTAGTTTTTGAAAAAACCAACTCTTGGTTTCATTGATCTGTTCAATCATTTTTGTGGAATCTATCTTGCTTAATTCTGCTCTGATCTTTAGTATTTCTTTTCTTTTGCTGGGTTTGGGATGTTCTTCTGCTCCCTTTCTAGTTTCCTTAGGTGCTCTGCTAGGTTTTGAGTTTGTGCTTTTTCTAGTTTGTTGAAATAGGCCTGGATTGCAATGAACTTTCCTCTTAAGATTGCCTTTGCTGCGTCCCAGAGAATTTGAATTGTTTCATTCGTCTCCATATGTTTTTTAATTTCGTCTCTAATTGCCTGATTGTCCCAATCATTCTTTAGTAGGGTAGTTTTTAACCTCCACATTTTTGGAGGTTTTCCAGACTTCTTCCTGTGGTTGATTTCGAGTTTCATAGCATTGTGATCTGGAAGTGCGCATGGTATGATCTCAATTCTTTTGTATTTATGGAGGGCTATTTTATGACCCAGTATGTGATCAGTCTTGGAGAATGTGCCATGTGCACTCGAGAAGAAAGTGAATTCCCTAGCGTCAGGATGCAGAGTTCTACATATATCTATCAATTCCATCTGCTCCAGTATGCCATTCAGGTGTATTGTTTCTTTAGTGATTTTTTGTCTGGTTGACCTATCCATTGTTGTAAGTGGGGTATTAAAGTCCCCTGCTAAGCGAAATAAGTCAGGCAGAGAAGGATAGATACCATATGTTTGCACTTGTAGGTCTAACAGGAGAAACCTAACAGAGGACCAGAGGAAGAGGAAGGGGGAAAGAGAGCTGGGGAGAGTGAGGGACACAAATCATGAGAGACTATTGAATACTGAAGATGAACCATGGACTGAAGAGGGAGGGAGAGAAGGGGGTGATGGTCATGGTGGGGGCCACTTGTGGGGAGAAGCACTGGATGTTATATGGAAACCAATTTGAAAATAAACTATTAAAAATAAATAAAATAAAATGCAATCTTTCTAATTTGAAAATAGCAAAACTTTGTTTCATAATAGACTTGTGAATTTTTTTGATCCAGGTAAAGAACAGCCTCACTATATGAAAAATACAAGTGTATTTTGTCTGTTGGGGAGCCTGGGTGGCTCAGTGGGTTAAGCGGCCAACTTCTCAGGTCATGATCTCACAGTTCATGGGTTCAAGGCTTGCATCAGGCTCTGTGCTGACAAGCTCAGAGCCTGGAGCCTGCTTCACATTCTGTGTCTCCCTCTCTCTTTGTCCCTCCCCTGCTCACAGTCTGTCTCTCTCTCTCAAAAGTAAATAAAAAATTTTTAAAAAATTTTAAGAAGGTGTATTTTGTCTGTCACATTGGTGGTAAAAGTGAGGGCTTTTTTTTCTTTTATGTTATCAGGATGAAATTGGATTTAATTGTGTATAACCCTCTTTTTTTTAAAAAAAATAATAAATCCTAGTGATTTGCTAAGCTTCCACCTTTGGAAGCTAGAAAAAGAGAAACAAATTAAATCCCAAATAAGCAGAATAAAAGATCAGAAACAATTAAATTGAGAACAGAAAGTTCATAGAGAAAAATCAACCAAAGCCTGGGTTTTTGAAAAGATCAATAAGATTGATAAATATCTAACCAAGCTACTAAGAAAAAAAGAGAAATAAGTTGCTAATAATCAGGAATGAGAGAAAGGTTATCACTGCAGACCACATGAGTATTAGAAGGATAATAAAAGAATATGAGAACAACTCTTTGCCCACAAGTTTGGTAACTAATTCCTTGAAACATACTCATCTACCAAAACTCACACAGAGAAATACAGGTATTATCTATTAAAGAAATTTAATCTGTTATCAATAACCTTCTAAAACGGAAAGCACTCAGCTCAGGTGTTTTCACTGTTGAATTCTAGCAACATTCAAAGAAGAAATGATACTGGAGTGCCTGGGTGGCTCAGTCAGTTCAGCATTTGGATTCTTGATTTCTGCTCAGGTCCTGATCTCATGTTTATGATTTCAAGCCTCACATTAGGCTCCATGCTAATAGTCTGGAGCCTGCTTAGGATTCTCTTCTTCTCTCTTTCTACCCGTGCCCTCCTCGTGTTTGTTCTCTCTCTCTCTCTCTGTCTCTCTCTTTCTCTCTCAAAAATAAATAAATAAATACTTTTAAAAAATAATAAAGGAGAAATGATACCAATTCTCTAAATCGCTTTCAGAAAATAGAAGCAGAAGGAACACTTTCTAACTCATTCTGTGAAGCCAGCATTACCCTCATACCAAGACCATGAAAAGACCAGCCGGACTAGGATAGAATATTGGCAAAATACATATCAAAGATTTGTATCCAAGAAAAAAAAACTGTTAACAATAGGAAAACAGGGTGCTTGCATGGCTCAGTCTTTAAGCATTTGACTTGGACTCAGGTCATCATCTCAGGTTATCCTGAGTTGAAGTCCCATGTCTGATGAGCTCATGCCCTGCTTTTGGGTGAGCTTGAGACCCTGCTCTGGGTGAGCACAAGCCCTGCTCTGGCTGAATATGAGCCCCACTTCTCTTCCTCCAGCACTGCCCCTGATACGATTCTCTCTTTCTGCCCCTTGCTCACTAGGGCACTCTTGCTCTTGCTCTCTCTCTTCCACTTTCATAGTAAAAGACAGTATTACAGGAGAAAAACAAATAGAAGTTTAATATATATACATCCTGCATACATGGAAGATTCCCAGAAAAACTGAGTAACTCTCTGACGTAGCCCAAGTCACCATGGTAAATGCTATCTCCAGCTAAGCCAAAAGAAAATGGGGAAGGGGGAGTGGGTTAAGGCAAGACCAGTAACGGAAAGTTACTAGGAAAAGCACAGTAAACAAGCGTATGGTTGTTATGTAGATTTAAGTCCTTGGCTTCTCTGTTGATGAAACTTTCTAGAATTTTAGTCTTTTTCCTCTTCCAAGTACAGAGAAGGAGACACCTTACAAATGGAGATTTTTTTCATAAATGTAAATGTCTTTTTTAACAGGGTAACTTCTACTTGGTTTTCAGAGCTGCTTCTGTGTCTGATGTTTCTTAAAAATAACCAGCTCAAGATAGTCCTTATGCCAAAGAAGCACATTATGAGGTGTTATATTCCGCTACCCTTTACCGCCACAACAGAACAGAATAGACTGTGTGGCTTAAACAACAGAAATCTATTATCTTACAGTTTGAGAGGCCAGAAGTCCAAGATTAGGGTGTCAGCGTGGTTGGGTTATGTTAAGAAACTCCTTCTGGCTTGTGGATAGCTACCTTCTAATGGCTTCCCCTCATGGGTGGTAGAGAGAGAAAGCCCTCTGACATCTCTTCTTATAAGGACACTAATCCTATCATGAAGGCCCCACTCCTTCGGCCTAATCTAAACCTCATCTAACCTCATCTAAACCTAATCCCAAAGGACTCACCTACAAAAACCATCACATTCAACATGAATTTTAAGGAAATGCAGTTCAATCTGTACTACATTTTGTTTATTCATTCATCAGTTTATGAACATTCATGTTGTTTCCACTTTGGACTATTTTGATTAGTATGCCATGAACATTCCTGTAGAAGTTTTTGTTTGAACATTTGTTTTCAGTTCTTTTGGGTATATGCCTAGGAGTGAAATTGCTAGGTCTTATGGTAATTTATGTCTAGCTTTTTGAAGAACTTCTAGAATGTTTTCCACTGCAGCTGTACTATTTACATTCCCACCAGTAATGTACAGAGAGTTCTGATTTCTTCATATTCTTGGCAAGACTTTTTATTTTCTGGGTTTTTTAAATTATAGCCATCCTGTGTATGTTTAGTATGAGTTTTTGTATGTAGCTTTCTTCCTGTAATTTATTCTGTAGAAGTAAGTACATTTATCTTTATGTTAAAGTCTAATAAAATCCAGTAAATATGCTGCAGATTAAAAGATTATTACATATATTGATGAGTGCGGAGAAATAAGTAGAATTTTTGAATCATTATATTGTATGCACCTGAAACTAATATTAACACTCTATGTTATATTTGAATAAATAAATAAATAAAAATTAAAAATAATAAAGTGACTTTGGGTTTAGGCACAAGCCTGGAGTTTAACTTGCTAAATAAGTAAGTATTCTAGTGCACTAATAGATTCTTTTGTAGAAATATTGTTTGACATTGTAATACTCAGTTGTGCTTAATTTGAGACAAATACATTCATTTAGAACAGGAATGCACATTGGAGGAACTCTTTTTCATAGAAGTTTCTGACTTTGCCACAGATGATTCTAGTTTGATATGACACATAATTATAATGTCCAAAGTGAGAAAGATTTAAAATAACAATATCCTTGAATGTAAAGAATTATCAAATAATGTTATCAGTCATCAAGCCTAGCCTAAGGTCATTATTACCAACCACTGAGTAAATACCTTCAATTAAAAAAAAAATGAACAGTTATTTCATTCCATTTTAGACAGCTCTATTTATCAGCTATAAGTTCTTGTGCATACTGAGTTAAAAACTGCTGTTTTTTGGATCTTATGTTCTTGTTAGCTGTTAAGTCCTTTTGTCCAGATAAAGACAACTGTCATATCTTCTCTAGTGTTTTTCTTTTTCCACACCAGACACTTCAGTTCTTTCTATCACATTTTAGAGTTCTTAAACCTTCACTATTCTATTCTGAATGTGCTTCAGTTTGTGGAAATCCATCCTAAAGTGTGTTTCATCTGGTCTACAGAATGGAACTAACACGTAGTATGGTTTACATGCTCCTAATGGCCCTGTAATTTAGATATATGTGTTCCCTGTCTGCAAGTGAATAAACTTTGGCTCAGACAGGTGAAGAAAATTTTCCCAAGGTAATGCGGTAAGTAGAATTGAGTTTCAAGTCCACTTCAGATTTCATTGCCTATAAAGTCATGTTCTTTTCATTAATAATCATGGTATCAGTATTGATAAACTGCCATTTATTAAATAAATAATACATATTCAACATGGTGCTAAGTACTTAGACTCCCATATAAGTCTCACAGAAGACTTATGAGGCAGAGTACTAATTTTACAAATGAGAAAATTAAAGATCAGAAGTCAGTTTGCCAAATTCCACTGAGAGTGGCATAGTCAAGATGTAAAACCAAAGGTGAGTCCAAAGACTGTCCTCTTAAATATTCTATTATTCTGCATATGCTGTTCCATGATGTAGTTGATATTTCAATAATTAGCACAACCAACAGGTGTTTCAGTGTTGTAAATCTGTATAAGATCATTTGTATGATTAAAAATACATAATTTGTAAATCACAAATTTATTTTTTTTAATTTGATACAAAACATTGCTGATTTGAATATATATTGATATAGTCTTTCTGTCAATTCTTTAAAAAATACTAAAATAAGAAATAACTGTGTTTTAAAATTTGTCTTCTTTTAGGTCCACCTCATTCATTTAACCGAGATGAGACAATAATCATTGCTTTGGCATCAGTCTCTGTATTAGCTGTTTTGATAGTTGCCTTATGCTTTGGATACAGGATGCTGACAGGTAAAAGTATCATCTTTTTTTTCTTGTTTATTAAATATACCATTTAGTCAGAATCAGTTTTCTCCTTTTTAAAATGTCTGTGCTAAGAAGATCTCTGTGCTACAATAGCTCTCATCCTCTCTAAACCTTTTCCCCTAGTTTTTATGAAAATTTTCAAGCATATACAAAATATCTGTCACACAGCCTCAATGATTATTACATATATATATCATCCATAGCCGCACTCATCACACCCTTCATGGTATTGGATATTTTGAAGTAAATTGTATATGTCATTTATCTGTAAAAACTTTAGTATTATCTCTAAAATATACATACATACACCTTATATGTATGTATGTAACCACAATACCATTTTCACACCTATATATCAATCAATTTTAGTATCATCAACTCTCCAGTCAGTTTTAATAAATAATAGGTTTGATGAGCTTTTTAGGAAATCAGTACCCATTCATTCATTTGAATAACTTTTTTTAAGTTATTAAAACATTCTTTAATGTTTCTGTAATATTTTTTCGAATTTTATGCTAGATCTGTTACTGGAACTATCTCCCAAAATTCAGCTTTAATGTTATTATTCATCATTCATCTTCATTTAGAGATGATTCTTAGTTTAGTAAATAGTTTTAATCTTGGTGACATTGGGCGTAAATCTTGCTGCCTACCTTCTGTAGCTCTTCTTTTTAGCAATTATAAGAAAAAGTATAATAAAGATCTTCATTTTAAGAGAACCGTGCATTAGCAACTTTTTTTTCCTATTGTTATAGGAGACCGTAAACAAGGTCTTCACAGTATGAACATGATGGAGGCAGCAGCATCAGAACCCTCTCTTGACCTAGATAATCTGAAGCTGTTGGAGGTAAGATTGCTGTTAGATACTATGGACTGTTCTTTCTGCTCTTATAGTATATCTGAGACAGTAACTTCATTCACTCACTACATCATTCATCCATTTATTCCATGAGCCTTTATTAACTATCACTTTGGTGCCAGGGCTTATTCCAGGCACTGAGAATCTACATAAAAACTACAGAGAGCCCCTTTGAGACTTGTATTCTAGTGGGAAAGAGTCTACAAACAGGTGAAACAAATAAGTGTATGTTACTTCTAGTAATAAGTGCTATAGAAAAAAATAGCACAGATAAAAATAAAAGATGGAAAGGGAGTTAGTAAAAAAAGTGTATTTAAAAAAGAGACAAAGTGTATTTAGAAAGGACACAATCTTTGAGTAAACACTGCAACAGTGTACAGGAATAAAGATGTGAAATTCTGAGAAGAATGTGCCATTTAAGCAACCCATGGTATATGCCAAATAAATATTACTTGCCTGCATATGTTATATATTTTTATAGGTACATACAACTGTTATATATTATGTTGAATTTAATTTTCATTTGGTAATATCTCAGAACCTATGTTATAGTTTTACCATGATGAATGATTTTATGATTATTATTAGAATAAATAAACTATGATTGCCACACTAGAGACTGTTAAATAATAGATGTGGTAGAATTAATTATATAAAACATTTCAACACATAAAAAAAGAATTGTTAAAGAGCTGGTATAAATCAATATAGAAGAAACAGCTCATAAAAAATGGACCAAAAAGATGAAGTGTCAATTCATAAAAGAATTAAAGATAGCTTTTAAATGCATAATAAGATGTCTAATTTACTAAATTGAAAAAAAATAACTAGTTAAAACCACAGGATTTTATCTTGGACTGAGTAAAACACTCCCAAACATTGCTGACTTAATTATATATTGATACAACCTTTCTAAAAGGCAGTCTGTTTGTTAAATAATTAACCTAGAAATATTGAGTGAAATATGACAAAAATCCATAAATAAATCATGGTAAATCCTTAACCAGTTTCAGCAAAGTAAAATCCCCAAAAGCCAAAAATGAAGAGAATGGGTTGCAATTTGCTGCTTTTATTTTTTTATTGTGTCCTGAATGTTATGCATGTTATATTGAGACGTTGTGTTCTGGTAGGTTTTTCTAAAGTGTGTTTATTTCCATTATTTGTTTTAGTAGGCAGTTAACTTGGTTGGACATACTGTGAACTCCTTATGTCTTAGGTAGAAGCTCAAATCTCACTGCAATTGTTTTATCTTTAGCTGGAATTGGTCTCCAGTATTCACTGGGTTTCCCCCCTCACTCTCCTTTGTGGGATTCTCCTCTCCCTTTCCAGCATTTTTGGTTGCCCTAAATTCTGTTCTCTGGCTCCTGGGGCCAGGAAGATTATGGATTTTCTATCACAGTTCTAGCTGTACTGCACAGGGTTCATTTCAGCCTACTCTCAGGCTATAAAAATGAGTAGTTCACCGTATGGTGTTCCTTCCTTTTACGTGTTGACTCCCCTCAGAATCTGCTTCCTTTTGTTCATTCTCTAGCACTTTCAGATTTCTTTTTAAAATTTTGTTTGAGTTCATAGTTGTTATCTATGGGAGGGCTGGGTCTTATAGGAGTTTCCTGAGCCATATGAGATGTGGAATTTATTAGTTTCTTGACTGTGGAGTAATTTAAACTATAAGCAATAGAGAACTGTGGTATACTTTTGGATTTACATTTTTCTAGAAAATTGATTGTTCAGTTGTGATATGAATTAATACCTTGTTTCCTTCACAACAAATTTACAGCTGATTGGCCGGGGTCGATATGGAGCAGTATATAAAGGTTCCTTAGATGAACGTCCAGTTGCTGTAAAAGTGTTTTCCTTTGCAAATCGTCAGAATTTTATCAATGAGAAGAATATTTACAGAGTGCCTTTGATGGAACATGACAACATTGCTCGCTTTATAGTTGGAGATGAAAGAGTTACTGCGGATGGACGCATGGAATATTTGCTTGTGATGGAGTATTATCCCAATGTAAGTTCTTTATAAAAATTAAATGTTTATATCAGCTGTCAATCAGAATTTTAGGAGGATTACTGTTATGTAAAGCATTGGTGGTTTCCAAACTCGTTATTAATGGTTTGCACTGAGATAAGGATTTCGCATCAGAATATGAATCAACTAAGTCACAAGTTAACTTTTTAGTTCGTCTGTCTGTCTCTCCCTCTCAGAAAGACTTTCTTGATGATGGAAAGTGTTTTGACTGATACTCATTCTGGTTCAAGCTCCTTATCCCTAACTGGTAATAAATACTTTATGGATGAGAACCTTGAATAGCACTGACACATATATACTTATGAAAGGTTTCTATTTCATACTTGTAAACCATAACAATATAATTTGTATTTGTACTGGTAAGATATACAGTATAAAGAAAGAGTAAAAGATTATTTCTTCTATCTTAATTTGAGAAATCAAAGAAGCATTTAATATGAAATAATCATTTATACTTTTTAACATTGGAGAAAAAAATTAATAATGTTTAAATTATCCTTTCCATCATCTTTTTCCCTCTCTACTCACAGATATGTCTTACTCTTTTGAGATTTTAAAATGTCATAGTTTATTAAATATCCATGGATTCCTAACCTTCTTAAATACTTTAGAAAGCTACTGCTCATTTACCTCCTCATGTACAAGTAAATTAATTCCACTTTTTTGGGGGTATTTGTGTATTTCTTCTTTTATATAGGGATCTCTCTGCAAGTATTTAAGTCTCCATACAAGTGATTGGGTCAGCTCTTGCCGTCTGGCTCATTCTGTGACTAGAGGACTGGCTTATCTTCATACAGAATTGCCACGAGGAGGTAAGTAGAAAATGAATGACACTCATGTGGGTCAAAATTCACAAAGGGAAATTTTATTCATATCTTCAATCTAAGATTATATTTTATATAATAGATTTATTAGTAGCCAATTGTTTGAAGGATCTGGCTTGAGAAAATATATTTGAAATATAACAGGAAGAATAAGGAAAAGAACTTTAAAACCCTAGAGAGGTCATGGATCCTATTAAGATTTTGATTAAAGCTCTGAACACCTCTGTAAACATACGTGTATGGTATACTTTAAAAAATGTTCTTGTGATTCTAGGGGTTCTCAGACCCTTTAAAGTCCATCTATGGACTTAGGTTCAGAACCTCTTAGCTATGCTATAGTATACATTTCCTTGCATTTATTTGCTTACTTAAATGAAATACAGTGCATTACCAATTCCTTAGTTTTAACATCTTATGGATATTTATTCTATAGTTTGGTTGGTCTTTAGTATAAAACCTACACATATCTTTTTATAACTCAGTATTTCTCTTAGCTAGAGTTAGGTTTGGTCGAATCTGTCAGGGGGAAAAAATAACAGGCTTCAATAAGAATGATTTTTTTCTCATGTAAAAATTTAGAGAGAGACCATGGATTCGTGTAGCCTAAGCCTCCATAATATTTCTCCTCTGTTATTTTTCCCCATTATTCTTTATATATGGCTTACATTTTCAAGGTCATCTCATTGTCCATCATGCTATATTCTAATCAGTAAGGAAAGGTCGAAGGAATTGCCCCTTTCTACCTCCAGAAAGCCTATTCTCATATTTATTTTTATCTTCCAGAACTTAGTTCACCCTTAATCACCACACTTAGCTGAAAAAAATGTTGGTGTTATTGTTGTTGTTGTTGTTGTTGTTTTTAAGCTGGCTATGTTGCCCTCTCAAATAATATTGGATTCTGTACTCAGCTGAAGGAGGATAATGTATGATGGGGAGTCAGTCTTTGCCAGTGTTTCAGGACTGTGGTTTGTGTTCTTTGCCATAACTACAGTTCTCTTCATCATAAATACACATTTTTGCTAGTTGTTCAAAGCATCTCTTTAATACATTGACTTTCTCACTTTGTTTCAAAATATACCTCACATCACAGGTACATCTAAATTAGCTTCATTGCAAAAATCAGTCTTTGTGCTTTTTCAAGCTTTCATCCCCTTACAGGATTTTGTTATCATACTACAGTCCAAAATATTGTTTTTTCAATTTCTTTGACCTCTATGGAAAGAGAATCTTTAATATATCAGCTTCTTAGATCTTTGTTCTATTGTATAATAGCATGGATCATCTTTTCTAGCTGCTGCTTCATATATAAATGATTTCTCCTGAATAATTTATTAATTCATTTATCTTGACATCTTGCTTTTCCTGAATACAGAATTGACCAATGTTATTGCCTATGTCAGCAATTTGATGCACTTATTCTAGTGCTTTAGGACATTAACAATTTGGACTGTGTTTCCTTACTCTTAAATATTATTGTAATTCACTTAAAAAGCTGACTTAGCACAGAACTTAAAATACAATCCTCCCTTTTCAAGACTTGCATGATTTAGCAAGGTTTCAAGTCAAACATTGGCTGAAAAGAATGGTTTACATCAAATAAGAGTTTTATTTAAATATAGGGTTACTCTCAAATATTACTTAATATCACTTAAACTAGTTAACCCCCCCTTTTGTTTAGGTAACCTTTTTTTAAAAAACTGAGTATATATATTCTATTGCAGAAAAATGTATAATAGCTATTTTAGGGGTTTTTTGGTTTTTTTTTTAGTATAGTAGCTATTTGAATTTATGCTTTTACCTAATGTTTTAAAGATATTGGAAATATATGATATTATTTCAAAATATTTAAAGTATTATATCACTTTTTGTCAGAGAACACTTTTTAATGGTATCTTCACTTTTTAAAATTTTTTTTCAATGTTTATCTATTTTTGAGAGACAGAGAGAGCACAAGCAGGGAAGGGGCAGAGAGAGAGGGAGACACAGAATCCAAAACAGGCTCCATGCTCTGAGCTGTCAGCACAGGGCTGGAACTTACAAACCGATCATGATTTGAGCTGAAGTCGGATGCTTAACTAACTGAGCCACCCAGGCACCCTGTCCCCACCCCCTTACCCCCCCAGTACCTTCAGATATAACTTTGCTGTTTGGCATAGAATTTTTATGGTAAGAAATAATACTATTATTATTTTATTTAGCTTTTTTTTTTTTAGCTTCAGAATAAGGAGTTGACCCTGCTTATTTATTGGTAATTGTCCTCCTCATTAATTTTTTCCAGATAATGTCAATGAAACTTATTACCATACTCCTCCCCAATTTAACAAAGAAAGAACATATTATAGATCACTAAAATCTAACAAAATTACTATTAACTGTGTACATCCTTCCAAATCCTTTACTGTGTGTGTCTACGTCCACAGAGAGTCAAATTTTTTTTTCAGATTTTATCTTTTAACACAATTAAAATAATATCATGCCCTGCTTTTCTTTGAAATATTTGCCTAGTGGGGCACCTGGATGGCTCAGTCGGTTAAGTGTCTGACTTCGGCTCAGGTCATGATCTTGTGGTTCATGGGTTCAAGCCCTGCGTCTGGCTCTGTGCTGACAGCTAGCTCAGAGCCTGGAGCCTGTCTTAAGAGTCTGTGACTTCCTCTCTCTCTGCCCCTCCCCTGCTTACACTGTCTCTGTCTCTCAAAAAAAAAAAAAAAACACACACACACACACAAAAGCAAAAAACATTTTAAAAAATGAAATATTTGCCTAGTATAGTGCTACTACCCATGGCAAAATCATTGTATATTCTTCTTTCTCTGCACTCCCTACCCCCAAATAAAAAGGATTAAAAGGAATACCAAGGAGAACTTTAAGGGGAGAGTCTCTCAAAAAGGCAGTCCTTACTTCTACCCTTTGCATTGGTAATGAATCCTGTCTTGTTTCCTTTCTTCTCTTCCTTTCCCTTGTTTTCTCCTTTACCCATTCCTTATTTGCTCCCCACCCCTCCTCTTGCAATTCTTTCATTCTTTCATGTCTTTTTTTTTCTTCCATAGTAGCAGAAGGTACTACCCTATTTTCTTCTCTGACTGTATTACTGACTTGTTCCCCATTTTCCCCATTATTTTTGCCTGATTTCCCTAAGTGTGAGATCTTTAAGTATTGATTTGATATTAATATAAAATATTTTCCAAATATAGAAACATTTTTATCTCTGTAAATTTCTTATATAAAAATCACCTAGAGATTATACTATACATAGTAGTATTGTGGTTTTATCCAGAATAAGAAAAGCAGGTCTTTTAGGGGTTGAGTGAACCATGTTAGTACAAGCTTTGGAGGGCTATACCAGGAGGTGAGAGGGGAGAAAATTAATAAGAAATCAGCTCTTTTTTAACTACTATTTCTTTCCTCCAGTTGTGTGTTGCCCAATTTTTTATATATAATAGGAATCATTATCCTCTGTTTTTAGTTTCATTGTTGGTGAAATTATAGACTCATATTCATTAATGAGAATAATGAATGTAAATACTGAGACTATATGGGCCTAAATATAAATACTCAATAAATTTATCATTGACTCTGTTCTGATAGCTCTATTTCTTTGTATACCTAGACACTTACTTTAAATTTCAGAAATTGTAGTATAGAATATTTTTCAATTCAAGAGCTATAGTTTTACTTAATATAATATTTAGGTTTCCTTAAAAAGAAATATGTTTTTGATGGGGCAGCTTAGGTTAGATACATTCTTTCAGTCAGCAAACATTTACTGTGTGCCAAGCCTTTTGCATTCAGGTAAAATATGTTCTCTTTCTACCTTCATGGAGCACAGAGTCTAGTGGTAAGTAATAGTGCTCTGCTTCTCTGTAAAGTCAGAAAACAGGTTTTCATATCTTGGTGAGAGATACCAGCTCCTCTACTTATTCTCCAGGTCCATTGTAAAACTGTTTCTAGTTTGATTTGAAAACTGAGGTGGGCTTAGAAACAGGGCTAAATCTGAGGGCAGGACTGGATGTTCTGTCATAAGTTTGATCATTTAAGCCATAGGAGAATAGTGTAACATACAATATACAGATTTGGAGCCATCTCAACAAGCTGACTTTTTTTAGTTATTTATATAAAATATTTCTTTCTCTGTTGCTTCCTTTTGCTACCCTTAGAAGAAGAGGAAAAAACAAGTATGTTTTAAAATTAGAAGCAATAGCATATTGGTTATTAGTTGCAGCTAAATATTTAAAGCTTAATTAATTACACATGCAGTAGTAGTTTATGTTGTAAAATACAGTGAAAATATTGATGATTATGAATTGAAGCTTTGCTTTCTTGTGCCCCTTTTTGTTATTAGAAAATTAAATGGCAGGAAAATAATTATCTGTATTTTTGTAGCCCCTATTACCTGCATATTTAATTTATGTCCAACGGTGCTATTTAAGCATTGATAAATTTTTGAAATTATCTAAACAGATCATTATAAACCTGCAATTTCCCATCGAGATTTAAACAGCAGAAATGTCCTGGTGAAAAATGATGGAACCTGTGTTATTAGTGACTTTGGATTGTCCATGAGGCTGACTGGAAATAGACTGGTACGCCCAGGGGAAGAAGATAATGCAGCCATAAGTGAGGTGAGTGTATACAAAAAGTATCAATCTGATGTACTTTGAGAGCACAATGAATTGCATTAAAAAAAATCTACCCAAAACAGTTACCTTTACATACTACCAATTATAGCATGTTAGTAATTACAAAATTAAGACAGAAAACTTTGCATGAAGTTTATGAGTTCTTTATGGAAATCATTGCTGTTCCAACTCATTGTTTTAAATGTTTGTTCATTTACTTATTTATTTATTTATTTATTTATTTTGAGAGAGAAAGAGAGAGCTCAGGGGAGAGGTAGAGAAAGAGGGAGAGAATCCCAAGCAGGCTTTGTGCCATCAGTGCAGAGCCCCATGCATGGCAGACCTGAGCCAAAATCAAGAGCTAGATACTTAACAGACTGAGCCACCTAGGTGCCCCCCACCAACTCATTTTTGACAGGCATTAGGAGGAGGATTGTAGGAACTGTATTTTTTATTAAGTACTGCTTTTTGAAGTTAGAGTAAAATTTCCAAGTTTGAGATAGGACAGTCACCTTCTGATAATCATGATTAAAATGTGCACCACATCCTTCCTGACCTTTTTTTCTCTGCATTCCCAAACACATGTCTCTCTATGTATATATATTTTATAATTTAAAAAAATTTTAATATTAAATATATATACTATTGTACACTTTTATCACTGTGTCTTGCAAATGTTTCTTCATTGACATACATAGGATAGTCTAGCTTAATCTTTTGGATTGATGAATAGTATTCAATAGAATGGCTTTACCACAGTTTAATTATTCAAGAGGGGCAGTTTACAGATAAAAAATTAGGTATGGAAAGGTTCAGTGACATGTCTAAGGTAAGATAATGTATCACTGACATATAGTTGACATGAAATTTATGTAAAACTTGTGGTCTGATGTATGCCTTTCAGAATATGCTACATTGTTTCTGAAAAATATCACTCTAATTTGTCAGGTTGGCACAATCAGATATATGGCACCAGAAGTTCTAGAAGGAGCTGTGAACTTGAGGGATTGTGAATCAGCTTTGAAACAAGTAGACATGTATGCACTTGGACTCATTTACTGGGAGATATTTATGAGATGTACAGACCTCTTCCCAGGTAAGAGAATTGCTATAAAACTTGATATATGTTTTGAAGTGAAGCAGTTATGTTCTCTTTTTCTACCTATATTAAATAAGTCAATTTTTATGTTTTTACTTTCATTTAAACCTTTATTGCCATCTAGTGTTCAGAAACATTATTAGCAAAGGATGTCAATCAGGAAAACTTTGTAAAAGGACTCCAACTTTAGCTAATGCATAGGGGCACATGTAACCCAATGTTCATAGTGGCACTTTCAACAATAGCCAAATCATGGAAAGAGCCTAAATGTCCATCAACTGATGAATGGATCAAGAAGATGTGGTATGTATATACAGTGGAATACTACATGGCAATGAGAAAAAGTGCAATCTGGCCATTTGTAGCAAAATGAATGGACCTAGACGTATTCATGCTAAGCAAAATAAGTCAGACAGAGAAGGACAGATACCATATGTTGTCACTCATAGGTGTAACGGGAGAAACCTAATAGGACACCATAGGAATGGGAAAGGGCGGGGGGAAGAGTTGGGGAGAGGGAGTAAGGCAAATCATGAGAGACTTTTGAATGCTAAGCACAAACTGAGGGCTGAAGAGGGAGGGGGGAAGGTCATAGAGAGGGGCAGTTGTGGGGAAGAGCACTGGGTATTATATGGAAACCAACCTGGTAATAAATCATATATATACAAAAAAAGGACTCCAACTTTGCATCTGATTGCAGTTTTTTTTTTTAATCTTTATTTTTGACAGAGATGGAGAGACAGAGCATGAGCATGAGAGGGGCAGAGAGAAAGAGGGAGACACAGACTCCTAAGCAGTCTCCAGACTCTGAGCTGTCAGCACAGAGCCCAATGTGGGGCTCATACTCACAAACTGGGAGATCATGACCTGAGCCAAAGTCAGATTCTTAACCGACTGAGCCACCCAAGTGCCTCTGAGTGCAATTTAATTAATTTTTCATAATAGCTTATCTAACTGTGTTTAGTTTGGTCTCTGATTGCTTTAGCAATCATCATTGTTCTTATGCACCCTCTGAGCATTTGATAAGCTACACTTAAAATATTCCCTGAAGTGACCCAAGAAATTAGAAACCATGAATTTACTCTTGGAACATGTTTTTCTTTCTTTCTTCCTTTATTTTTTTCATTCTCCCTTCTTGACTTCCTGATTCCTGCTTTTCTTCCTTCCTTTCAATGAAAGAACACCCATTTAATATGAATGCTTATTTGAGGCTTACTTGAATTAGCCAAATGAGTTTATAGGTTTTCTCTTTTTATTAGGATTACATTACTGTCATTATTGCCCTCTAAAAACTTTAACTACCAATATGTGTGCATTGCATTCTTCTAGATGGTATACAAAATGACTTGATATCTATGGCTTCTATCTTATAGGAATAACACCATTAAAAGTATAGAAAAACGAAATACGGTAAATGGAAACAGCATTGGACAAACAACGTAATGGAACTATTTAATAATAAAAAAGATTAATAGTGGGGTTGAGGTTTTGTTTTGTTTTTAAAACAGTAAGCATTTAGCAGTAGTTTATAATTCTAAAAATAAAATAAGTTAATAATTACTTGAATTAACTACAGGTCAGGCAGTTATTATTTAGAAGTATATTTTCTAGTTAATTGGAAGTACAGAGTACTCAGTTGAGGTGTTTTTCTGGGCATAGCAGAATTGAAATAGGGTCACAGTAATATTGGAGCTTTTGAAACTTTTTAATTCTGTTACTAGAATGTAGGCCACAGATATTTTTAATATGCCTTAATCCAGAATTTTTGTTTTTTAAGAAACATGGCTGACTAAGATGACTCTTATACCAGCATTAGTACACAGCCATCAGCAGCATTTTTTCAACAATGACTGCAGTCGAAGAATAACTATTGTTTGGGCATTATAAATGATAATACTATTATGTGTATGAAAAGGGAAAGACAATTAAATCTTATTTGCAGAAGATTATTTTAGCAGATATGTAGTTTGAATTGAAATAGAACGAGAGGCAGTTTAAAAAGGAAAAAGACGAGTGCCTGGCTGACTCTGTCAGTAGAGCATGCAACTCTTGATCCTCTATGTCAGGGTCATGAGTTTAAGCCCCATAATGGAGGTGGAACTTACTTTAAAAAAAAAAAAAAGATAGGTAAGGGGTGCATAGGTGGTTCAGTCATTTAAGCATCTGACTCTTAATTTCAGCTCAGGTCATAGTCTCATGGTTTGTGGGATCAAGCTCTGTGTCAGGCTATGCTGACAGTTCGGAGACCACTTGGGATTCTCTCTCTCTCTCAGGTGCATGCACATGCTTGCTGGCTCTCTCGCTCTTGCTCTCTCTCTCTCTCAAAATCAGTAAATAAACATCTTTTAAAAACATGTAAAAGAATAAGGTGTTACTATTTAATGGATACATGGTTTCAGTTTGGAAAAATGGAAAAGTTCTAGAGATGGATAGTGTGACAGTTGCACAGTATTCATGTACTTACTGCCTTAGGACTGACTAAATACTTAAAAATTGCTAAAATGGCAAATTTTATGTTATGTATATTTAACCACGATGAAAATAAAAATAAAGGAAAATAATGAGAGTTGCAATAAGAAATCCTATAATCTTGGATATGAGCAAGAGGAGCCACATGTGAGAAAATGTAGAGAAGAAGTCTGTGGTTCTTCTTAGCTATTAGAAGAAAATCTAAGGAACTGAGAAATATTCAGAGATCTAAGAAATAATGAGGGTGGCAGCCAGGAACTTAGGAAAAAACACTGGTTTATATTGGAAACATGAATTTCTCCAGTTATGGAGACTTTGATATGGGGCATATAGATGGACAGCTGAAGAAATTTTTTTTTTAAGAATTTTTAAGGGGCCCCTGGGTGGCTCAATCTGTTAAGCGTCCAACTTCAGCTCAGGTCATAATCTCAATCTCAAGGTTCATGAGTTCAAGCCCCACGTTGGGCTCTGTGCTGGCAGCTCAGAGCCTGGAGCCTGCTTCTGATTCTGTGTCTCCCTCTCTCTCTGCCCCTACCCTACTAGTTTTTTCTCTCTCCTTCTCTCTCTCTTCCCCTCTCTCTTCCCCTCCCTCTCTCTCTCTTCCTTTCTCAAAAACAAATAAAACATTTTAAAAGGTTTAAAAACTAAGAATTATTAATTTTTAAGTAAAGAGAATGTTGAGAGCACTAAAATTGAAATGATTTAGAAATTGTTTATATAAAAATGGTAAATGGGAACTTATGAGTGCATCACTCTTCTAAGAGAATAAATGAAGAGTGCAAAAAATTAGTGAATAAAGACTGAATATGGGGGACCTTCCTATACCAAAAGGTTAATTAAGAAGACTGTTGGTCAGAAAAATAGTGAGAAAACTAAGAAATCATAGTATCTTGGAAGTCAGTGTTAGAAAATGTTAAGAACTAAGACTGATAGCAGTACATATGATATAAGGTCAAAAGAAAATAGAACTGAGGAATGATCTTTGAATTTGAATAGGAGGAGGTCATTAGTATTCTTAGAGGAGTTTCTGTGGAATAGAGAAGACAGAAATATCAGAGTATGGGAAGGAAAAGTATTAAGAAAGGAAGAAGATACAAGACACTCTTAAAAATGTTAACAATGAAACAGGATGAAGTTGAATAAGAAGGAGCCCTCAAACATGTTAATAAGGATGGAGGATAGCATGTTATAACATTTTTGGAAAATATTTTTTCAAATTTCTATGATATGTCTCCAAATGCAGTACATGCTTTATTATTAAATGTAAATACTGTGTAATATTGACTGACTCTCTTTGTAAATTATATGCAAAATAAATGAATCAGATGTCTATGTTACAATGAAATACTGAAATGCTGCAATGTTTCTATAAAGAAGGAATATGAAAGGAAAATAAAAAAGGAAGTCAAGAGAAAGGAAAAGGAAGAACGAGAACAAGCATAATTTAAGAAGGGAACTAAAAAGTTCCTAACTGCTTAAAGACATAATTAACAAATAGCAAATGAGGTGAGAAGCAGAGAATGGTATCTGATATTCTAGATATTTGATCTATTTTGGACAGTTTGAAAGAAAATGGGATTATAAAACTTCCCTCGAGCAATCCAATGATTATAAAGTTTTAAGAAAAACCAGTAAGACTAATATAATTCATGATGATGATGCCATTAACATTCATCTTTGTGTCCCTAGTGCCTAATACTAAGTTAGCTCTAAACAAGTATCTATTGAACAATTAGATTAAGAACCATGAAGCTTTATTAGAAATTTCTAATTCTTAATGTCATTTCATTAACAAAACAAGATTGTATATCAACTTTATTTAGCAGCTTTTCTCATTATATTTTAGACCTGCTTAAAACAAATAGGTAAAATCATGAATCTTTATTCTACTGAACCACATTTGAAAAAAAGTAGCTAATAAATAACACTTGGAAGACATCTATATGTGTTGTATATATGTCTCAGAGAGATAGATATAATATACTAGTAAATATCTTACGGTTCACAAATACTGAGGTTTTACTAGATGAGGTTTCATGAACAAAAGTGATATACTAATGGGCAGTATTAAAACTTTTAATTTTGTCTTTCAAGTTCAATATTGATGGTGATTGTCAACAGTAAGTATTTGCTTAGGGGGCACCTGAGTGGCTCAGTCAATTAAGCATCCAACTCTTGATTTCAGCTCAGGTCATGATCTCATAATTCATGAATTAGAGCCCCACATTGGGCTCTGTGCTGCCAGTACGGAGCCTGCTTGTGAATCTCTCTCCTCCCTTCTCGGACCCACTCCAACTTGCATTTTCTCTCTCTCCTTCAGAATAAATAAATACACTTAAAAAACAATAAGTGTTTTCTTAAATGTTTAGAGTTATAAAATATCACTTGTGTAGATACTGTAATATTCTAAATTATAGAATTAATCCTTGTAATATCTTTTTTAATATTGGTGGAGGGCAAATGTTTATAGGTTTTTGAATATCCAAATTGACACATAAAACTTAAATACATGTTTAATATTTTCTTTTTTAAAAAACTGTTTAATGTTTATTGAGAGACAGAGTCAAGAACATGAGCATGGGAAGGGCAGAGAGATGAGGAGACACAGAATCTGAAATAGGCTTCAGGCTCTGAGCTGTCAACACAGAGCCCGATGTGGGCTCGAACTCACAAACCACAAGGTCATGACCTGAGCCAAAGTCAGACCCTTACCTGACTGAGGCACCCAGACACCCCTCATAAAGTATCTATCTGGATCATCATAACTTTTGTATTATTTCCATGTGAGTGAGGTAAGGAAGACAGACATTGCCGTTTTGTTGGCAGGAAAACTAAAACACAAAATAGTTAAATGACTTTTCCAGGATAGAGATGAAGCCACTATTGGAGCTCAAGTACCTTATATTCTGGTGTTCTTCCTTCTGATTCAGCCTGTCATTCTAATGGGATGGGGGCTGGGGCCAGCAGATAGGAAAAGTCTCTCTCCTGTGTTCTTTGTCAAGATTTTGACTAGACCATTGGTTTCCTGACTGTTGGTTCAGTGATCTTCTGTATGGCACAATATGTTTATTAAGTTTAATTTGATCACATTTTATAAAAATCACAAGCTTCCCATGACAGCAGCTTATGGGTGATAAATAGGGTTATTAAACAGTGGTAGAATGCTGATACTTAAAAATCCTTGATCTAGATATTACTTCTTAAGAGGGATTTTTTAAAAATCAGTATATTGATTTTATCTGTCATGGCCATTAATCATAAAAATTTTCATGACATTTGATACAATCTGGCTGGACTATAATAGAGCCAGTGGCATATTAAGGCATGATGACTATACATTCTGTCCACTTAGATTTGGTTCTACAGACGTGTATAGTACTATATCCTGGACTTTCTCCTCATATTCATCACCCTCAAGCCCTGGGTAGGGTAAGAATTCAGGCATTTTCAAGTATTAAATGCACCTTGTGTATATAATAATCCTCCCAATTTAGTAATACTAGAAACCATTTAAAAATAGCTATGTCCATGGTTGAAACTACCTCTTGATTTATCAACGAACATTTAATTTATCAAAGATTATTCTAAGTAAAGCATTTATTAATTGATACTGTATTAAACCCACAACAGGATCTTTTTTGCATTTCCAAATATTCTCAAAGGGGTTAAAGAAATAAAAAATGATTGTGAAATAATTTCTTTGCTTATTTAGTATCAGAAATTGTGGGGGCGCCTGGGTGGCTCAGTCTGGTTAAGCCTCTGACTTCGGCTCAGGTCATGATTTCATGGTCCGTGAGTTTGAGCCTTGCATTGAGCTCTGTGCTGACATCTCAGAGCCTGGAGCCAGCTTTGGATTCTGTGTCTCCCCATCTTTCTGCCCCTTCCCCTCTCATGCTCTGTCTCTGTCTCAAAAATAAATAAAACATTAAAAAAAACTGTGGTGTTATTCCATCATTTTATGATAATTTAAAATTTTACTTTATCTTAAAAAAAAAAAAATACACAGGTGAATCTGTACCAGAATACCAGATGGCTTTTCAGACAGAAGTTGGAAACCATCCCACTTTTGAAGATATGCAGGTTCTGGTGTCTAGGGAAAAACAGAGACCCAAATTCCCAGAAGCTTGGAAAGAAAACAGCCTGGTAAGAAAAAAGCTAAATTATTAAAAAGAGAACTTATGACTGAACATGTTTTAATGTTATTTGAAACAAAAATAGACTGTTGATGTTGATAGTTTTTGGAATTGTCTAATGCCAGAAATCCAACTTACTTGACTTTTATATTATACAGTTTCAAAATTTTCAGTATAAAAAAGTCCTCTTTTTGGTTCAGTTGTAGTTTTTTCCAAATATAAAATACTAGAGAGACTAAATTGTGTCTGAGGTTGCCAGATTGAATAACAGCTGGAATAATTAACATGCTAATATTTTTAAACATTATTGAAATTCCGTCTTACTCACTTGAGAGTAGTACCAAAAATGTTAATTAGTGGAAACTTACATATTCAATGGCTAATAGAATTTTAAACTACCTAAAAAAGAAACCAAGGTGTGCTTATAATTCTGCTTACTAAAATGCATTACAGAGGCGCCTGGGTGGCTCAGTCGGTTAAGCGTCCGGCTCCAGCTCAGGTCATGATCTCACGATTTGTGGGTTTGAGCCCCACATTGGGCTCTGTGCTGACAGCTCAGAGCCTGGGGCCGCTTCAGATTCTGTGTCTCCCTCTCTCCCTGCCCTTCCCTCATTTACACTCTGTCTGTCTTTCTCTCAAAAATAAATAAAAATAAAAAAATAAAATATTTAAAAAACAAATGTGGTCTAAAACACTAAAATATCTACAAAGGCTTCTGCCATTTTAGTACATTGTTGCTACAGCACTATAAACATCTTACAAACATTTACACATACACATGCACACACATACTCTCTGTCATATAATTTTTTTTTAACATAAGTAGGATCATTTCATTATCCAGTATCATTTTTTACTTATGGACAGGTTTTTCATGTCAATATCTGTCATGTATCTTTTTCTCCATTTAGTCAGTTTTCCATTGTATGATATATCCTAATTATTCAATTACCCTTTATTGATGGTAGTACCTATATTTCTTATTTTAAACACTTTTAAAGAATTATAATGTTATACCTAACATGGCAAATCAAATTAAATTAAATAGAAGGGCATTAAAAAGGACATGGAAAAGGAAAAGAGTACCTACCCCTAGCACCGTTCTTCAAAAGTAATTCCTATTAACAATGTTCTGAGGTTTTGGTTATTCTTTCTAACTTTTTCTTCTGGAGGTTACTGATAATGACTGTGAATACCATATCCTTATTTCTTACTATCTATCATTTACTTTTTCCTAGTTTTATAATACTGTAGCTATTATTAAATAATTTGTGTTTGTCTACAGATTGATCTAGAATTTAAAATAAAAACATCAGAAATTATGGAATTATGATTATGTAGACATCAACTGCACAAATATTATTGTGCTTGAACTCATAGAGAAGGAAGTAAAAATCCAATGTTATTTACTATAAGCCTCTGCTGCTTGAGGAAAAATGTTTCAAAAGTCACCATCCACTGGATTCTCTTTGATATATTTGGCACTTTTTTCTTACTTCCTTCTTAATAGATTCTACCAAGAAGCAACATTAAAAAAAAAAACACCTCATTCTTTTTCTTGTAGATTTTTTTTTGATGATGCCTCCTTACGTTAAATGTGTTAATATGAGCATGGGTAGCATGAGTCCTTGTACCCTCAAAAATGTTTCTATCTTATCCCCACGTTTGTGTTATAATTTGGCCAGGTAATGATTTCAAGATCAAAATCACGTTTTCTTCATAGTGGTTCCTTTGAAATCACTACTACTCTGTTGTCCTCAAGCATTCAGACATCTTAAGAACTCTAGAGCCAACCAGTCTCATTCTGTTATTTTTTATCTTTTTGTTTTATCCCCTTGTTTTCTTGTCTCTATAAGCTTTTAAACCTTTTATTTTATCATTGAAGTTATCAAATTTCACCTGGATATATGTAGGCATGGATCTTTTCACACATTTTGCTTTGCACTAGACAGGTTTTCAGTTTGAAAATTCGGAAATTTCTTTAATTCAGAGGAATTTTCTTGTATTATTTTAAAAATTTGGGCGCCGAGGTGGCTCAGTCAGTTACGCATCCAACTCTTGATTTCGGCTCAGGTCATGGGTTTGGGCACACT
Source organism: Suricata suricatta (assembly GCF_006229205.1). Classification (NCBI taxonomy): domain Eukaryota; kingdom Metazoa; phylum Chordata; class Mammalia; order Carnivora; family Herpestidae; genus Suricata; species Suricata suricatta. The sequence goes on along the minus strand of NC_043702.1, from coordinate 31,785,935 downwards.
TAAGGCTCTGTGCTTACAGTATGGAACCTGCTTGGGATTCTCTCTTTGACTCTCCCCTGACTCACATGTACCCACTAAGCTGATTTCATGTCATGAGCCCCCACTTCTGTTTTCCTGTCATTAGGTAGGAAACATTTTAAAGTTTCTTTTCTTTTTTTCACTATTTTTTCTGCTTGTTTTTCTTCATCATTGTTAATAATGATAACCCCTTTATCTCATTTACCCAAATGTTGGATATCATTATTTATGTATTTGCAGTTAGAGTCTCTTGTTGAAACACTCATCTGATTCTGCCTGAATGTCTATATTTTTCTCTAATCATCTTTTATCTCCTCCACAAATTTTAACATTTAAAGGGAGATAATTTATTTAGATTAAAGATATATATTAAGATATATAATTTGTTGGGGCACCTGGGTGGCTCAGTTGTTTGCTTTCGACTTGGACTCAGGTCATTATCTCACAGTTCTTGAGTTTGAGCCCCACATCAGGCTCACTGCTGTCAGCCTGTCAGCACAGAGCCTTCAGATCCTCTGTCCCCTTCTCTCTGCCCCTCTCCCACTTTTTTCTGCTTGTTTTTCTGCTATGGATCTGCTTTCTGTCACCAGTTATTTGTATATATTTTCTAGAATTTTTATATAAGTAGAATCATACAGTATGTATGTACTGTTTTTATCTGGCTTCTTTCACATAGCATAATTATTTTCAGATTTATCCATGTTGTTATGTGTGTCAATAGTTTATTCCTTTTTATTGCTAAGTAGCATTACTTTGAATAGTTATACTACAGTTTGTTTACCCATTCACTTGATGGTTGATATTTGGATTATTTTCAGTTTTTGGCTACCACATTTAAACCTCCTATGAACATTCATATGCAAATCTTTGTATGGACGTATGCTTTCAGTCTCTTGGGTAAATTCCTAAGAATAGAATAGGTAAATCATGTAATACATGTCTGCATAACTTTTTGAGAAAGTGACAAACAGTTTTCCACAGTGGCTGTACATTTTACATTTCCACCAGCAGAATGAGAGTTCTATCTAGTTCCTCCACACCCTTGCCAATACTTGGTATGGCCATTCTTCTTAATTTTAGATATTCTGATAGGTATGCAGTAGCATCTCATTATGATTTTAATTTAAATTTCCCTAGTGACTAGTAATATTTAGCATCTTTTCACTTGCTTTTGCCATCCTTTGATGACATGTCTGTTCAGGACTTTTGCCTACTTTAAATTGGATTATTTTTATTAATATTAATTATTAATAATATTTATTATTAAGTTTTGAAGTTCTTTGTATATTCTGAATACAAGTCCCTTATCAGATACATGATTTGAAAATATTTCTTCCCAGACTGTGGCTTGTGTCATTCTCTTAACAGTGTGTTTATAGGAACAAAGGGTTTTAATTGTACTGAAGTCCAATTTATCAATTTTTTCTTTCATGGATATATTTTTGGTTTCATATTTTAGAAATCCTTGTGTAACCCAAGGTCTCAAAAATTACCTTCTGTGTTGTCTTCTAGAATTTGTATAGGTCTGTGGCCAATTTTGAGGTTGTTGTGTGTCTTGTTTTTTGGATCTTTTCCATACGTGTGAGGTACCAATCAGTATTCACTTTTTTGCATATGGCTATCTAATTGTTCTGGCACCATTTATCTTTAGAGACTATTTTTTCTCCATTGAATGAATTGCCTTTTTATCTTTGTCAAAATTTCATTGTCCCTATGTATGCAGGTGTATATCTGGACTGTATTCAATTTCATTGACTTATATGTCTGTCTCAATGCCAGTACCACGGTCTTAATTACTTTACCATTATACTTGTCTGAAATCAGCTAACATTAGTAGTCCTCCTCCTTTGTTTTACGTGAACTTTTTTTTTTTTTTTGACAGGAAACATAAGAGAGGGGGAGGGGGAGAGAGGGGGCAATGAATCTAAAGCAGGCTCCATGCTCAGTGTAAAGCCTGATGTGGCGCTTACTCCCATGACCCTGGGATCATGACCTGAGCTGAAATCAAGAGTAAGATGATTAACTGACCAAGCCATCCAGGCACTCCTCTACATGAATTGTAGAATTTTTCAATTTCTACATTGAGCCTGCTGGGAACTTTATTAGAATTTAATTACATCTATAAATCAATTTGAGAAGAATTGACATCTTAGTAATTTGAGGCATTATTCATATAGATTTATAATTATTATTCTATGCATTTGTCTCTTTAAAAATATTTTTAAGTTTTATTTATTATCTTGAGAAAGAGAGATGGTAGAGAGGCAGAGAGAGAATCTGAAGCACTGACAGTGCAGAGCCCAGTGGGGTCATGGCCTGAGACAAACTCTCAAGAGTTGAATGTTTAACCAACTGAGCCAACCAGGCACCCATGTGCATTTGTCTCTTAAGTTATATTGAAAAAAAGAAGGGTCACCAACCAAAAATATGCTAATACTGGCTTTTATCTTTACTTATGTGTAGTTGTTTTGTTTTGTTTTGTTTTGTTTTACCAGTGTTCTGTATTTCTTCATATGGCTTCAAGTTATTGTCTGGCCCTTTTACTTGAACCTGAATGATCCCCTTTGGTATTTATTATAGGGCAGCTCTGCTAGCAACAACCTCACTTAGCTGTTTTTTAAATCTAGAAATGTCTTAATTTCGCCTTCCTTATTGAAGGATAATTTTGTTTGATAATAGAATTCTTAGTTAACACTTGTTTTCTTTTAGCACTTTAAATATGTCATCTCTCTGCCTTTTTGGCCTTCATGATTTCTGATGAGAAATTGGCTATTAACTTTTATTGAGGATCCCTTGTGCATTTCAAGTCACTTCTTTTTTGCTGCTATCAAGATTCACTCTTTATTTTGCTTTTTTTAGTTTGATTATAGTGTGTCTCTGGATAAATCTTTTAGAGTGCATCCTACTTAGAGTTCATTGAGTTTCTTGGATGTGTAGATTCATTCCTATTATTAAATTTAGAAATTTTTTGACCATTATTTCTTCAAATATTCTTTTTGCCCCTTTTTCCTTCATCTCTTTCTGGGGCTTCCATTATGTGTATTTGGGCATAATTGATGGTGCTTCACTAGTCTTTTAGGCTCTGTTTAATTTCCTTCATTTCTTTTTTGTTTCTGTTCCTCAAGATAGCATAATTTCTTCTGTCTTCAAGTTCACTAATTCTTTCTTCTCTCTGTTCACATCTGCCATTTGAATCACTCTAGTGAATTTTTCATTTCAGTTTTTGTATGTTTAAGCTCCAAAGTGTCTTTCTGGTTCTTTTTTATAATTATCTTTTTATTGCTATTCTGCATTTGTTGGGATGTTGTTTTCCTGGTTCCTTTAATTCTTTGTCCATGGTTTTCTTCATCTTCTGAGCATATTTCATCTCTTTTCTAGTAACCTCAGTATCTTTATCCTCAGGGATAATTACTTTAATTTCTTTTTTCCTGTGAATAGTCCATACTTTCTTGGGTTTTTTTGGCATACTTTGTAATTTTTTACTTAAGACTGGACATTTTGAATATCCTGATGAGCAAAAAAGGAAACAAAAGAAAAAAAGAAAAGAAAATACTCTCTGGGTCTTTGCAGACTGACTTTGTGTTGAGGCCTTCCTTTAACATTTTCCAGACCTTTTACAATTCTGCTTTAGCTTTCACTTTCTGCTAGTGCTGAGCCTAAAGACAGCCAGTTATAAAAGCTTATTGTCTTCTCTGAGCATGCATCACATCCTGGATGTATGCATGGATTTTCTAGGTTTCCCAGTACATACAGGAGCTTTTCAAAACCCCCATTCTCCACAGTCTCTCACACTCCAGCTTTCTCTCCCTCACTTTCAGCATTTGTGTTATGTGGTTCAATTGTATTTTACACCAGGCTTGTAATACTTGTTCATTTGACATTCAGTGATTTCAAGGAATGTTCTCCACTGAGAGAGTTCTGACTTAGGCACAGTAAAGATAGGCCCCTTTCATGGGTCTTCAGGGAATTCATAGACCTGTCAAACAGATAACACAATTCCTTGGAAACAATGTCACTTTCCTCCTTCTTGGACCAGGTACCCACATTGGGAATTCCATCTTCATATTTTACTTGGTTGCTAGAAATATTTGACCAACTTTCAGAGCTTCAGTAGGGTTGATCCTGACATTTTTTTTCTTAAAAAGTTGTGGGAGTTCTTTTTTTCTTTTCTTTTATAGTTTATTGTCAAGTTGGTTTCTATATATCAACAAGTGCCCTCCTCCATGCCCATCACCTCCCTTCCCTTCTTCCCCAACCCCATCATCCCTCAGTTTATTCTCAGTACTCAAGAGTCTTTCATGGTTTGCCTCCCTCCTTCTCCCCAACTATTTTTTTCACCCTTTCCCTCCCCCATGGCCTTCTGTTAAGATTTTCCTGTTCCACTTTTAAGTGAAAACATATGGTATCTGTCCTTTTCTGCCTGACTTATTTCACTTAGCATAACACTGTCGGGGTTCTTTAGGTTTATTTTGAGAGAGTGCAGGTGAGAGAGCACATGCACGTGCAGGGGAGAGAGAGAGAAAGAAAGAAAGAGAGAGAGAGAATTCCAAGCAGGCTCTTCACTCCCAGCACAGAGTGCAATATAGGGCTTAAACTCACAAATTTTGAGATCATGACCTGAGCCAACACCAAGAGTAAGATGCTTTACTGACTAAGCCACCAAGGCACTCCAGTTCTGACAGTTTTTACCAGGATTTTTGGTACTTCTGGAGAAGAATATTCCCTGGTCTCCTTCCTCTGCTGTTTCACTGATGCCCTCATAAGTTGGGAAAATATTCTTCCCTCTTCCTTCTTCTGGAAGATCTGGGTAGAATTGCCATTATCTCCTTCTTGAGTGTTCGGTAGAATTCATTAATGAAGCCATCTGGTCCTGGTTTATTTATGGGTAAGTTTTAAACTACAAATTTATAGATACAGAAATCATCAAGTCATCTGTTATTTATTGAGTGAACTTTGAAATCTGTGTCTTCGAAGGAATTTTTCCATTCATCTAAATTGTCAGATCCTTTCTCAATATTTGTTTAAAGACCTTAAACTAACTCCCCAGTGATGACTTAATTTTCCTGTTTCTATACAGTTTATTTCCTTAATCTTCTTTTCTCTACCTTTTTTACTTACTCGGGGACATTCAGTATTACTGTACTTACTTTTAGAACAACCATCTATATCCAAATCATTATTTAGGACTCTCAGAATCTTGCTTATAGTCAACCTCTTTAAATTCTCAGCTATTTTTCTTATTTTTCCCTTCCCCTATTTCATTATATTAATTTACTTCTAAATCTTTACTTGTATAAATGACTTATTAACCATTATTTATACTTTGGAACTTACAATAGTTGAGAGAGCACATGCACGTGCAGGGGAGAGAGAGAGAGAGAGAGAGAGCGAGAGAGCGCACAAGCGGGGAAGGGTGGAGAGAGAGGGAGACACAGAATCTGAAACAAGCTCCAGGCTCTGAGCTGTCAGCACAGAACCTGACACGGGGCTCAGACTTACAAACCATGAGATCATGACCTGAGATGAAGTCAGACGCTTAACCAACTGAGCCACCCAGGCGCTCCTTGGAACTAACATTCTTTTTTTTTTTTTTTTAATGTTTTATTTATTTTTGATACAGAGAGAGACAGGCATGAGAGGGGGAGGGGCAGAGAGAGAAGGAGACACAGAACTGGAAGCAGGCTCCAGGCTCTTAGCTAGCTGTCAGCACAGAGCCTGACGTGGGGCTCAAACCCACGAACGTGAGATCTGACCTGAGCTGAAGCCGGAGGCTTAACCAACTGAGCCACCCAGGTGCCCCAGGAACTAACATTCTTAACTACTCTACTGTACTACCTCAAAATAGTGCATTTGTACTTCTTGTTTATGTGCCCTTTGTCCATATTTCTGTCATTTTTTAAATGTCTTGTTACTAGCAAGCATCACAGAAATTCAGCCAAGAAACATCGATGCTAAAAATGGTGGGCGAAAAGGTAGATAGAGAACAGTATATTTACAGAGACTTTAAGTATTCTTCCACCCCAAAAACACTGATTAAAAATTTAAAAGCCCCCCTGATTGAATATAAAAGGGAGAAATAGAACTTTACAATAGAGAAAGAAACCTGGCAGACACCAACTCAGACATGTGATCAAGGTTAACTGTGAACCACGTGATAAGATGCAGTGAGGAGAACACAACATACCTTCTGTGATTTTTCTGCCAAAGTTTCAAACCTTGAATCTAACCATGAGGAAACATCAGTTAAATGGAGATTCTAAAAAGTAACTGGCCTATAATCCTCAAAAATGTCAAGGCCATGAAAGACAAGAAAGTAAATTTGAAATAATTTCAAAAGAAAAAGAAAAACTTCTCATTTCATAACTTGAGACCAATTCATTTTATCAAACCAATATCAAAATCCACTAAGATAAATGTATAACTAGTTTTTAGAGGTATGTTTATTTAAGAAGTTAAATAAATCCAAGTCAGTTTTAAATCCATTACATACAATTTTTTCTCATGTTTATGGATTTCACATTTAGAATTTGACTACTTGCTAAAATTGATTTGTAATCCCCAATTCAGTACTCTGAACGCTTTTATGGTCATTCATGGATATACACAGAGCAACGAAAAGCTTCAGTCATCAGATGCACATGTTCCCAACTGAGATCAACAAGGCACTCTGTCTTTTTGTTTTATCTCTTAAACTATAAACAAGTGTCCTTTTTGCTATTTGTTTAGCATATTTTTCACATTTGCAGCATTTTGTTAGTGATTTCTGGGTGAAAATAACCTTCACATGTAGTGCTGACGTGCTGAGTACAGTGCTCCCAAGCGCTCAAAGGCTATGATGTGCCTTTTGAAGAAGAAAAATATATGCTAGATTTACTTTGTTAAGGGGTGATGTAGAGTGCTGTTGGCCATGAGCACAGTTAATAAATTAATAAATATTTTTAAAGATGTCTTTAAACAAGGGGCGCCTGGGTGGCTTAGTTGGTTGAGCATCCAATTTCTGGTCATGATCTCACAGTTCTTAGGTTCAAACCTCACTGTTCGTGCAGAGCTGCTTGGGATTCTCTCTCTCCTCTCTCTCTGCCCCCTTCTCAAAATAAATAAACTTTAAGAAAAAAATATGTCTTTAAACAGAAACACAAATGAAACAAGATTATGTATTGATCAGTTGGCAAAAATCTTGTGGCCAGACACTCACAGGAGTCTAACCTTGTATTTCCCCTAGGAGCAATTGTTCACTAATTCAGCATTTACAGCAACTTTGTAGAACATAACTACCATAAATAATGGATTCAGCTATACTTCTAATATAAACACCAAATTTCTATCTCAGAGTGATACACAGTTGCCCTTAAACTCCAGATGATCAGTATCTATTCTTTAGGTTTTTCTAAAATTTGAGAAATAGATTATTATTTAATGAGAAGATTATTAATTGACTGATATCTATATCTATTGTTTGAATTTAAATTTTTACTCAGTAATCAGAGTCTGGAACATATATTAGTATAGATTTCAAAATTCAATATAAATTTTGGGGTACTTGGATGGCTCAGTTGGTTGAGCATCCAACTCTTGATTTTGGCTCAGGTTGTGATCTCATGGTTCATGAGTTTGAGCTTCGTGTCTCTGCACTGACATTGCAGAGCCTGTTTGGGATTCTGTCTCTCTCTCTCTCTCTTTCTCTCTCAGTAAATAAATAAAGTAAAAATTTTTTCAATATAAATTTCAGCCTGAAAAGACATAGTCATGGATTTGTGCTGTGGCAGTGAGGCAGGCAGCTTAGAAGAGCCAAGGGAGCAGGAAAGATGGTGTCAGGAGTGGGCCATGGTGCAGGTATTCATTTAACATATGCCCAGAGTAAACATCATTAGATTTCCTACAGGTTTGGATCTGTTTGTCACAGAACAGAGATTATTAGGAAAACACTAAAAATGTTGCCAAGATTGCTAACAAGGATTTTAGCTTAAAATAGGCTTATGAAATAAAATGTTCAGATTAAGTATTGCATGGAATATATGCTAAAAAGTATTTGCAAGTTATATGAAATTAAAATTAAGTGGTATTATATATTTTTATTTGTTAAATTCAACAACTGTTAACTTTATTTTTTTTTAAGTGTTTTAAAGACACAAGAACTATGAATATCAGCAGGTCAGAAGCTTTGAAGCTCAATAAAAATAAATCCAACAACAAGTCTGAAAGATTCTGGATGGACAGTTTGTCAAATATACAAAATCTGTTTTTTACTTTAAGAACATTTTTTTAATGTTTATTTTTGAGAGAAAGAGAGACAGCGTGAGCAGGGGAGGGGCAAAGAGGGAGAGAGACATGGAATCCAAAGCAGACTTTAGGCTCTGAGCTGTCAGCACAGAGCCCAATGTGGGGCCTGAACTCACTGATTGTGAGATTATTACCTGAGCCAAAACTGAACACTTAACCGACTGAGCAACCCAGGCATCCCAAAATGTTTTAAAAAAGAAGTTCAAACCAACTTTCCCCAAGAGGGAGACTATTGTTCATTACTGATACAGGTGAATACTACAGAATAAGACTGCTTTAGATACTACCATTCAAACTAGTTTAAAGAAAAATAAAATGCCAACCCTTTAAATTTCACAGTTAGAATGAAGTACTCTTTACTAAAAGTAAAAAAGCTCACCCAGAGATTGAAGATAGCCTCGTTCCAAATTCCATCAAATTCAAAGCTCATTTTTGAAGTGGGATTAGAGGCTATTGATCAAAATAACAGGCCTGTGAATGAATAATGACAAACCTGTAACCTTGACAAACCATGTAACTTTTTACAAATACTTACATTTATGGGTACTTATTTAAAACTTAAATCCTGCTTGCTTACTTATTCCTCATCTTTTGAGAAATGTGACCCTTTACAAATCTTTGAAATCTAAAATGTATGATAGCTGTGTAAAATATTGGTTAAAGAACATTCTTTTATCTCATGTCACTAAAAATCTCAGTACTTATATTTCTTTAAAGATATACTGCTTGACATTTATTATAGGCAGTGAGGTCACTCAAGGAGACAATCGAAGACTGTTGGGACCAGGATGCAGAAGCTCGGCTTACTGCACAGTGCGCTGAGGAGAGGATGGCGGAACTTATGATGATATGGGAAAGAAACAAATCTGTGAGCCCAACAGTCAATCCCATGTCTACTGCTATGCAGAATGAACGGTAAGACCTAGAGGGGTTTGGCATTCATCAGCAATATTGAAAACTGAGACTAAACAGAGAATAGGAAAAAAATACTATTAAACCAGTCTAATAGGGCAATGATTAATTCACACACACTAACATCATAATTTTAATTTCAATATGCTCACTTTTTCACAGAGATTTTTGTTTGGTAGAAGTTCAAGATAGAATCTGTTTTTCTGTATCTCAAAATACAGTAAAAAGAGGCTCGTCTTTATTATTATTAATGCTCCTACTTCCCTAAAATAATAAAGGTAAAACATTTTCATAGTTCCAAAAGTTTATAAACACTTCTACAAAAATTGTCTCATTTGTTGTTTGTTATTATCCCTCTTTCTCTTGTTTTCTTTTTTAATTTTTAATTTTTATAAGAGAGAATAAAACTATGAACTCACCTGTGTATCTAACCACTGTTTCACTGGAGACTAAGGTTTCCAGGCTTCCTATCCAATGCTCTTTTGTATAGAATATACTACTATTACTAGTACATGAAAGCAATTCATAAGATCTTTCTATCCCATCATGAATATTTCTTTATGAGACATTTCTCTGTTAGAACTATGTTTTTTTTGGTTTTAAATAAAGGGCTTTAAAATTTTTCTTTAAAAAATTGGAATTTTCTGTGTTCCATGTTTTGGGGGGGGTAATTTCCCCTCTAAGTTATTTCATTTAAAACAGGTAAAATTTTTTCAGAAAAGCACCCAGGAAAGTGTTACCAGAGAAAACTGAGATAAAAATCTACTTGATTATTGAATTTTTCCCTATTTTCTATTGTTCTGATTTCTAAGAGCAATTTGTATTATGAACTGTTGATCCAAAGTTGGGTTTACACTGCTTATGTTTAGAGTTTTAAGTACTTTTGAACTTTTCCTGAATGGTAAGAAGAAATTCTTGATGTGACCCCCCCTCCTTGTGTTGCCTATTTTTTGTGCACACGCACACACACACACACACACACACACACACACACATACACATACACACACCACCGAGTCCTACGGCTCTATGCTTTTACATGCTGTTTCTCATGTCCAGTAACTTCTAGTTTTCCCTAAATCGTGGTTCATCCCATAGTCATTCTACTCTAGGTTTCATTGTTTTGAACCTTAACCCCAGACCTCCTTTCCTTGTGCTGTACAACTGTTTTTTTATTCTTCACTTTTTTTGTTCTTCACCTGCCTGTCATTCCCCTCATAACTTTATCAGGCTTTCTGTATAGCACCTCTTTTCCTTTAGCTGCTGTTTTTCTTGTATGACATTTTTATATATTAATGTTGCCATTGTTTAATTAAAGCTACCCCTGGCTTTTATTTTAAATAACCTAAATAAGTTATAGTGTAATGCTCAAAACCGTTCACTCTCAATGTGTGTTGATGGCTGTGAAGACCTGGAAAGCAGTTCTGAATTGTTCCTTTATCTGAATGTCTCACTCTGCATTATACTCATAGGCTATAGGACTTTGAGTAATATGGCTCAGTTTGCCCCCAGGAAGATGCATTCCATTGCTAGACTGCCTCTTAATGGAAGCACTTTGGTACAACCTAAAAGCTTATATTCTTTATACCATTTGGCCATTGGAACGTAATTGGTAATGTATTTGTTGAGTAGCCACAATGATGTATCTAGGATTGTAGGAGTACAAAAGAAATATACACCATGGCTCCTCCACTCATGCAACTTTATGTCTGGTTGTGCAAGAATACAATTCATAAAAATGTATTTAGTAGTGTTATAATACTATAGGGGGCATTTTTAAATTAACTCTTAAAAATAATGAACATCTCTGAAAATCATATCTAGATCTACATAAGTTTTTTAGTAGTCTTAAATCATATAAAACTAGCATTTAGCAAATTATTAATTGATACTGGATTATGTGATCAGAATTTTTAAATAATTCCTAGAATAATGTGGGTTAGGAATAAAATAAAAGAGTAGTTCATACTTTGATATCAGAAGTCAAGTTTGTAGGGTCAGTTTGTCATAAATGTATATTCTCAATGTGGCACTTTTTTTCTTTCTTTAAGCAACCTGTCACACAATAGGCGTGTGCCAAAGATTGGCCCTTATCCTGATTATTCTTCTTCTTCATACATTGAAGACTCTATCCATCATACTGACAGCATTGTGAAGAATATTTCCTCTGAGCATTCAATGTCTAGCACACCTTTGACTATAGGGGAAAAGAACCGAAATTCAATTAACTATGAACGACAGCAAGCACAAGCTCGAATCCCCAGCCCTGAAACAAGTGTCACCAGCCTGTCCACCAATACAACAACCACAAACACCACTGGCCTCACTCCAAGCACTGGCATGACCACTATATCTGAGATGCCATACTCAGATGAAACAAATCTGCATGCCACAAATGTTTCACAGCCAATTGGGCCAACCCCTGTCTGCTTACAACTGACAGAAGAAGACTTGGAGACCAACAAGCTAGACCCAAAAGAAGTTGATAAGAACCTCAAGGAAAGTTCTGATGAGAATCTCATGGAACATTCTCTTAAACAGTTCAGTGGACCAGACCCACTGAGCAGTACCAGTTCTAGCTTGCTTTACCCACTCATAAAACTTGCAGTAGAAGTGACTGGACAGCAGGACTTCACACAAGCTGCAAATGGCCAAGCATGTTTAATTCCTGATGTCCCACCCACTCAGATCTATCCTCTTCCCAAGCAACAGAATCTTCCTAAGAGACCTACTAGTTTGCCTTTAAACACCAAAAATTCAACCAAGGAGCCCCGGCTGAAATTTGGCAGCAAGCACAAATCAAACTTGAAACAAGTAGAAACTGGAGTTGCCAAGATGAATACAATCAATGCTGCAGAACCTCACGTGGTGACAGTCACAATGAATGGTGTGGCAGGTAGAAACCACAGTGTTAACTCCCACGCTTCCACTACCCAGTATGTTAATGGAGCAGTACCATCTGGCCAGACAACCAATGCAGTGGCACAAAGGGGCCAAGAAATGCTACAGAATCAATTCATTGGTGAGGATACCCGGCTGAATATTAATTCCAGTCCTGATGAGCATGAACCTTTACTGAGACGAGAGCAACAGGCTGGCCATGATGAAGGTGTTCTGGATCGTCTTGTGGACAGGAGGGAACGGCCACTGGAAGGTGGCCGAACTAATTCCAATAACAACAACAGTAATCCATGTTCAGAGCAAGATGTTCTTAAACAGGGTGTTCCAAGCACAGAGGCAGATCCTGGACCATCAAAGCCCAGAAAAGCACAGAGGCCTAATTCTCTGGATCTTTCAGCCACAAATGTCCTTGATGGCAGCGGTTTGCAGTGTAAGTGCAGGGATCATTTAATGTCTCCTGCTTGTTTTTTGGGACCATTTAAATAATTAATTAGATAAAATCAAATTGTGTTTCAATTAGCAATTATTTATTTTTACCACTTTTGGAAATAAAATAAACCACTTGGTTGGACCTCAGAAGTAACCAGACTCTTGAAAAAAGTAATTTTTTGTTGCTGATAATGAAATAGTGTCACAATAGTCAGAACAATTACCAACTTAATACAAAGCTTATGCAGCTCCTAATTTATGATGTAGTTTACAAACTTGCTGTGAATCATTGAGATTAAGTAAATATGAGTTTAAAAGCTTCAGGTAAGGGGCACCTGGGCAGCTCAGTCAGTTAAATGTCTGACTTCAGCTCAGGTCATAATCTCACAGTTGGTGAGTTTGAGCCCCACATCAGGCTGTCTGCTGTCAGCACAGAGCCTGCTTTGGATACTTTGTCTCCCTCTCTCTCTTCCCCTCCGGTGCTTATGTGCTCACTTGCTCTTTCTCTCTCTTTCTCTTTCGCGCGCATGCTCTTGTGTGCTCTCTCTCAAAAATATTTTTTTTTTAAGTACAATACCAGTAAGACTTTTGAAACAGTTTGTTGAGTATATTAATATCTGTTATAGACACATGTAGATTTTATCAAACTAACCTTAATCTTAGAAGTCCAGAGAAAATTCAGAAAAGGTCACTATAAAAAACTAAACTTGTTATTTATTTATTTTTTTTAGTGTCATCTTTCTCAAGAGATGTGTTGAGCCTCCTACATGCCTATAGCATTGTATCATTGAGTCCCCTAGAAATCTAAACAAATAACTTGATACTTGGTTTTTGGTTCTAAAGAGGTTATAACACAAGACAGGAGAGCTTACCAAAAATTTAACAGTCATCATTATACAAAATAATGTATAGACTGACAGCACTTTATGAAAAAAAGCAAAGTCTTGTTTTATGGTTGTTGCCAAAGACTACAAAATGGGCTGAAAGGATTTAACTCTCAAAAATTAATCAGTAGAGGGACACCTGGTTGCATGTAAAACATGCAACTAGATTTTGGAGTCATGAGTTCAAGCCCCACATTGGGCATAGAGCTTACTTAAAATATTAATTAGTAGAATCTAGCCCTTTACTTGAGTGGCTTGTATCATAAATCCGTTGACACAGCCCTGTGGCAGGGCTTCATATAAATAAAATGTCAGGTGTAGGAAGGGGAAATTACTAGAAAATTTATATTATAGTATTTATGTCATTCTTCTGAAAATATTATATGCCAGGTGCCTTTAAAATTTGATTTGTTTGGTGGGTGCCTGGGTAGCTCAGTCAATTAAGCATTTGACTCTTGATTTTGGCTGAGATCATGATCTCACGGTTTGTGGATTTGAGCCCCACGAACCTCCTTAGGATTCTGTCTCCTTCTTTCTCTACCCATCCCCGCTCGCTCGCACACATTTTCTTTATCTCACTCTCAAAAAAATTAAATTAAAAAAAGTTTGATCCTCTGAACATTAAGTGGAATAGTTAAATGCATTTGCCAAGTTAGTGTCACTACTTGTGTAACCAAAGGATTTGAGAATACAGCTGAAAAGTTTTTATTTTCTCCCGTTTCTGCTTGCCCTATAGAATAATTCAACCAGTTATAAACCAGCCAATTATAAAAACCTTGGACTTGAAGAGTCTCAAAATAAGTTGATTAAGTTTTTTCTAGAAAATAATTACCTGGCATCATGAATTTTAAGTAATTACTATTAAAATCGCCTGTAGATATTAGTCTGATCTGCACTTAAATTACAGCCCTAAATTTGTACTATTAAATAGTTTCTTTATATATGGTTTATTTTTCTGTACTTTTATTTCCAGTAGGTGAATCAACACAAGATGGCAAATCAGGATCTGGTGAAAAGATCAAGAAACGTGTGAAAACCCCCTATTCTCTTAAACGGTGGCGCCCATCCACCTGGGTCATCTCCACTGAACCTCTGGACTGTGAGGTCAACAACAATGGCAGTGACAGGGCAGTTCATTCCAAATCCAGCACCGCAGTTTACCTTGCAGAAGGAGGCACTGCCACTACTATGGTGTCTAAAGATATAGGAATGAACTGTCTGTGAAATATTTTCAAGCCTATGGAGTGAAATTATTTTTTGCATCATTTAAACTTGCAGAAGACATTAAAAAAAAAAACTGCTTTATCTTTCTGTCAGTATCCCCTTCCACCCCTGCAACAGGACTTGCTTTAAATAGATTTCAGCTATGCAGAAAAATTTAGCTTATGCTTCCATATTTTTTAATTTTGTTTTTTTTTAAGTTTTGCACTTTTGTTTAGTCTCATTAAAGTAATATTTGTTTGTTATGACCACAGAATTATATGTGTGTGTATCAAAAGTGGTCTCAAAATATTTTTTTAAGAAAAAAAGCAAAAACAATGTATTGCTGATAATCAGTTTGGACCAGTTTCTAAAGGTCATTAAAACAGAAGCAAATTAAGACAGGTTTGACTGCAGTGGTGTCTGGTATCCATGTTTTATTTCTGGGCACAAGCTAGTGTATATGTTGAACTGTTCTGAACATATTATCTGTTGGACATTCTTTTCTCTTGTGTTTCGTTTGAACGTGCAATAGTCTATAGTCCACAAATAAGCTTTCTTATAAGCTCTCTTCCTAACAGAGCACGCATTCTTCCATGAGTACATTTTTCTGCCCCATCCCCCATACTTTTGGCAGGTCAGTTCTATGACAGTGAATTTTGCACAAGAGAAAGCAGCTACCTGATTTCTTGCTTTCTCTCTCCTAATGGAGAATGCAGAAACATTGTCTCAAAGGGCTCTAGAGGAGGAACTACCAAAACCTAATTTGAAATGCCATTTCTTTTAACCTTCCAAGTCCTAAACGTTTCTTTCCAGGCATTTTAACAAACATATTTGGTTCTGGTTTTTGGAAGTTCATAAGAGAGCATAGAACAAAGTAGATGAAATCAAATATTAGCCTTTTTTCATTTTATTTTATTTTTATATGTATGTCCATGTTCCATATTCATTTATTTAAGAAGCACATTTTTATCAGAAAACTTATAGAGCTATACTTATATGGAATTTTTAAGTAGGTAGATGGTTAAGACTACATATTGTTATAACCTTCATTCTCTGAATAGGCCTTCTTTGACTCAAATAAAATTACATTTCCCATTTAAAATAACTTCAAAAAATAATTTGTAGTTTTGAACTGGTAGTATCTTTTTATTTCCTTCCCAAGCAAAGCCTGGTGACTTTATCTAAAAACAAGTCCCCTTCCCATGACCTAAAACACTGTGTGGAAAAATCATTCATCTGGCATGCCACAACCCTATGGACGGAAGGATTGCTGCCAAACCTATCACTGTTGAGCAGACTGAGGCTTACCTCTCTTTTTTCATAACTGTTTCTTCTTTTGGTCAGTTTTTCATAAGATTTTTGATATGTGAGAAGCATTTATTATTTACATTATAATAGAATATACCTTTTAGTGATAACATGTTATGTATTCTTCAAATCATATTGTCTTTAAAAGCTTCCTTTGCTTCTTTCATTACTGGTAACTATCTCTAAACAACACCTCAACATGTTTTTTTAATAAAGCACTTTATGTCAAATAAGGGACTTTTTTGTATAAGCACAAATTATTTTCTATCAATTTGCAAACAGTGATGATCTCACTTAATTTTTCCAAATTCTCTAGATAGACGTTGTTTAATTAAGTTCAAAGATTTCTCTGGGAGATTAAAAAAAAAAACTAAGAGGAAAACACAAATCCCCATATTCTTGCTTTTAGGTTTTTAGCTCCTGAACAATATTTTCTCACTCATATTCTTTGATCTTTATCATTTAACTAAAGACAACCTAAATTTAAATTTCCCAATTTTCTTCCAAAATATTTATGACATTATATAAGCCTTTTTTTTTGCCATCTGCTATGATCCTATGAGTTAGATGCTACATCACTTAACATTTATTCTAATGGATGGCTGAACACAGTTTTGAATTTTTAGAATTAAGATTATTTTTCTAGTGCCCACGACTTCCACCTTGTATGTTTTATTGGCCCTTCTATTGATTCAGATCCTTAATATATGCCAGTCTTCTGGCATAATTAGTTATTCTTCTATCTATGAAACAAATTATATCTTTCCCACCAAATTTTCTCTTAGTTCTCTTGCCTTTAAATGTCTTTTACTGCATTTCAGAATATTATTTTCAAACATTTATAAGATATCTGTGAGTCAAAATAAATTATATTCCTTCTCTAATTGAGAGCATTGAGCATGAATGACCATTTGAGGTCTAACTGATCTTTTCCTAACAGAATAAGAGTGGTCTTACACTCTACTTTGTGTTTAGGCTAGTTGGTTGTAATTTTCTAGCATGTTTTTATGTTTAATAAAACAATACTTTCAAAATTAATATACCAAATTAAAAGAATCCTTATAAGTTTCCCATTTCACGCAAGCATGTTTAAAACAAATAGTTTTCTTTCCCTAGTTTTTTTAGTCAACTCTGGAAAAAATAGAAGTAGAAAGTGTAGACCATTTTAATAAATATTAAATTGCACATCAGACTGATTCAGAATCTGTAGTCTGCAAGCAAAATTACTTAAAATACTTGATAACTGTATTCATTTAATAAAGTTTCTTGAAGCTAATATTTAACTTATCACAAAATTTTGCATGTAAAAAGCATTTGGGTCCTTTTGAATAAACTATTGAATGAAATAATGAAATAAAATGTTTAATAAATAAATATTAAAATTCATTTTGCTAGTTTTACAACCTCAAAAGCATCATAATTGGTAATCAAATTCTAATATTAATCCCTTAGCTATCCTACTTGTATATCAGAACTAAGTCATTGAAAGAACTTGATATGAATTGTGTTTAAACAAAATAATTTAATCATAAATCCTAACAATGTTACCCTTTTTTAAATTCATAATTTGGGGGGAACATTATCAATGTATATTATGTGAAGGCACAGAAACTAAATAATGCTGACAATTTATAATATGCTGAATGCTGGGGTATATATACACAATCTCTCTTAATCTTCGTACCAACCATTTGAGGATTATAGTTAATATTCCCACTTTACAGATTGAGGAAACTGAAACTAAGAGAAGCTAAGTAATTTGCGCAAGTTCCACATCCTAGTAATAGAGAAAGCTAGATTTTAACCTTGGGTTTACTTCTTCAGATCTCTTTCACCCACACTACACTGCCTACACACTGTATGACAGGATGTGTAATATACTGACATTTTGTAAGAAATTCAGTTATTACACTCCAGCACAGTTGTGGCTTGTAAATAAGCCAAACCAGATACCTTAAAGACTTTAGAAGTTAGGCAAACATACAGCCTATGACATGTCTGTCTATGCTGACTATTGCTTGAAGAATAATTACTACTTCAAGATAAAGATCAATCCCACATCTGCCATCATAAATTTTAAAATTATTTCACTTTTCTCCATTCCTAATATTCTTAGATTGCAGAACTAAATGTAAAGTAAATTTTAAGAGAAAAGTGAAGATGACTTTTGGGAACAAAGACTTTCTCCTAAATTGATTCCATACTTGATTTGGAGGAATGAATTTAACATGGACTTTAAGTCTCATAGCCCTTTGACTCCATCTTGAAAATTTCTGCTTGTAGTGATAGAAAGATTTATTAATCCAGAAAACTGAGGACGATGTAGGAAGGATACAAGGATAATATGTTTCTTATAAAGAAGTTTCAGTAGCTTCCTTACATGTACACACTTACTCCAGAAAATATACATTGTTTCTGAATGTGAAAATAACTATACAAAGTTAAGAACACACAAGCAAGTATTTGTTTCAGTGGGAATTGTCACAACATTTGACAAGTATTTTTATTTAAAATATTTTCAAGTTTGGTATTTAAAACCAAATGGAATACCTCTAGACTGCAGTTATTTACTGAACTCTATCTACATTCTCTCTAAATCTCTCTTCAAATTCATTTGAAACAAAAAATTTCAATACATTTTTTTGTTTCTTTATGTTTATGGAAACAAATATTTCATTGGAGGTAGTTAGCTCCTAGAGTGTGAGACTGCATTGTATTTCTATACAACCTTTTATAAATTTATGTTGAATTTACGACCAGTTCATGCAGGTGATTGCGTAGCTATTCACAGATTGCTTTATCTATTACTTTATCTTCCAGGTTAACTTACTAGAATCTGTACACACATTCGTTGATTATCTAGACCTATTGTTCCAGAAATTGTGTAACACTCCCACATACACCCCAGGAGGTTGTTTTTTTTTTTCAGACAGATGTTTCTAAATATACCTTTTGTTCTCAGTTTGCTCTTCAGCAGATAAAATTGCATTTTAATTTGTAGATTCTGAATGATACAAACTTTAGCCAAAACTACATGATCTACTCTTAAATATATTCTTTGATTTAGTAAATCTGGCAAATCACTGTTTGAGCTAGTTACACAGGTGTTATTATCAAAAGAAGGCTTTTCTATAGCTTTTTAGATTAAACTAACATAGAAGAAAAGAGGAAATCTAAGGGTGCTCTGGTGCACCTACTCATTACTTTCCTTCAATCACCTCTTTCTGACTTACTGTATCTCTTGGTTATCTGACTTGCAATCTTCTGTATCATAAAATTTTTCCTCATGTCTGTTTTTTCCCTCCTGTTTAATTTTAAAAACATTTCTCTTCTCCAGCAGTACAAAAAAAGAGAGCGAGTTGGTCATCTTCTCCAGTATTGCTATTCTTCAGTATGCTTCAGGCTTCTCAACATCTAAGTCAGCTCTTCAGACAAAATTACTCTGGTTCCCATAGCATTTTCTTCTCAGCCCTATTTTAATAACTTTATGCGTAAGAACCTAAAATTATATTTTATGTTCTATTTAAATTCATTATTCTAGTTAAGTAATAGTTTAGTAGACTAAAGAATTAGGATGTTACCATTTGACAATGGGTCCAACCATCAGATTGTCAGAAAATGAGTACTTAAAGTTTATATTATCTAACATTTTCTATGATGGAGTTTTACAATTTTATATTCTCATTAGTTACAACTAAAAAGCCATGCATACATAATTGTATGTAATTTTGCCATTAAAATTTTTAACCTATATTGCAGCAAGCTTAGCATTGTGATTGAGCCACAACATTTTACATATTTCTCTGTATCAAATATTAAACACAAAATGCAAGATTAACTTTCAAAAACAAACCTTACAACAATTAGGTGTTATCTATGAACATTTCTGCAGACCACTTTTGAAATAATTATTTTGCAATATAGACTGGGCTATACCAATTTTCATTTAATATTTAAGTGGCTGGCTAAAATTTAGTGTGCATATAAAGCAAAATTTAGGATTTTATCTGATGGCTGATACATTTGAAAATAAATAATTCAGAAGAGTTTATGCTGTGCATTAAAAGTATGCCCCAAATCTATCAGATCTTAAAAATTTCAATTCCATTACTACTATGATGTTCATAATGTTACTATTAGTTATGGTGATACTTATTTTTAAACTTAATTTGCAACCCAGATTCTAACATTTGGGTAAGAGAGAAGGAATCTTTAGATATAAATCACATCACTAGGGTGTCTAGTTTATGATTGAATTTTTAAGCAAATTACTGGATTTTAAACAACTTCTTAAAAATATTTCAAAAGGCACCATATAGATTTGTTTTCATTTTATTTGTACTTTTAGATTTCAGAAACATCTTCATGTTTTAGACTCACTCTGTAGACCTAACATTACCTAAAAACTCAGGGCCCTTTTCATCCCTTTGCACATGAGAAATTTTGGTAGCAAACAAGCAATTAGTCCAGTTGAATATTTACACTGTTGCACACACAGTTCCTTTAATGTTTCATCTTCTGATTTGACTTAATTTTAATAGACATAACATCAGATTTCATTGATCATGAAAACTTGCCTCGTTTTATACTTACTGAATAGAGGGAAATGACTCAACTAATTGGCTACATGTTGCAGCATATTTAGGCTTTAGAGTGGAAACATCATCTTAAGACCATTTGTCTTCTTTGGGTAAATGGTTATACATGATGGGACAAATCATTTTATTTTGCTTTTTTAATGGGAGAACTTAATAAAGTAGTTCCTCAGAGATAAAATTTTCCTGAGGTAATTTAATATTATAAACTGTCCTCTAAACGTGAATTCATGAGTTTATGGCTTTAGGAATAGTTGGGATGGTTTTACAAAGGTAACCTATGGTAAGCTATTTATCACTTTGTCAGATCCAAATGTTCAAGCTCCAAACTAATATGCTGTGTACTTAAAATCTTAGCAGTGAAGTTATTTGTAACCAATCTCTTGTCTCAGGCTCTCTGCCTTATTACCAGTCCTCTTATGTATGATAGGAAAACATATTTTTAGAGAAGCTTAATAATAAGAAAGCTAAATTACTAAAAGATGCAATTCAAAGATAGGTTCCAGTTAATATTGAATTGCTTGGCTTCTGTGGCTTTTCTTTTTCTTGTCACATTTATTTATTTAAAGTTTTTGTATGCCTTGTTGTCATGTTTCCATGGAAATTATATTGTGTAAGTGTTTGTATAAGCTGGAATCATTCTTAATTTTCTGTTGATAATTTTTCAAATGAAGATAAGTGGATAATTGTAAAGTACACTAACTCTTAGGGTGTTGTAGTAGCTGAAACATGGAGATGTGTAGCTGCCATGCTTTTTCTGAATGGACAGGAGAAACATAAGCTACAGAGTATTCATTTCTGAGGATGCTTTTCTGGAATAAGAAAGGCTAAAAATATTGGCAATTCCTCAGAACCCTCTTTCTTGTTAACGGGTATCTTTTGTTGGTGTGTTTTGCTCTTACATTACAGATAGAATATCATATGAATTTATGAAAAATTACTTTCAGTTATTTTGCTTTTGTAAAAGCCGTCTGAGACCTTGCTATGCTGTATAAGTTGTGTTTGATGGATCAGTGTGAGTATGAAATAAAGCAAATCACTTTTCTTTTGTATTATCTATGGATGCCACTATGAAAGCTGACATTAAGCCACTAAAGAGTTTTTTATGAATAATTGTAAGTAAATGCTTTGATATATATAAACCTAAATAAAGATTGTATTGCTACAGAGACATTGGAGAAGGAAATTTTAAGACAGTTCTTTAGGTTTAAAAAAGGCTTGCTGTAAAATGGTGCATTATTCCATTTATTAAAGACCATATTAATGACAACAATAATTGTATCTTTTGATTTTATGAGGTCACCAGAAATTATGACTATTGGTGTGGTATTATAGGTGTTTTGTACCAGAGTAGTAAATGTCCTAATATGACTGTCATTACTCAGCATAATAATATTTAAAAAAACAACTAACATTAGAATAATAGTTGCATACTTTCTATTTGCCAGGCACTGTAGTAGTTTTTCTATATATGTTGATCATTCTCATAGCAATCCTACAAAATACATATTGTCCCCATTTCAGACATTTAAAAAACTGGTACTAAAGAAATATTGTCCAAAGCCACAGAACTGGTTTGAGATTCTAATGTATTTTTCACATTGCTTTGGAATACAGTTTTCAATCTCTGATTATGCCAAGAGAATTCAAAAATAAAAGTGAAAATGGCCCAGTGGTTAAATAGAATAGCCTGGAACATACATGAAGCAATTTTCAGTTATTGAAAACCTAGCAGGTACCAAAATAACTATCTCTATTGGCCTAACATTGTGTTTGTGCTAAACATCATCAAATAATCTTTTCAGTTAGGTCCTTGAATTTTTATAAGTCCTTGTTAAAATGCAATATGAGTTTTTGAAGGCAACACATTGTTTTTAACTCTAGATGAATGCAGTGTATTAGCTAAGTGTCTAGAACAGGGACAGGCATGTTATAAAAGAGTGCTAGATTTGGGCACATGGCTGATTCAGTAGAGTCATGTGAGCCTTGGTCTTGGGAGGTGAGTACAAGCCCCACATAGAGATTACTTTTAAAAAATTAAAATTTGGGGCATCTGGGTAGCCCAGCCAGTTAAGAAGCTCACTCTTGATTTCAGCTTAGATCACAGTCTCACGGTTTATGGGATTAAGTCCCATGTTGGGCTCTATGCTGAAAGCATGGAGCCTGCTTGGGATTCTCTCTCTGCCCCTCCCATGCTCATGCGCTCACTCGCTCTCTCGCTCTCTCAAAATAAATAAGCTTAAAAAGTTAGAATTAATTAATTAAAAT
This sequence comes from Suricata suricatta, assembly GCF_006229205.1. Classification (NCBI taxonomy): domain Eukaryota; kingdom Metazoa; phylum Chordata; class Mammalia; order Carnivora; family Herpestidae; genus Suricata; species Suricata suricatta. Next base: position 31,763,137 of record NC_043702.1, on the reverse strand, counting down.
ATTAGCAAAAATAGAAGAAAAAAGGGTATTGGACATTTCTTATGTAGATATAAAGGAAATTTTTGCTTCAGGAGAAGCGTGGTCTACTCTAGTTAGCTCTATTGTCACCTTAAATAATATTTTAAGGATAATCAATTTGGAGTACCTTTTTCCTTTTGATTTGCATGCACAACCTTACAATACAATGTTGTAGGCACTGCTGCAATTCTCTACAGAATATTCAGGATGATAACTAAATGTCCTTAAGAGAAAATATGAATATGTTGGCTTGAGAAAAGTGCATAATAATGACCTACTGAAACTTTTAATAAGGATTTATCACAAGTAAAATTATTTTTATTTACACCTATACTTATCTGATCCATCTTCTTAGTTTACATCCTCTGTGACTAATTTAAGCTAGTGATAAATCTTTTAATTCTAATGATGAATCTTCCTCTTTATTCTCTAGTGTTTTTCAAATTAAATTCTATATTTGGATAGCTTTCATTTTATTGTTATAGTATATTACTTTTTTGAAATTGAATCACTGTTACTAGATACCAAAGGATGATATTATTCCTGCACCCCCAGGAACTTAAACCATTTGGTGGTGGAGGGAAGGCCTATACAAGAAATAGTTACGTCCAGAGAAGATGACATGTAAGTACCCAAATTAATAATAAACTGTATGCTCAATATGTATTTAAAGAGCCAAAGAAGACTTTTGTGAGGAAAAATTGCTGAGCAACGTCTTGAAAGGATGGGTGGGATTTCAATAGGAAGAGTAAAGGCAGAATATTTGAAGTGACCAGAGATAAGGGAGAATAGGGACTGAAAATTAGGCAGAACTCATTCTAAACATCTTTTAAAAGCCAGACCCAGATGTCTAGACTTGCTGTCATAGATAACAGGAAGACCATATTTTCTTTTTTTTAATAGTTTATTGTCAAATTGGTTTCCATACAACACCCAGTGCTCTTCCCCACAAGTGCCCTCCTCCATCACCACCACCTTTTTCCCCCCTCCCCTTTCCCCTTCAAGTCTCAGTTCATTTTCACCATTCAATAGTCTCTCAAGTTTTGCATCCCTCTCTCTCCCCAACTCTCTTTCCCTCTTCCCCTCCCCCTGGTCCTCCATTAGGTTTCTCCTGTTTTCCTGTTAGGACCATATTTTCTTAGTAAGGAAGGACCTTGACAGTAATTTGGAGAAATTTGGACTGATAGGTATGCAGGATAGATGGAGAGGAAAGTTATTGGACTGAGAACATGAGAGAAACAGCAAATAAAATGCAATTTCCATTGTGACCAGAAAATTCCTTTTTCAGAAGGGTATCAAAATACGTTTAAGAAAAAATTTTTTAATGTTTATTTTTGAGAGAGAGAGAAACAGCATGAATGGGGAAGGTGCTAAGATAGAGGGAGATGCAGACTCCAAAGTAGGCTTCAGGCTCTGAGCTATCAGTATAGAGCCCGATGCAGGGCTCAAACTCATGAACCATGAGATCATGACATGAGGTGAAGTCACATGCTTAACTGACTGAGCCACCCAGGCACCCCCAAATACATTTTGAACACCTAATGTATAATTGTAACAAGTATCATAGTCCCAACTTCAAGTTGCTCATAGTTGATTTGGAAAAAATTATAGTACAGGTCATAAGTATTATGGCAGAGTAAAAGTCCAGTGTATTATAGAAGTACATGGCAAAGATATCTAATCCACTGTTATCGAGTCAGAGATAATTTCTCCTTTTGAGAGAACTTTGCTCACTGTCTTAAAATATGAGTAGGAATTAGGCCCTATAGAGACTTGAGAGGATGCAGCTTTTCCAAGAGGATGGGAGGTTATTAAATTGGAGTGGAGTTTGGGATACTAAGGGAAAGTATGAAGAGAAATGGCCCAGAAGAATTCAGATGACCCAGATGGGACTATATCATAGATGGGCTAGCATGCTATGCTAAGAGTTTGGACTTCTGGAAATCATTGGAAGAATTTAAGCAGAGGAGGTTCAAATTAGGTAACTCAGCTGGTATAAAGAATGAATTGAAAGGAAGGGACCTGATATAGAAACATGGAAACCAGTGTGGTACTGGCAAGAGATCATGAGAGCCTAATCCAAGGTTGAGTCATGAAGAGGAAGAGAAAGCAGAATGGTCAGGATTAAAGACAGGCAGTGGGGTCGCCTGGTTGGCTCAGTCGGTTAAGCGTCTGGCTTCGGCTCAGGTCATGATCTCATGGTTTGTGGGTTTGAGCCCCGCATTGGGCCCTGTGCTGACAGCTAGCTCAGAACCTGGAGCCTGCTTTGGATTCTGTATCTCCCTCTCTCTGACCCTTCCCTGCTTGCACTGTCTCTGTCTCTCAAAAATAAATAAAAACCATAAAAAATTAAAAAATATAAAGACAGGCAGTGGGACCTAGTGAACCACCAGGATGAGTACTGTAGAGATGAAGATTGTAACTTCAAGGTTCTAATATGGCAAAAGACTGAGAAAAATTAAAAGTATCAGAGAATGTACAACTAACTGCCTTTATAGGTTTTTTAAGTAGGACAGTTTTGACACCGTGTATTCAGATTTTTGGTTCCAAAAATATATGGAGACACCATTCATCTTTTACCTGTAGAAATGCTTCAAGAACAGAGCCTTCCCTAGGTAAGTCACATTTTATCTTTTTGAGTAAGTGCCTTATTAGACCAACGTGTTGCACATAGTATTGTACTAGGGTATTGAGGATAGCCCTCCCAATAAAAATGAGTATCAAGAATAGCTGTAAAAGGATCAACAGCAGGAGAGCCTGGATGGTTCAGTTGGCTAAGTGTCCAACTTTTCTTATTTTGGCTCAGGTCATGATCTCCAGGTTTGGGATAGAGCCCTGTGTCTGGTTCTGTCTATCTCTCTCCCTTTCTGTCCCTCTGCTGCTCTCATGCACAATCTCTCTTAAAATAAATAAACAAAATAAATAAAAAGTAAATAAAAATTTTAAAATAGGAGCGACAGCAACAAAAAGCTAGCCTAAGATGTTAGATGGTGGAAAGATAATGAGGAAGTTGTATTGATGGTAGATGTGTGATCTTCTAAGATGGTAGATGTGTTTCCTTCTCATGCCCAGTGTTTCCTTCTCCCATCAAGTCCTCAACCTACTTAACTTCTCAACCCTGGAGTCTTCCTGCCCTCTCTATGTAATTAAAAAGGAAGATAGAAAAACACAGAAACTATTTCCCATTCAAGGAAACAAGTATCCCAAATGTGTAGTTTGTTTTTAATTGGATAAATGGAACAGATAAAAAAGGAAGTTGTCTTTTGCTTAACAACCTTTGCATAGATTGAACCAATCCATAGTTTATGTAAGACATCATGGAAAATATGCCTCAGTTCCTAAGAAAAATATATTCAAGAAAAATTATTTTCTCCAAACTTAAAAACATTGTTTAATGTTTATTTATTTTTGACAGAGAGAGACAGAGCATAAGCAGGGGAGGGACAGAGAGAGAGGAAGACACAGAATCTGAAGTAGACTTCAGGCTCCAAGTTTTCAGCACAGACCTGGAAGTGGGTGGGGCTTGAACTCAAGAACTGTGAGATCATGACCTAAGCTGGTTGGAGACAACCGACTGAGCTACCCAGCTACCCGACAAATTATTCTCTTTAGATATCATGTCGAACTTCAGGACTCCTTGGGTTGTTCTTTTTTTAATGTTTATTTTTGAGAGAGACAGATAAAACACAAGCAGAGGAGGGGCAGAGAGAATGGGAGACACAGAATCTGAAGCAGGCTCCAGGTTCTGGGCCGTCAGCATAAAGCCCAACACAGGATTTAAACCCCTCATGACCTGAGGTGAAGTTGGACGCTTAACCAACTGAGCTCCCAAGGCACCCTTTGGGTTTTTTAAAGTAAAAACTTAGTTTTTAAAGTAAAAGAAGTTTATTAAACTTATTTATCCATGACACTGGTGATGCCCTTTAGGAGTCACATATTCTTACATGTATAAAATTAAATATTTTCAAGAAATTTTTAAAGTAAAAACTCTTAGATGAATCTCCTTAACTCCCACTGCCCTTTCTTAAATTACATTCAAAACCCCACTGTGAGCTGTTGCAATAGGCATTCAGTCTTTGCTTTTTTGTTTCTCCCTAATATAAGCAAGTTTATACCCAGTTGCCAGTCATCTTGTCAATATTTTCACCAAATTACCAATAAACTTGAAATTCCAAGTTGCAGCAATTTACTTTTTTTTTCTTTCACCACTCTACTAAATAATTTCTAGTTACTTTTTTACTTCATCTACTTACTAGATTGCCAGTCTTTTATATCACGGAGGAAGTTTTATCATTTTTTTCTGTCCCTCAAGTACTGACTTTAATTGATTGATATGCTGATACAAAATTAGGGGTTTTTTTTAAACATTTATTTATTTTTGAGAGACGGAGAGAGACAGATCATGAGCAGGGGAGGGGCAGAGAGAGAGGACACACAAAATCAGAAGCAGGCTCCAGGCTGAGCTAGCTGTCAGCACAGAACCCAACGCAGGGCTCAAACCCACGAACTGTGAGATCATGACCTGGGTCGAAGTCGGACACTCAACTGACTGAGCCACCTAGGCGCCCCTATTTTTTTAATTTTTAAGAACAATTTAACTTCTGCTAGTCAGGTTTCTTTTTCTCTTTCTTTTTTTAAATTTATTTTCAAGTTAGTTAAGATACAATGTAGTCTTGGTTTCAGTAGTAGAATCCAGTGATTTGATGGGCCTAGAGGAGGCCACTTGTTAGGATGAACACTGGGTGTTGTATGTAACCAATAAATCATAGGATCTACTCCTGAAACCAAGGCCCCACTGTATACACTGTATGTTAGCTAACTTGACAATAAATTATATTTAGAAAAAAAAAAACAACCAGTGATTCATCTCTTATATATGACACCCAGTGCTCATCCTGAAAAGTGCCCTCCTTAATGCCTGTTACCCACTTAACTTCCCACCTGCCTCTCCCTTCCAGCAACCCTCTGTTTGTTCTCTATATTTAAGAGTCTCTTATGGTTTGCCTCCCTCTCTGTTTTTATCTTATTTTTCCTTACCTTCCCCTACACTCATCTGTTGAGTTTCTCAAATTCCACTTTTGAGTGAAGTCATATAATACCTCTCTTTCTCTGACTTACTTTGCTTAGCATAATAAATAGCCTCCAGGGGCACCTGGGTGGCTCAGTTAGTTACGCGGCTGACTTCAGCTCAGGTCATGATCTCGTGGTTTGTGGGTTCGAGCCCTGTGTCAGGTTCTGTGCTGACAGCTCAGAGCCTGGAGCCTGTTATGGATTCTGTGTTTCCCTCTCTGCTCCACCCCCATCATGCTCTGTCTCTCTCTGTCTCAAAAATAAACTATAAAAAAATAAAAAAATAAATAGCCTCCAGTTCCATCCACATTTTTGCAAATGGCAAAATTTCATTTTTTTCTTCACCTACTAGTATTTCATTGTATATATAAACCACATCTTCTTAATCCATTCATCACTTGATGAACATTTGGGGTCTTTCCGTAATTTGGCTATTGTTGATAGTGCTGCTATAAACATTGGGATATAAATGAGCGGTTTTGTATTCTTTGGATAGTAGTGCAATTGCTGGGTCATAGGGTAGTTCTATTTTTAATTGTTTGAGGAGCTTCCATACTGTTTTCCAGAGTGGCTGCACCAGTTTGCATTTCCACTAACAGTGCAAAAATGTTTCCCTTTCTTTGCATCCTCACCAATCTGTTGTTTCTTGAATTGTTAATTTTAGCTATTCTGACTGGTGTGAAGTGGTATCTCATTGTGATTTGGATTTGTATTTCCCTAATGATAAATCAGGCTTTTTTTTTATTTAAAAAAAATTTTAATTTTTTAAAAATTATTTTTCAGAAACAGAGACAGCATGAGCAGGGGAGGGTCAGAGAAAGATGGAGACACAGAATCCGAAGCAGGCTCCAGGCTCTGAGCTAGATGTCAGCACAGAGCCTGATGTGGGACTCGAACCCACAAACCATGAGATCATGACCTGAGCTGAAGTCAGACGCTCAACCGACTGAGCCATCCAGGTGCCCAAAATCAGGCTTCTTAATCTGAATTCTCTTTGTGCTTGACAGTTATTTAACTGCAAGTCATTCAGTGAAGTGAAGTTATTCTGTCAGACTTGTGGCATATCTTTAGGGTTAAAACTGACCATGTAAAATTTAAATGTTATATTTATATATTAAATTTTATATTTCTATTTTACATTTAAAATTTTAACATAAAATATATAAAATTTAAATTTTATTTATTATGTTTTTATTTATTTTGAGACTGAGAGAAACAGAGCATGAGTGGGGGAGGGGCAGAGAGAGAGAGAGAAACAGAACATGAAGCAGGTCCAGGCTCTGAGCTGTTAGCACAGAGCTCGATGTGGGGCTCGAACCCACAACCCGTAAGATCATGACCTGAGCCGAAGTCTGCCACTACCAACTGAGCCACCCAAGCGCCCCTAAAATTTAAATTTTAGATAAACAGGTACCAATATTTTACATAAACCACCTTCAGCAGGTATAATTTTAGAAAAAGTGAGTCAGAGTAAGTGGGTTTGTAAAATAGGTACTTTAGTTAAATGTTTTTATCTTTTTTTAATTTTTACTACAGTGTTTTTACTCCTTACTTTTTAAGTTATGTTAATAAAACAGTAAAATCACTATTCATCAGGTACTCAAGCATCAAGACCATGTACCACTTTGACCACCAGGAGGCTCCCTTAATTCATGTTCTAAGAACTGGAGATCTCTCCATTCTTATCAATGTCTAGTTGTGTTTTGTTAAATTTGGTTCCAATATTTTCTTTTTGAATTTGAATAATAAGCAGAACAGGCTCCATGAACACTATTTGTGTTAGAAGAATCCAATGCTGGGGCGCCTGGGTGGCTCAGTCGGTTGAGCGTCCAGCTTTGGCTCAGGTCATGTCTCCGGTTGGGTTCAGGGGTTCCAACCCCGCATCAGGCTCTGTGCTGACAGCTAGTTCAGAGCCTGGAGCCTGTCTACAGATTCTGTATCTCTCTCTCTCTCTCTGACCCTCCTCTACTTGCGCGTGCTCTGTCTCTCTGAAAAATAAATAAAACATGAAAAAGTGTTTTAAAGAAGAGTCCAATGCTTTGCATTGGCAGAGAAGATTGGGGCTACTAGGCAAAAGTCTACAGTTTACCCCTTCTCTCAAGAACAACACAAATACCAAAGCCAGAATTAACAAACAAGATCTCATTAGGACTTCACTTTACTCCTGCAGTCAAATATAATTTACAATTCCTGAGACACTGGCAGAGGTGTCTAATCCAGAGTTATTTGAACATTTTCATGGAATATTAGCATTTCCAGGATTCTATCAAAGTTTAAGAGAGTTCTATGAAGGCATTTTATAAGCAAATTTAGGTTTTAGATTTAAAAAAAATTTTTAACATTTATTTATTTTTGAGAGACAGAGAGAGACAGACCTTGAGCAGGGAGGGGTAGAGAGAGAGAAAACAAAATCTAAAGCAGACTCCAGACTCTGAGCTGTCGGCACAAAGCCCAATATGGGACTTTAACTCACCAACTGTGAGATCATGACCTGAGCTGAAGTCAGGCACATAACCAACTGAGCCATCCAGGTGCCCCTAGGTTTTAGATTTCTTAAAAACCATCATTGACTTTGGCTGTCTTGATCATTCATTTTTTGAGAAAACAATTTCTAATTATTTTCTCCCCTTATTTTCTCTTTGCTGATTATTTTCTATTTTAAAATTGCATTTAAATAATATTCAGAGTTGTTGAACAGCCTTCAGAATTACTCTGTGTAAACTCAGGCAACAACAGATGTTGGCAAGGATGTGGAGAAAGAATCTCTTTTGCACTGCTGGTGGGAATGCAAACTGGTACAGTCACTCTGGAAAACAGTATGGAAGTTCCTCAAAAAATTAAAAATAGAACTACCCTATGACCCAGCAATTGTATTACTAGGAATTTATCTGAAGGATACAAAAATGCTGATTTGAAGGGCACACGCACCCCAATATTTATAGCAGCTCTATCTGCAATAGCCAAAGTATGGAAGGAGCCCAAATGTATATCAACAAATGAATGGATATATATATATATATATATATATATATATATATA
>NC_043702.1:31716743-31754910 GCF_006229205.1 Suricata suricatta | reverse complement strand
CTAAGCAAAATTAGTCAGAAAAAGGCAAATATCATATGACTTTACTCATGAGGAATTTAAGATACAAAACAGATGAACATAAGGGAAGGGAAGCAAAGATAATATAAAAACAGGGAGGGGGACAAAACATAAGAGACTCAAATATAGAGAACAGAGAGTTGCTGGAGAGGTTGCGGGAAGGGGATGTGCTAAATGTGTAAGGGGCATTAAGGAATCTACTCCTGAAATCATTGTTGTACCCTATGCTAACTAACTTGGATATAAATTTAAAAATAAATCAATTAATTAAAAAAAATTAAAAAATAAAAAGTATTACTCTGTGTATTATCATAAGAGGGAAAAAAGTATCATTTTTCTATTGCTATAAAATGTTTGTGTCTTTAAGTTTCTATCAAGAGGCTTCAGAGTATAAGGGTAAGCATGTCAGAAGAGCATGTGATTCTTTTTAAGTTTGTTGGGTTTTTTTAATATTTATTTATTTTTGAAAGTACACAAATGAAGGAGGGGCAGAGAGGGGGACAGAGGATCTGAAGCTGGCTTTATGCTGACAGGCTGACAGCAGCAAGCTCAATGTGGGGCTCGAACTCATAAACCGTAAGATCATGACCTGAGCGGAAGTCAGACACTCCACCAACTGAGCCACCCTGGTGCCTAGGAGCATGTGACTTTTGATCTAGGGATTGAGAGTTTAAGCCTCATGTTGGGTATAGAGCTAACATTACTGAAAAATAAATAAGTAAAATAAAATAAAATAAATAGAAGTAAAAAAATCAGAAAATTTATAAGCTAACCAGAAGTTCCCCAATTATCAGGACTTATTTGGAGGAATGCCTGGGTGGCTCAGTTGGTTGAGCTTCAGACAAATGATCTCAGCTCTGGTCTTGATCTCAGGGTCATGAGTTCAGTCTCTATACTGAGCCCCTCACTGGATGTGAAGCCAACTTAAAAAAAAAAAACTTATTTGGAATTTTAGGTGGTAAACTCAGCTACTGATATGTCCTTTTAGTAAAGATGAAAATATAACAGTGAGGGATGAATGAGACATTGCTACATCTAGCCTAATAAACCAAAATATCCCAAATGATGAGAGGAGTGTTGAGCTATATAATAGATGATAGTCTGACTTGAATATGACTTGAGGTTACCTATTTCAGGAATGCTAGATAATTTTCAATATTATTTTGTTTATTACCCAAAACAGAGCTACTATTTTCTCATGTTCTCAAAAGAGAAATTATTTTCCCCCATCTTCCAAACATTGGTCCTTTTGGATTTGAAGGCTGTTTCTACTATATCACATTAATTCAAGTCTTCCATGTGTTTCAAACAGGACCTCTTTCAACCTGAAAATTCTTAGCACAAAGCTGATTTGAAGAATTGAAATAAAAAATTATAATTATGATAGCTTTAATCCATAGATTTACTAAAATTCTAGAAATAACCTTTCCTAAGGTAGGTAGACTCTCAGCAAATTATGTTCTATCTAGATATTCATCTTAATTTTGATTTTCTGTATTAAATACATATTTAACATGTAAGAGAAGAATAACACCTATTCTCTGGGGAAGGCGTAAAATCATAGTGAGCCTGGAGCTGAACTCACCAAGTCAGCTGTGTTTTGTTTGGCCTGTATGATAATTTTTTAATGTTTGTTTGTTTGTTTTGAGAGAGTGAGAGAGAGTATGCGTGGTGAAGGGTAGAGAGAGAGAGGGAGGCGGAGGATTCAAAGCAGAATCTGTGCTGACAGCAGCAAGCACAATGTGGGTCTCAAACTCACAGATCGTGAGATTATCACCTGAGCAGAAGTCAAGAGTCACATGCTTAACAGACTGAGCCACCCAGGTGCCACTGGCCTGTATAATATTAAATTTTGATTTTATTTGAATGCCTTTTAGGTAAGGCCTGGACTCTTCCAAAACCCAGCAATTCCTACTCTTTGTAAACTTTTGGTTTGTACCCCCTATTCCAGGAATTTCCATCCCAGGCCTTTAATAGATATAAGAGCCTAGAGGAAATGCTTGCCATATTGGAATAAACTCAAGAGGAGAGACAGCCCTGGCTAAAACTAAAGAAAGGCTGATTGTTTGCTCTCTCTGGTGAGCACTTTTCTTCTTCCATCAGAAGTCAACTCATATGTCTTCATTTTTTCTCTCCCTTTGAAACCTGCACATAAATACTCACTGATGGGATATATGACTACTTTTTTTTTAAAGTTTATTTGTTTATTTTGAGGGGAGAGAAGATTTGAGACAAGGAAACCGTGAGATCATGACCTGAGCCGAAGTCAGATGCTTAACCAACTGAGCCACTCAGGTGCCCTGGGACTTCTCTTTCTTAATGCTTTCTTTTTTAACTTGGAGGGAGAGATGATCAGCAAAAATAGAAAAGGAAGGCTACTCTTGAGAAGGGAAAAGGAGAGAGAAAGAGTTTCAATTCTGCCTTTTAAAATGGTGAAACCAGAGAGAAGAGGCATCCAGAAATCATTTGCTGGTCAAGCCCCTTGCTTCCTGGCAAACTGGACCGAAGATGGATGGGCCTGTGTGCTTCAGGCCTCTCAGAAACTCACCTCAATGTCCTTTACCTTCTCACCTAAAATCTTTTTGGTGGTAATTCTGGGCTATTTATTCTTTTAGCTGCTCATGTCAAAAGAAGCACTTGGTGATATGCTTTTAAATAGATAAATGTCAAAGTTATTGTAAAATCTCCCCTATATAATTTTTCTTCTCTAAACTATAAGATCTCCTCCACCTTCCTGTTAGCCTTTTTCTCATGTCTTAGTTTTAAATGCTCTCTTTGTTTATTGCTAATCTTTTTCTGCTTTGTTTCCACATAAATTATGGGGGCCCAGATCAGACCTTTAGTGTATAATGAGTAACTTACAATTTCATTTTTGGGAAGGTTACTAATGCTACTAATCCTGCTAAACTGCCCTTTGGGGACCAAAACTTGAGGTAGATTCAAAAGGTGTATGTTTTAACATACAGCATACAGATGTACCTCTCTTTAACCAAATCTGCTACCTGAAAGCCTGGCTTCAAAAACTATAAAGTGATGCTTTAATTAAAAGCATTTACCAATACTTTTCTTAAAAATAAGCTATCCTCTGGTACAAATAGTCTTTTTAGAAATACATTTATTATGCAAATTGGCATGTGCTTATATAATTTGAGGGAGTAAGAAGAAAACGATTTGTAATTTGAAACAATATAAAAGCTGCCAATTTTATAGAAAGTAACTGTCTTTATGTCATGTTATTCTATACTGCTCTTTTTCACACCTTTCTTAGCAAATCTCCAACCAAAAGAAAACTTTAAAGGGCTTCATTTTTATTATCCTCCAGCTTAAGTAATTGAACTCTTCAATTCAGATAGTAAATAAATGAAATTACCTCCTCAATTAGAAAAGGAGAAAGCAAACATATGTATTAATAATCTTTCTTCCTTTTTCAGCTTCAAAATAATTAGATTGATTTGGACTCTGACTATTTTGTAAGATTACATTTTAACTAAAATAGACAAAGCAAGAACTTCCCTTATAATTCAAACAGTTCCTTGAATTTTTCAGATAAGCTCCACCCTTGGCAGCACTGACATCTCAAAGTTATGAGCCAACACCCAAATTGGGATTAGGGAACAATATTTCCGTGTGTGTGTGTGTGTGTGTGTGTGTGTGTGTGTGTGTGTGTCTGATAGAGACAGAGAGAGAGACTGAGAGAGAGGAACAGAGTCAGAGACAGATGACAAATTAAAACTGAGAAAACAGAAACAGTTACTGGAATTCATAAAGCTCCAAGTCCAGAACACTTTTTTTGATCCCTAGAGCAGTGGAAAATCCATTTCACTTACATTGTTACCCAGAAGTTAGAAGTGGCAAAACATAGGGAAGTTACTGTCCTAGAAACATAGCAGGCCACAGGAAATAGGTGGTTTGAGTGGGCTGCCCATTCTTTTCTGCTGGAAAAACACCCACTTTCCACCTTTTCCCATGGAGCTAACTGTAGAAAATTTAGTGCTTCTTTCTGTACTCACCAATTCTACACCTTTGTCTGGTAAACTCAGGAGTCTGCATTTCCAAAATGAGCCACTTACTGCACAGAATTTATGGATTATGTTTAAATTGTTGCTTTATGACTATCGTCTAGGTCAACCCTGGACTTCATTGTCATATTCTGTCCCAATATGGCTTTCTTTAAACCCAAAACAAATTTTACTATATAAGTATCACCATGCAAAATGGAGTAATCAACAATCACCCAGGCTTGAACCCTGTTTGGTTGTTTTTGAAATTTGAAAAAAAATTTGTCTAGTCTTTTATCTCCTTAAGTAGATAGTAGGTAGAAATAAAATCATATCTTTAGTTAGTAAGTAGGCAGTTTATTTTGTAAAGAGATTAAGTCCTTACATATTAGTTACTTTTACAATTGACTAATTCAGGGGCACCTGGGTGGCTCAGTTGGTTAAATGTCAACTTCAGCTCAGGTCATGAGCTCATGGTTTGTGGGTTTGAGCCTCGCATGGGACCCTGTGCTGACAGCTCAGAGCCTGAAGCCTGCTCAGATTCTGTGTCTCCCTCTTCCTTTGCTCCTCCTCTCCTCATGCCCTGCCTCTCTCTCTCTCTCTCTTGAAAATAAACATTTAAAAAATAAGTAAAATTGACTAACTCATCATTCAGCAAATAGTTTTTGATCACCCACCATTATGGTCATTTTTTAAAGTTTATTAATTTATTTTGAGAGAGAGAACATGAGCAGGGGAGGGCCAGAGAGAGCTGGAGGGAGAGAAAGAATCCCAAGCAGGCTCCACTCTGTCAGCAAAGAGGTGGACATAGGGCTTAAATCCACTGTGAGATCATGGCCTGAGCCAAAATCAAGAGTTGGATGCTTAACCAACTGAGCCACCTAGGTGCCCCCCATTATTGTCATTTCTAACATGAGTTTAAAAAATTTTTTTAATGTTTACTTATTTTTGAGAGAGAGAGAGGGAGATGCAGAATGTGAGCAGAGGAGGGTCAGAGAGAGAGAGGGAAACACAGAATCTGAAGCAGGCTCCAGGCTCTGCAGGGCTCAAACCCACAAATTCTGAGATCATGACCTGAGCCAAAGTCGGACACTAAACTGACTGAGCCACACAGGCACCCCTAACATGTTTTAAACCTGGACCAGATCAGTTTTCATCACCCCTTCTCTACACAACTAATTTATTATTAATAAGAATCATAAAATGAAATGAACAATAATGGCCAGAAAAGGAACATGAGAACATGAGGGTGAAAATTTTGTTTTATTGAACTTTATATGTATATAATCATGACATTAATAAATAACTAATAAAATTAATATGTCAGGACAAGAAAGGAAAGAAGTTATTGATAGTTTTTATTTATATTAATGTATTTTTGAAAATATTTTAAAACTTAAACCCATATATTGGTTTGTTCATGAATAATTATATTTTAGCTTGTTAAATAATAATAATTTTAAAAGAATAAATTAAAAATTTTAAGATACTATTCAAATTAAGTAAAATGCTTCATGTATGAACTAAAATATGAACTAACCAGATAAAAATGTTACATCCTGTAGTGTGCATTCTATTTAACTGTTTTAAATTGTGATCATAAATGAAACTTTAAATGATTATATAAATGAAAATATGAATCATAGTGTATCTTAATCTCTACAATCACATGCTATCACTTCTTTCGAATCTACTATTTAAATTCAAGAATATATTGTACTATAGGAGTCTGAGATACAAGCTGGTCTCCAAAAAAGCTATAATTCTAAACTGTTGTTAATGTACTCTTAAAATGCCTCTGTATAGATTAATCTGCATGTCTTCAGAGCCTGCTATATAACTGGGAATTCTCTGAATTAACTTTTATGTAAAATAAAATGTTTATTTTATTGAAGCAAAAGTATCACATATGTGCTCATTTGAAGCTTTCATTAGTGAAACTCAGTAATGGCAACAATCGGTACAGCATTTATATCAACAAAAGAATTTGGGAGGGAGTATTCGATCACTGTCACTATTAGAATTAAATACTAACCATAATAATAAAAAGCAAACCAACTCCTAGTTTGTTTTTATTGTTGTTTTAAAATGCATTCCCTTATTGCCTGAACCAGGAAAGCACTACCCCTGCTGCTCTGCCCTTGTTACACGGGTGCCTACTATGAGCCAGGCATGGTGTCAAGTGTTGGCATGCCATGTTGGGCAGAACAAATGAACTCCTGTTCTCATGGCACTTCCAAGTTAGTGGGAAATCAACAGAGAATAAGTAAACAAATAAGAATTTACAAAATTAAAGGGCTATGAAGGATATTAATCAGATCCAGAGACAGAATCACAAGAAGTCTATTAAGCAAAGTGGCGAAAGAAGGCTCATGTTTTTGGTACTTGATGAGCAACAGGGAGAGGAGTGTGACTTCAAGATGGCAGATAGGCAGACACCTGACCAGCTATGTAAAATTAGCCTTTTATTCAAAGTGCTGGAAAAAATCCAAGTTTCAAGCAATGGAATCACACAAACTTGTGTTTCCAAAAGATTACTCTGGCTACTATGTGGGGAACAGACTGAAATCTGGCAAGAATAGATGCTAGAAGACCTGTTAGACTATTTCTAGTCCTGGAGAAAGATAATCATGGCTTGACCTCAAATGATGGCAAACAGAGATGGAAAGAAGATCAAGATATGTCTTCAATAAGAATGGATAAAACTGGGGAATGAGGTAGGGAAGTTGTCAAGAATGATGCCCAGGTTTTTGGTTTGTATAATTAGGAGAATGCTCGTGAATTTTACTTAATGAGAAGTTTGGTAGGAGGCAGGTTTCCTAACAATGACTTGATCTAACATGCATCTCTCTGTGAGTTTTTAGTTATCTTGTTTTTTTTTAATTTTTAAAAATGTTTTTATTTATTTTTGAGAGAGAGCGAGAGACAGCATGAGCAGGGGAGGGTCAGAGAGAAAGGAGTCACAGGATCCAAAGACAGGCTCCAGGCTCTGAGCTAGCAGTCAGCACAGAGCCTGACGCAGGGCTTGAACCCATGAACCCTGAGATCATGACCTGAGCTGAAGTCGGACGCTTAACCGACTGAGCCACCCAGGTGCCCCTAGTTATTTTGCTTTTAAAAGACTTTATTTTGACAGCAGTTTTAGGTTCACAAAAAATTGAGTGGAAAATATAGAAAATTCCCATAGACCTCCTGCCTCTCTTCCCTTGCTGCCCAGCCCACCCCCAGCCTCTCCCACTGCCAACATCTTACATGGGACTGGAACATTTGTTAATGATGTGTGAATGTAGATCACATCATTATCACCCCACAATAATACTTTGCATTAGGGTTCACTCTTCTTGTACATTCTCTGAGTTTTGACTAATGTGCAATGAAATGTATCCACCATTATAGTATCAAACAGAATAGTTTCACCGCCCTAAAAATCCTCTGGGTTCTGCCTATTTATCTTTCCTTCTTCCTAACCCTTGGTAACCACTGAGGGTTTTTTTTGTTTGTTTGTTTGTATCGTTTCACTTCCAGAACATCATATCATGAGAATTAGACAGTATATAACCTTTTAAGATTGGTTTGTTTCACTTAGAAATATGTATTTAAGTTTCTCTGTCTTTTCATGGCTTGATAGCTCATTTCCTTTTAACGTGGAATAATATTCCATTGTCTGGAAGTATCACGTTTATTTATCCTTGGTTGACTTCTTGGTTGCTTCCAAGCCCTGGCAATTATGAACAAAACTGCTGTAACCATCAAGGTACAGGTTTTTGGGTAGACCTCAGTTTTCAATTCATTTGGGTAAATACCAAGGAGCACAATTGCTGAGTCATATGGTAATTTAGTTTGTAAGAAGCTCCCAAACAGCCTTCCAAAGCGGCTGTAACATTTTGCATTCCCATCAGCAATGAATGTTGCTTCACATCCTTGCTAGCATTTTGTATTGTCAGTGTTTTGGATTTTCACTATTCTACTAGGTGTCTAGTGGTATCTCATTGTTGCTTTCATTTGGAATTCCCTAATGACATATGTTGAGCATCTTTTCATATGCTTATTTGCCATCTGTATATCTTCTCTGGTGAGATATCTGTTCAGGCCTTTTGCCCATTTTTTTAAATCAAGTTGTTCAGTTTCTCTTTTTTGTCCTTTTTTAAAAAGTAGGATCCACACCCAGGGTGGAGCCCAATGTAAGCTTGAACTCACAACACCGAGATCAAGACCTGAGCTGAGATCAAGAGTTGGGCATTTAGGTAATGAAGCCACCCAGGCACCCATCTTCTTATGGGTGAGTTTAAAGTATTTTTTTTGTATATTTTATTTTTTAATGCATTTAAAATAGTTCTTTGTATATATATTTTTCATCTTAAAAATTTTTAATTTCACTATAGTCAACATATAGTGTTATATTAGTTTCAGGTGTATGATATAGTGACTCAACAATTCTATACATTAATCAGTACTCATCAAGGTAAGCGTACTCTTTAATTGCCTTCACCTGTTTCACCTTCTATCCCCTCACCATCCCTCTGGTAACCATGAGTATAGTTAAGAGTCCATTCTTGGTTTGTTTCCTTCTCTCTTTTTTTCTCCTTTGTTCATTTGCTATGTTTCTTAAATTCCACATATGAGTGAAATCATATGTATTTATCTTTTTTTCTCTGATTTATTTTGCTTAGCGTTATATTCTCTAACTCCATCCATTTTGAGTTTATTTTTGTTTATGGTATAAAAAAGTGGTCCAATACAATTCTTTTGCATGTAGTCGTCCAATCTTCCCAACACTATTTGTTAAAGAGACTTTTTGCCATTGGGTATTCTTGCCTCCTTTGACAAAAATTAATCAACCAAATGTGGGTTTGTTCCTGAGTGTTTTATTCTGTTGCATAGATCTATGTGTCTCTTTTTGTGCCGCTACCATACTGTTTTTGATCTGGAATTCTGATACCTCCAGTTTTGTTTTTCTTTTCCAAGATTGCTTTGGCTATTCAAGGTCTTTGGTCATTCCATACAAATTTTAGGATTATTTGTTCTATTTCTTTGAAAAATTCTGTTGGTACTTTGATAGGGATTCCATTAAAATGTAAAGGTTGCTTTGGGTAGTATGGATATTTAACAGTATTTGATCTCCCAATCCATGAATGTGGGTTTATTTAATTAATTTGTTTAATTAAAGATGGCACATTTGTTTGTGTCATCTTTAATTTCTTTCATCAGTGTTTTATAGTTTTCAGAGTACAGGTCTTCCACTTCTTTGGTTAAATTTATTCCTGGGTATTCTATTATTTTTGATGCAATTGTAAATGGGATTGTTGTCTTAATTTCTCTTTCTGCTACTTCATTATTAGTGTGTTGAAATGCAACAGATTTTTATATATTGATTTTATATCCTGCAACTTTATTGAATTCATTGATCAGTTCTAGTAGTTTTTGGGTGGAGTCTTTAGGGCTTTCTATATATAATATCATGTCATCTGTAAATGGTAGAAGTTTGACCTCTTCCTTACTAATTATGCTACTTTTTAATTCTTTTTGTTGTCTGATTGCTGAGCTAGGACTTCTACTACTATGTTGAATAAAAGTGATGAGAGTGGATATTCTTGTCTTATTCCTGATCTTAGAGGAAAGACCCTCAGTTTTTTACCACTTAGTTTAATATTAGCTGTGAAATTTTCATTTGTGGCCTTCATCATATTGAGATATGTTCCCTCTAGACCTACTTTGTTGAGGGTTTTTATCATGAATGGACGTTGAACTTTCTCAAATGTTTTTTCTGCATCTATTGAAATGATCATATGGTTATCTTTTCTTTTGTTTATGTGATGTATTTCACTGATTGATTTGCAAATATTGAACTACCTTTACATCCCAGAAATAAATCCCACTAAATTGAGATTAATGATTTTTTAAATGTATTGTTAAATTTGGTTTGCTTATATTTTGTTGAGAATTTTTGCATCTATGTTCATCATTGATATTGTCCTGTGGTTTTCTTTTATGTGGTGTCTTTATCTGGTTTTAATATCAGGGTAATGATGGCCTCATAGAATGAGTTTGGAAGCTTTCTCTCCTCTTCTATTGTTTGGAATAGTTTGAGAAGAATAGGAATTAACTCTTCTTTAAATGTTTGGTAGAATTCACCTGTGAATTCATCTTTTGTTTCTTGGGAGTTTTTAAATTACTGATTCAGGAGTGCCTGGGTGGCTCAGTCATTTTAGCTGCTGACTTCAACTCGGGTCATGATCTCACAGTTTGTGAGTTCGAGCCCCGTGTTAGGCTTTGTGCTGACAGCTCAGAGCTTGGAGCCTGCTTCAGATTCTGTGTCTCCCTCTCTCTTTGCCCCTCCCTTGCGCTCTCTCTCTCTCTCTTTCTCTCTCTCAAAAGTAAATAAACATTAAAAATTTTAAAAATAAAAAATAAAATTACGGATTCAATTTAATTGTTGGTAATTAGTCTGTTCAAATTTTTTATTTTCCTCCTGATTCAGTTTTGGGAGATTATATGTTGCTAAGAATTTACCCATTTCGTCTAGGTTGTCCAATTTTTTGGCATATAATTTTTTATAATATTCTCTTATCTCTTATAATCCTTTGTATTTCTGTGGTATTAGTTGTTATTTTTCCTCTTTCATTTTGATTTTGTTATTTGACTCTCTTCTCTCTCTCTCTCTTTCTCTCTCTCTATGAGTCTGGCTAAAGATTTATTAATTTTGTTGATCTTTTGAAAGAATCTACTCCTGGGTTGATTGATCTGTTCTATCAGTTTTGTGGGTTTTGTTTGTTTGTTTGATTTAGTTTCTATGTCATTTGTTTCTGCTCTAATATTTATTATTTTCTGCCTTCTCTTGGTTTTGGTTCTATTTGTTCTTTCTCCAGCTTCTTTAGGAGTTAGTTTATTTATTTCAGATTTTTCTTGCTTCTTGATGTAGGCCTCAATTGCTATAAACTTCCCTCTTAAAACAACTTTTGCTGCATCCCAAAGATTTTGGACAGTTGATCTTCATTTTCATTTGTCTCAATGTATTTTTTGCTTTCCTCTTTGATTTCTTGGTTGAGCCATTCATGGTTTAGTAGTATGTTATTTAACCTCCATGAACTTGTGTTCTTTCTAGATTTTTTTCTTGTGTTTGTTTTTTTAGTTTCATAATGTTGTGATCAGGGAAGATGCATGGTATGACCTCAATCTTTTTGAATTTGTTGAAACTTGTTTTGTGTCCTAACATGAGCTCTATTATGGAGAATGTTCTATATACACTTGAAAAGGATGTGTATTCTACTATTTTAGGATGTAATGTTCTGAATAGAGAATCTGTTAGATCCATCTGGTCCAGTGTATTATTTAAAGCCACTGTTTCCTTGTTGATTTTCTGTTTGGATGATGAATTCATTAATATAGTAGAGTGTTAACCTCCTCTACTATTATTGTATTACTACTGATTACTTCCTTTATGTTTGTTGTTAGCTGCTTTATTTGGGTGCTTTCATGTTGGGTGCATGGATATTTACAATGGTTATATCTTCTTTTTAGATTTTTTCCTTTATGAATATATAGTGTCCTTCTTTGTCTCTTGTTACAGTTGTCTTAAAGTCTATTTTGTTCATATAAGTCTTGCTATCCCAACTTTCTCTTGACATTCATTAGCATGATAAATATTTCTCCATTCCCTCACTTTCAGTCTGTGTGTGTTTTTAGGTCTGAAATGAGTCTCTTGTAGGCAGCATATAGATGGGTCTTCCTTTTTTATTCATTCAGTCACCATATGTCTTTTGACTGGAGGGTTTAGTCCACTTACTTTCAAAGTAATTATTGATAAATATGCACTTATTGCTATTTTATTACTTGTCATAGTTTTGTAGTTTTCCTGTTTTCTTTCTTCGTTTGCTCTCTCACAGGTTACCAACTCTCTTTACTGATATACTTGGATTTCTTTCTCCTTATTTTTTCATATCTATTACCAGGTTTTGATTTCTGATTACCATTAGGTTTATATATAACATCTTACGCATTTTCAGTCTATATTAAGTTGATGGTCACTTTAGTTTGAACCCATTCTTTGCTCCTCTCTCCTCCATGATTTAGGTATATGGTGTCATACTTTACATTCTTTTATTTTGTAAATCCTTTAACCGATTTTTATAGATGTTCTTAATTTTACTACTTTCGTGATTCCTACTTTTCTTGCCCCTACTTATGGTCTTGCCTTTATACTCAAAGTGTCCCTTTTAATATTTCTTGTAGGGCTGGTTTAGTGGTGATGAATTCCCTTAACTTTTCTTGTCTGGGAAACTTTTATCTCTCTTTCTATTCTGAATGATAGCCTTGCTGGATAGACTATTCTTTGTTTCAGGGTTTTTTCTTTCAGCACTTTGAATATATCATGCCACTCAGCCTGCGAAGTTTCTGCTGAAAAATCAGCTGATAGCCTTATTGGGTTTCCCTTGTAGGTAATTTTCTCTTTTGAAATTCTCTTTTTGTCACTACTATTTGCCACTTTAATTACTATATGTCTTGTTGCAGACCTCCTTGGGTTGATTTTATTGGGTACTCTCTGTGCCTCCTAGATCTAGATTTCTGTTTCCTTCCACAGATTCAGGAAGTTTTCAGCTATTATTTCTTTAAATTTTCTGCCCCCCTTTTCTCTTCCTTCTCCTTCTGGGATCCATGTAATGTGAATGTTATTACACTTCATGGTGTTGCTGGGTTCCCTTAGTCTATTTTCATTTTTTATTATTTTTTTCTCCCTCCTGTTCAGCTTGATTGCTTTCTATTACTTTGTCTTCCAGATCACTGATCCCTTCTTCTGCTTCCTCTAGTCTACTATTTATTCTATCTAGTGTATATTTAATTTCAGTTATTGAGATCTTCATCTCTGATTAGTCCCTTTTTATGTTATCTATCTCATTATTGAAGATCTCACTGAGATCTTCTACTCTTCCCCAAGTCCAGTGAGTGTCTTTATAACCATTACTTTAAATTCTCTATCAGACATATTATTTATCTCTGTTTTGTTTAGCTCTCTTGCTATAATTTTGGCCAGTTCTTTCATTTGGGACATATTCCTCTGTCTCCTCATTTTGCCTAACTCTCTGTATCTGTTTCTTTGTGTTGGGAAAATCAGGTATGTCACCTGCTCTTGAAAGTAGTGGACTTCTGAATAAGAGGTTCTGTGGTGCGCTGCAATGCAATGTCCCATGTTCACCAGAACCTGGGCTTTAGTTTTATCTGCTATGTATGTATTGCATGTGCTGTACTGTTTGTATGGCTTAGCTGTGTTTGCCTTCAGTCCAGTCATCTCCATGGCTCTCTTTGCCTGTTGTGGGCTGGGCTAGGTCCCTGTGTTATTAGTGAGCTAGTCTGGGGCCACCTTTGGCTTGAGTTGAGTTAGACCAGGCATTTTCCAAAGATGAAGTAGCACTGAACTACAGGGTGATTTCCCTGTATCTTCCCCTGAGAAGCTTTCATTGGTGGGTAGTGCTTGTAGTCAGATCCAATGTCTGCCCCCAGTCCACTACTGGGGCCAGAGTTGGGCCAGTGTGTGATTATCATCCCCTCTCCCCAGGACAGGAGTCACTTTGGAGTGGTTCTACCCTTTTTGGAGCTGTTTGCATACTTACAGGTTTGTGGCACTGCTTTGGATCAGCTCTGGCCAAGGGCTTATTGGAGGGGAGGTCTGCAAGAGAATGTGGGGGTGGGGTGTGGAGTGCCAACAAAGTCCATGCTGATCCACTGCAAGAAGGGAACTGCAGCCACTTGAGAAAACTCCTGCCAAGGCCAGCCAGGTTGGAGGGGGAAGATTCACAAAAGGGCAGGCCAGTGAGTGCTGTTAACAAGCTAGGTAGAAAATGTGCAGCTGTTCTGGTTCTAGCAGGTGTCTGTGTATCTAGGCTGGGGGGCAGGGCAGGGAAATGGCACTTGTGAGCTCTTTTGTTCTTAGAGAAGTCTCCCAATTGTCCCTGCCCCTCATACTTGAATATTAGTAAATAAATCTTCTTCCCATATACCCCAGGCATTTTTCAAACTGCTGCATCTATTCTGTATCTCAGTGGGAGTGGGATACAACAGGGGGCTGTTGTGCCATCTCTTTAAGGGTAGAGACTTGGTTTCCTATTGTCCTTTGGCTCTCTCAGGTGTGGAACCCCACTGATGGTAAAAACTCACAAGGTTAGGCCTCTCTCATTTTCAAAGCCAATGTTATGGAGATTCACCTTCCCAGTGCAGGTCCCCCATGCCAGATGTACCTGTTGTGGAGATTTACTCCTCTCCTCTCCACACCCACCATGTCCTTCCCTCCTGTGGACAGTCCTGTGGATAATTTTTACTCCTGACTGGGTTTCTACCCTTACTATACTCGCAGTTTGTGAGTTCGAGCCCTGCACTGGACTCTGTGCTGACAGCTCAGAGCCTGAAGCCTGCTTCAGATTGTGTGTGTGTGTGTCTCTCTCTGCCCCTCCCCCACGCATGCTCTGTCTCTCTCTCTCTCTTTCCTTCTCTCTCTCAAAAATAAACATTTAAAAATTTTTAATGAATATGTTTTATTATTATAAAAGCAGTAGATATAATGGAAAGTTTGAAAAACACATAATTAGGAAAGAGGAAAAACCTGTGAAAAACTCTGGCACCTGGAAGACTAGTGGCCTTGGGAGTATCTGGAAACCACACCCTTGGCCTGGGCAATTTGACAATACATGTCAAAAACCTGAAAAAGATACCCACCCTTTGACCCAACAATTCTTGCTTAGACTTGTATTCCAAGAAAATAATTGGATATGTGCCCAGAGAGTTAAATACAAGGATGTTCTTAATTGGAAATAATTAGAAACAACCAATATCATTTTGCTAGGGTTACCATAACAAAGCACCACAGACCGAGTGGCTTAAACAACAGAAATTTATTTCTCACCATTCTGGAGATTAGATTCCAAGATCAACGTAATGACACATGAGTCTTCTCTGTTTGGCTTCTAGATGGCCATTTTCTCCCTGTATCTTCATATGGTCTTCACCTTACATATGTCTGTGTCCAAATGTCCTCCTCTTATAAGGGGATGAGTCCTACTGGATTAGGGCCCAAACTAATGACCTCATTTTAACTTAATTACCCCTTTAAAATCTAAATTCTGAATAAAATTAAATTCTGATAGTGGGTTTAGGGGGATGTGATTCAGTCCATAACACAACCTAATCCAAGAATTTGGAAATAAAATAAATAAATAAAGCATGATGCAGTCACACAATGGCACATCCATACATTTTAGTTCATGTATGGATTTTTAACTGCCATTAAAAATTAGCCCTAGAAATTTATATGGCCTAAAAAGAATTTCATGATAACAGACTATAAAATAATATAGATAGTATAATTCTTATTCTTTCTATGTGTGAAATAAATATACAAATGCACAGAAAAATAGCTGAAAAAATTAATAGTAATTACATTTGGGGGATGATATAGATGATTTTACTTTGTTTTATTTCTGTTTACTTACTTGTTGCTTAACTGTGCATTTATTTTATTTTTATTATCTTTTTTAAGTTTACTTTTGTCTTTATTTGTTTTTATTCTGACAGAGAGAGAATGTGTGTGAGCAGGGGTAGGGGCAGAGAGAGAGAGAGAGAGGGAGAGAGAATCCCAAGCAAACTTTGTATTGTCAGTGCAAGCCAAACATGGGGATTGATCTCACAAACTATAAGATCATTACCTGAGCTAACATAAAGAGTCAGATGCTCAATCATCTGAGCCACCCAGGGGCCCTGCTTAACTATGCATTTGAGATTTTCCATAATAAGTTTGTGCAATACTTTAAAAGAAACCCTCCATGACACAAACACCCACTGGGCCCCACCAAAAAAAGAAAGAGGGGAAAACCTAAGCATTTTTTTAGATAATAATTCTCTGCCATGGAGTTGTCCTTTAACCATTTCTGTTTTCCTGTTCCTAAGCTGAGCTTTAGTGGGATATGAAAGCTTGCTGTTTCTATTTGCCCCGATATTGTAATGGCTTGCTCATTTAATGTGCAGTGAAGGGCTCAGTGTACTTCCTTCTTTTTTGGAGGTTATTTGGAAAGGTTTTTGCCTAATCATAAGGCATCACTGAAGCCAGTGATATTATGAGTAGATGATTCATCTTGGTTTATGGCTTATAATCAGATGGCTCTGGACTCTATTTTCAAATTTATAGAGAAGATTCTTAAAAATGGAGTGGGTTCCCAAAAAGAGAGAAGGGTGAATATGTTCAGAGTCCTAAGCTCTGTGTTTTTTAGCTCAAGAGGCAGAATATGCCTACTCATACCTCATTCATGGGAGAATAAACTATAGTCATTTTTCTCCTAAAGTCTGTTATTTCTTCAGAGGCTGAGTATACTACTCCAATTATTTTTTTCTAGGCCTGCTTCTCCCCTCCACCCCCATCTATCCCACTTCTATAGCTGGGTAATTTATACACAAAATAGGTTTAATGTTTGAATAAAAATACAACACCGGAGTTAAGACATAGGTAATTTGAGGCTACCTGTATACATGATTCCACATGTTAAGTTTTCACTCTGCATAATATACCTATATGGCCATCAAAATTTTTGGTGAACTGAAATTTAGCTACTCCCTTGGTTATGACATGGAGTAGTGATGGATTTAGCATCACCAAACCTGTACAAGCTGGTGGTATACAGTAAGGGCAGAACTTGAAAATCAAGTCTTATAATAAAGAAGGTATCTTATATTGAGCACCTTGTTTACACCTCTGACAGGTCTTAACAATGCCTCTAGAATTAAGAATCCTCTCAGAGGCACATATTTCATACACTACTTCTTGCTCTCAACTTATCAAACAGAGATACTTGTGTTGATTTGCTTTCAGAGCAGAGTAATGAGTATGCACTCTAGAGTCCTAGTATTTTGCTTTGATCCAGAATAAAATTTGATTAAAAATGACTGTTTACATCTATTAATTTATACCATCCTCAATGAGTAGCCTTGATTACAGTGTCTGTCCTCCATGCCTCTGGCCAGTAAGTATGAGTTAGGAATGGTCTTCAGGTGGGTTCTTGCAAGGACCAGTTAGCCCATACAACCTTGTAATACCTGGGACTTGGTGAACATGTAAGAAAGGAAGGAAACCAGGAAGTTGCCTACCAAGGTATTTCTGGCAAAACCCTCCTGAATAGGCTGGATTTTGTTTGATCTTTGGTCAGACCTAGATAATACCTTGATAAGAGATTATCTGTGAATACAGAGTCTTATAGGTCTTTCCTCTAGGCTGTCAGCTCTTCAAGAGTATGGGCTATGTCTTCTTTGTCTTGGGAGTTCTAGCCTGGCATAGAATAGGCACTTAATAAATATCTGTTTGATTTAATTAAAAATCAACCACCTACTTACTCATCACCTTCAAATTATATATATTGTTCTGTTACTAATGTGGGATATGATAAAATTCTATTAGTATCATGAGGCTTTTAATACTGTTCTAATATTATTTTAAATTTTGGAGATGAATGACACACCTGAAGCTAATGTAACATTGTGTCTCAACCGTACTTCAAATTTAAAAAAATAAACAAAATTTTTTAAAATAGACTCCATGCCCAAAGTAGGGCTTGAACTCGACAACTCCAAGAACAAGAGTCTTCATGCTCTACTGACTGAGCTGTCCAGGTGACCCAAATAAATAAACATTTTTTAAAAACATTAAAGATGGGGGACACTTGGTAGCTCACTTGGTTAAATATTTGACTTCGGCTCAGGTTGTGATCTCACGGTTCATGAGTCTGACCCCACTTCAGGCTCTGTGCTGACAGCTCAGAGCCTGGAGCCTCCTTCAGATTCTGTCTCCCTCTCTCTCTGCCTCTCCCTGGCTCACACTCTGTCTCTCTCTTGAAAATAAATAAACATTTAAAAATTTAAAAAATATTAGAGATGAAAGAGGTCTTATAGATAATTTACTGCAGAATGCCTTCATTTTATCAATGGGAAACTGACGTCCAGAGAGGTTAAATGACTTTCTAAAACTGGTTAGTGGTAGCAATGAAGTCAGGAGAATCCAGGTCCTCCTGGCTCCCAATTTGCTACTAAATATGCCCAAGCCACTAAGAAGACTCCTTTTCCTTTAGGTATTACAGTTTTGTTTTGGTTTTTCTTTCCTTTTTTTTTTTCTGTCTCTCACCATATTTTCTTTTCCCTCTCCTACTTGGACATGAGATCAATATGCAAATGAGAGAACTTGGAAGTTTTTAGAAGAACTGGAAGTTTTAGAAATACTGTGTTGTGGGGCACCTGGGTGGCTCGGTCGGTTAAGCAGCTAACTTCAACTCAGGTCATGATCTCATGGTTCATGGGTTTGAGCCCCGTGTCAGGCTCTTTGCTGACAGCTCAGAGTCTGCAACCTGCTTCTGATTCTGTGTCTCCCTGTCTCTCTGACCCTCCCCTGCTCACACTCTGTGCCTCTCTCTCTCAAAAATAAATAAACATTAAAAAAAAAAAGAAAAGAAATACTGTGTTGTGGCCTAGTAACAACACAAACTTTATCTTTCTGGAAAGATATTATGTTTACTCATGTTCTCTGGGCAGTGGCTGACTTTGAGAGCTTTGCCCAAGTGCAGATATTTTTACTGCTCAGTGGATGTACCTTGCACTGGAATGTCAGGAGACTTGATCTCTCATCTTGACTCTATCACCACTCCCGTGACCTTGGGAAAGTTAATTTTCCTCAGTTCCTCATATATAAAACAAAGAACCTAAACCACATGAGCTCTAAAATCCTATAATCCTACCTGTTTCCACTTCTGATTTGTAAACGATTAAAATTTTTTTAAATGTCTTATTTATTTTTGATACAGAGAGAGACAGAGCATGAGAGGGGGAGGGGCAGAGAGAGGAGACACAGAACCGGAAGCAGGCTTCAGGCTCTGAGCTAGATGTCAGCACAGAGCCTGATGCGGGGCTCGAACCCACGAACATGAGATCTGACCTGAGCTGAAGTCGGAGGCTTAACCAACTGAGCCACCCAGGCGCCCCTTATAAATGATTAAAACTTTTTCTACACCTAAAGTAAAAGCCACACCTAATCCCTGTAGAATTTGATCACCCTTACATTTTTATGTGAATGTTGACAGACCTTCTCTGCTGTTTGGTGTAACTGGAATGATATAATTTTCATTTCAATGGCTTCAGTTATCATCTTCCATTTGTCATTATGCCAAAGGAGTAATTGGCACACAATGGTTAAAGTTGATCTATGACTCAGTTCCTTTGAGTTCTATTTCAAGCATTACTTTGAAAATCTCTAAACCTCCTCTTCTAGCTATCACTCATCTGGAGTTACATGGT
The DNA here is from genome assembly GCF_006229205.1 of Suricata suricatta. Taxonomy (NCBI): domain Eukaryota; kingdom Metazoa; phylum Chordata; class Mammalia; order Carnivora; family Herpestidae; genus Suricata; species Suricata suricatta. The sequence goes on along the minus strand of NC_043702.1, from coordinate 31,735,582 downwards.
ATCCATGGATCCCATCTTCTTTTGCTTCTAGTGGAGTTGGGAGAGAGGGCATAGTGTCTCCTCAGGATCAGGGATCCAGGGAGGGGCCCAGAAGAGGGAACGTAAAGTATAAGGAGGGAAAGCTGCCGGGTTGCTGACTCTGCTGCAGTGGGTGACAAGGAGTTAGTTGCAACCTGACTCCTCTCCCCACTGTGGGGTTACTGGCTTTGTGTTGTCTTGGTAAAGTCCCCTAGATATGTCATGGCAGCCTATCCCTTGCCTTCTTCTGCTTATATGTCTACACGCCCAGGAATGGAGAATCAAGAGATCAGTTTTCTGACTGCCATTGAAAGGATGCCCTGTTTGTTAGAGGCAAGTGGCCTGACTTATCATGAAAATTACCCTGATGTGCAAAGCTTTCAGACTGCATAGCTGTTTGTTACCTGCACTTAAAGGAACATAAGAGTGTTGCATTACTTTGTTTGCCTCTAACAGACCTTTTTTTTCTATCAACTATTTCACACCATCAATCACTCAACAGCATTTATGAAACCCTTCCCTTGGCATGAAGAAAGGTTAGGAAAGAAGAGACACCATGATCTTTGGCTTTGAGGACTCAAACAATGCTGAGAGAAGGTCTGTGAATACATGAAAATACTAAGTACTATAGAAACAAGTACAAATGAACATAATGGAGAGTATTTTCAGACATGTTTAGGAGTTAACTGGCATGATCTAGCTTTGGTAAAGTTAATCAGAGAAGGCCTCTAGCTTCTTTGAAGGACAATCACTGCAAATTTAATTGAATATACTAACATATTCACCTAGAGAACCCAGGGACAGTTTCACAAAGGATTTAAATAGTTAAAGGGGGACTTGGATGGCTCAGTAGGGTAAGCTTCCAACTTTGGCTCAGGTCATTATCTCGCATTTCATGAGCTCAAGCCCTGTGCTGGGCTCTGTGCTAACATCTCAGAGCCTAGAGCCTGCTTCAGATTCTGTGTCTCCCTCTTTCTCTGCCCCTCCCCCATGCTCATTTGCTCTCTTTCTCAAAAATAAATAAACATTAAAAAATTAAAGAAATAAAGAAAGCCCCACCAAGTCATATTCCAGAGAATACAAAAAACACAAATGAAAAAAATCACATGGCAGGCTATGGGAGAAGGGCTTGAGTAGAGAGTGAATGAAGAAGCTAAATAGGCAATTTGTAAAATATACTTGAATGCCAAGCTGAGGAATGGGATCTGATACAATTTGCAATGGGAAGCCAATGAACTTTCTTTAAAATGGAAATGGCATATGAAATGATCTAAGGAAGATGAATCTTCCTACTATATATAAACTAACTAGAAAAGCTAGAGGCAAGACCCAGGTTCGGGCTGCAGCTGTAGGTTTGGACAATAATTGCCAACACTTACTGGTGGCTTTCTTTATTTTTAATTTTTAAAAATTGTATTTATTTATTATGAGAGAGAGAGAGAGAGCACCACAGGTGAGGGGCAAAGAGAAGGAGAGACAGAGTATATCCCAAGCAGGTTCTGTATCATCAGCATAGAGCCTAATATGGGGCTCAAATTCAAAAACCATAAGATCATGACCAGAGCTGAGTTCAAGAGTCCATTGCACCACTCAGGCACTGCCACTGATGGCTTTCTATGTGCTGGTCACAGGGTTGTGGGCTTGTCACACAAATTAATGAGTTCTAACCTCAATAGAACTATATGAGAATAAATTAAGAACTCACTCCAGATAATACAAGTATAAGTGAAGAACTGGACTTTGAACTCAGGTACTCTGGTTCTAAAGCAACTTAACTACTATGCTAGACTGCATCTCTAAAGTAAAAATGTAAGGGAGAAAATTACCTTAATGCAGGATTTGACAGTTTGACCTTTAGATTCAGATTCCTTGGGTCTTTGTCCTGTCTGTGGCCCTTATTAGCTATACACTCCTGGATATTCCACTTAAAATTCTACCCTTCCTTTTCCTTGTCTATAAAAATAGGGATAAATAGCATCTGTGTATAGGATTGCTATAAAGTATAAATGTGTTGTAGAGGGTACACTACTCATCCCAGTCCCTTACACACAGTGAGTGTTCAGTAAAAGTTAACTACTGCAATCTTTGTCAAAATAACACCAGCATCCTTTACAGAGCTAGAACAAACAATCCTATCATTTGTATGGAACCAGAAAAGACCCTGAATAGCCAAAGCAATTCTGAAAAAGAAAACCAAAGCTGGAGACATCACAGTACTGAACTTCAAGCTGTATTACAAAGCTGTTATCAAAACAGTATGGTACTGGCACAAAAACAGACACTCAGATCAATGGAACAGAATAGAGAACCCAGAAATGGACCCACAAACATATGGCCCACTAATCTTTGACAAAACCGTAAGGAATATCCAATGTAATAAAGACAGTCTCTTCAGCAAATGGTGCTGGGAAAACTGGACAGCAATTGCACTACTAGGTATCTATCCAAGGGATACAGGTGTGCTGTTTTGAAGGTCAAATGCACCCCAATGTTTATAGCAGCACTATCAACAATAGCCAAGGTATGGAAAGAGCCTAAATGTCCAAACTGATGGATGAATGGGATAAAGAAGGTGTGGTGTGTATATACATATATATACACACATACACACACACACACACACACACACATATATATATATATATATATATATATATTCACACAATAGTATTATTCGCTAATCAAAAAGAATGAAATCTTGCCATTTGCAACTATGTGGATAGAATTGAAAGGTATTATGCTAAGTGAAATTAGTCAGTCAGAGAAAGACAAATATCATATGACTTCACTCATATGTGGAATTTAAGATACAAAACAGATGAACAAAGTGGAAGGAAAGCAAAGATAATATAAAAACAGGGAGGGGGACAAAACATAAGAGACTCTTAAATATAGAGAACAGAGAGTTACTAGAGGGGTTGTGGGAGGGGGAGAATGGGCTAAATGGGTAAGGGGCATTAAGGAATCTACCCCTCAAATCATTGTTGCACTATATGCTAACTAACTTGGATGTAAATTAGAAAAAGTTAACTACCAATAAAATTGGTATTATCATCCCATGTCTTGGATCCTGGCAAAAAAGTGCTATAATTGCCAGAATAAGAAAAAGGGGGAATTTGGTTTAAGGTTATTTTCCTCTCACAAGTCCTTTGCTCTTAAGTTATAGATTTAGGGATCAGTAGAATCACACTGAGGGAAGTAATGAGAAATATAATGGTGTTCCTAAGAGAAGAACTAAGTGAAAATGCAGTCTTACAGATCATTGAAGAAAAATCATGGTGGAAGTTAAGGAAAGGGCAGAGGCTAAGACTTTGGTTAGAGTAGAGCCCCTTGGGTTGTATGCAGGGAGGATTGGGATTGCCATTTAATTAACTCATAGATTGAGCATGAATTTAACTTCCCTTTTGGTTTCCTCTTTTTCATTCTCATATTAATAGACTACAGATATATTGAGAAGTACTCTATGTTCCAACTCCTCCTCAGAACTGTATGTACTTAAAATGCAGTTAGTAGAGGAGATTTTAAAAGAACTTTTCTTAAAGAAAAATACAAAAAGCAATAACAGGATTGGTGACTGCCATTGTTCGTAAATCAGAGTGTTGCTGGCCCTCTGAAATCCTTTTCTGCCTGGAGAGATCTCCAAGAAGAGGTCTTTTGCCTCATGTGTAATGACTTCTTAGGAGCTGAGTCAAACAAGCAAACAGGGAGTCTTATTTTAGTTTTCTAAATACCAAGTCTGGGCAGGCCTGTGTTTTCACTACATGGGTGGGGTACAGAGTTAAGCTATTCACATGTTAGCTGCCTAAGTCATCTCACAGAGTACCATGGCTTAGTTAAATCTCCTCACTGACCAGAGACAGCATAAATGGGGGGCTAAGCCATTTCCCATGGAGTATAACAGGAAATAACGATTTGACACCCTGCCCTTTGAATTCATTCTGTATTCTGACATGGCTAAGTGATATTGAGAAAAGATAGAGTAATCATTAGTGAAATTGGTGCTCTTAAAATCATTCATTTGCAAATATTTATTGACCATGGTGAGTATCTGTATAGAATACAGTATCTAGAACATAGTAGAAATTTATATTTTGTTGACTATGAGCCAATGCTTGGACTGCACATTTGCCAATATACAGCATTTAATTGTATTTCTTTTATTAAATATTTTATTTTTAAATAATCTTTACATCCAATGTGGGGCTCAAACTCACAACCCCAAGATCAAGACTTGCATGCTTTGCTGACTGAGCCAGCAAGACACTCCTTAACTGTGTTTCTTTAAGCAAAATTCAAATATAGCTACAGGTAAGAAAGATTAGGTACAATGTGGATGGGATATATTTTCTCACTTTTGTTTCTTTGCTAAGAATTCCCAGTTCCAGGGGTGCCTGGGTGGCTCCCAGTTGGTTAAGCATCTGACTCTTGATATCAGCTCAGGTCATGATCTCACAGTTCGTGGGCTGGATCCCTGTGTTGGGCTCTGCACAGATGGCATGGAGCCTCCCTAGGATTTTCTCTCTTCTTCTGTCTCTGTCCCTCCCCCAGTCACATTCTCTCTCTAATTAAATAAATAAGCATTTAAAAAAAAAATCCCAGCTCCAGTTCAGCAATGGTAAAGTGATTGCTATTACACAGCAATGATTGGTGTCTATGAGCTTATGTTGAGTGATTGTTACAGCATTTGAAAGGGCGAGGCATATTTCATGTACTAGTCCTCAACTATCTCCATCAAGCTGTCACCATAGAGACAGAAAACTTGAAGACTTCCTTACAATCATTTTGGAAGGGAAATGTCTATTTGTGGCTGAGACTTGGCCTCTCTGAAGTAGAGTTTATAAAGAGTTTCTTATGTCTACTATGTTGCGAGGAATTTAGCACAAAATATGGAGCACCCTTATGGGGTAAGATGATTAGCAATTATCAAAAAAAACAACAACCTACTTTGATTAGCATACAGCTAGGTCATGTAGGTCAGTTATGACCTGAATATAATTTAGGTACTCTAGTAGTAACTTATCTTCATGTTCTGTGGCCTGTCTCTCTTTGGTGTGTTGTTGAATAGTTTCTTGACCTAATTATTCTCATAACCTACAGAACAAATACAGCCTTGAGATTAAATCTTCCATAAACACTGAACTCATAAACTCAAAATCAGTTACCAAAGATAATGTGGTTTAAGCAATTTTTAATCTGCTATTTTTCTAGGTCCTAATAGATAAGGAAGACCAAACACTTCTTTATAGGTTTCCATTTATGTCTCTACTGCTATACCAACTGTTTTTTTACCTTTTTTGGGGTGAGGGGTAGAATCTAATTTGTTTTCTAGAAAGATGAAAAATTTACTCTTTCAAACAGCCTATGTTAGTGCTAATTCTGAAGCAAAGTAGAAAAGAAGAGTTTATTTCAGTCTATTTTACCACTTGGAACATTAATTCCTTAAGGAAAACACTTTATTAAATTCTGCTGGCATTTAAAGCTTATAAAATACATTTGCTTGGTTCTTTTAAACCACATTGAACTTCTTTCTTTGGATGTTTCCAAAATCGCATTGGAACTGTCAAATTTTAAAATGCACATCCTTGGATACCACAATTTCAGTTCAAGGAATTTCTTCCAGAAAAAATATTCCCATTAAATGAAAGTCCATTCTGAACTTGAAACTGCTCAGCTCCAAGAAATGCCAGACAAGAGATTGGCACATTCTTTTCTGAAAAAATTTAACACCGCAAGAGAAATGATTTTTGGAGGCCCTACAATAAAGCAGATGGATTCCTGCTTGATGACCCCAAAGTAAAGCCCACTAAGGATAAGCCCCATTTGAGTACATAGAACTAACAATCACCTATTATGTAAAAGTCACTTGACATTTGAGGAATATCTCTATCATGAAAGGCAGACACCAAAACAAAGGAGTTTTTGGAAAGCACAGACAATGCAGGAAGATAAATTATATCCATGAAACATGAATAAACAACAACGCTATATTAAAAAGGATTGATCAGAGAATAAAGGGAGCTCTTAGAAATGACAAATACTATTGCTGAAATAAGAAATTCATACAAGAGTTGGAAGATAAAGACAAGGAAATTTCCCAGAAGGAAGATCTAAGAGATGACATAGAAATGGAAACTAGAAGAGAATGTTAGAGGGTTAGTCCAGGAAACTCAATATTTCTTGGAAAATGGAGTGACAGAGATACAGAGAAAGAGAACAGACTGTGTAAGAGTCCCAATAGCAAATCCAATTCATGCTCTATGGGGGAGATAAAGAGATTTTTAGCAAGTGACTACTTAAAGAAGTGTGAGCAAGAAGGATTAGGGAACACACAGGGTGGTATAATGTCCAGAGACTAGCACAATGGGAAACTTATATTCCCAGGGCATAAGTGGCTATGTCAGAAGAGAGAGTATAAATGGAGGGCAGTGACAACTGGAGCCCAGGACAAGGGCCTCCCAGTGGGAGATATAGCTACTGTGTGAGAGGTGTGGTTCTATGTAAGGGATACAGCAAAGAAGAGATATTCTGACTTGTCTCTCTTCCTGTGATCTGATCTCACATTGGCCAAACCTAACCAGAAACCAGCCATTATAATTATGGTCCATAGGAATTGTTCTCTCAGGGCAGGGCAGGGCTAGTATGTGAAGAGAAACAAATTATTAAAGAATAACACAACAATACTTTCCCATCTGAAAAACATCTGTTGTCCACCCCAGGGAATTTAAAAGACAAAACAAAACGCCCTACATAAGGCTCAGCACAATGAAATTTCAGAACACTATTAACAACAAGAATATCCTAAAATCTTCCAGAAAGGAAAAAAATAGATCCTATATAAAGGATCAGAAATCATAATGGTTTTGGATATATCAACAGCAACACTGAATGCTATATGACAATGGAAGCAATGTCTTCAAATATCTGTGGAAATATTCTTTCCACATTAGTTAAGTGCAAGGTTGAAATAAAAACATTTGGAAATATGTATCTAATGTAAAAAAATTACCTTCTATGCACCATTTCTCAGGAAGCTATTATAAAATAGAGGAGTTAACAAACAAAAATGGAATGCCCTAGGTTGAGGGAACATGATATACGTATAATCGAGAAGTGAAGGTAAAGCCTAGGCGGACAGCTGTGCAGAAATCCTAGAACATATCTAGTTTAAACAAAGGAGAAGAAAATAAGCTTCCATTAAGATGACTTTCAGGGAAAAAAGAAACGATTATTCAGCTTTTGGAAAGTTTTAACAATTCTTTGGAGGGTTTGGGAAAGGTGATAAAAATGAAGCAAATGACTACTTAAGAAAATCAGTCTTCTACTTTACTCATATGAGGACATTAAGATACGAAACAGATGAACATAAGGGAAGGAAAATAATATAACAACAGGGAGGGGACAAAACATAAGAGACTCTTAAATATAAAGAACAAACAGAGGGTTGCTGGAGGGGTTAGGAGAGGGAGGATGGGCTAAATGGATAAGGGGCATTAAGGAATCTATTCCTGAAATCATTGTTGTACTATATGCTAAGTAACTTGGATGTGAATTAATAAATAAATAAATAAATAAATAAATAAATAAATTAAAAAAAAAAAAAAAAGAAAATCAGTCTTCTAGAGGCACCTGGGTGGCTCAGTCGGTTAAGTGTCCAAGTTCATCTCAGGTCATGATCTCATGGTTTGTGAGATCAAGCCTAGCAACAGGCTCTGTGTTGACATTGTGAAGCCTGCTTGGGATTCTGTCTCTCTCCTTCTCCCTCTCTCTCTGCCTCCCCCGCTCCACTCTGTCTCTCTTTCTTTTTCTCAAAATAAATAAGTAAACATTAAAAATTGATTTAAAAAAGAATTGCTTAAAAAAAAAAAGAAAATCAGTGTTCTAAAGCTCTTTGATTTTTTTTTTTTTTGAGAGAGAGAAAGAGAGCACATGAGCAGGGGAAGATCAGAGAGAGAGGGAAACACAGAATCTGAAGCAGGCTCCAGGCTCTGAGCTAGCTGTAAGCACAGAGCCTGATGTGGGGTTTGAACCCACGAACCGTAAGATCATGACCTGAGCTGAAGTCGGACACTTAACCAACTGAGCCACCCAGATGCCCCAGCTATTTGATTTCTTAATTTGTGTATACCTGTGTATATTGCTTTCATACAATATTAACTTTAAAATTCTCTCACAAGAATGCAAAGTATAAGTGCATATAAGTATCATTATATCACTGTATGTTGCATCACAAAATTGAAAATACCCTAAATGTCCATCAGTAGGAGAATGACTGAATTATGGTACTGGCAAATAATAGAATATTATACATCCTTTAGAAAGAAGGAGAGAGAATCTAGATGTATACTTAGTGAGTCATAGATATACATTTAAGAGAAAAAAAAGATTTCAAAACTTGTCTCTATAATGTGATCCTATTTTTTAAAGTAAAAATAATCTTATAAATATATATTACCTTATAGATAGAAAAACAAAATATTGAGCAACTGCAAAGTTTTACTTTCTCATTAAATTTTTTTGTATTGAACTATTGTTTGTAATGAGGATGGGCTTTGTGTACTCAGAAAAATCAACACAGATGAATTTTTAATAAAATTACTTTAGGGCTTAGAAATCAATTTTTCCATACCTTCAGTTAACAATATTCATTCATCAAACTTTGTGTTTGGTACTGTAGAGACAGAGATGAATAAAATGCATTTTCTGCTTTCAATTTTACAGTCTGGTGGAATGGTTTTAAAATGACCCTGTGCTTCAGGGGTGGAATAAATATTTGATCCAAATTTCATTTTCAAAATATATTTTAACTATTAAAACATCTGTAACAAAATAAATTAATTTAATATAATAAATGTTAGTACATTGAGACCACCACTTGCCAATGTCTTCTGTCAGGTAAACTATTCTTTTGTCAGACATAAATTTTTCCTGTAATTTCAAAGCATATATTTGAATTTATTATAAATATGTCATTGGGTAGGAAGGTTGTCTTTGCATTGGTCTTTTTAAAATCCAGTCTGCATATGTCTGCTTATATAGAAATCTACATGTGACTGGGGGCACCAGGTGGCTCAGTCAGTTAAGTGTCTGACTTTGGCTCAGGTCATGATCTCATGGTTCATGAGTTTGAGCCCTGCATTGGGTTCTGTACTGACAGCTCAGAGCCTGGAGCCTGCTTAAGATTCTGTGTCTCCCTATCTCTTTTTCCCTCCCCTGCTCATGCTCTGTCTGTCTCTCTCTCTCAAAAATAAATAAACATAAAAAAAAAATCTACAGGTGACTGTGACCATAGCATAAGTGCTGAGCACAATTAAATACACAAAGAAGTTCATATGGCTGATGTACATTCTTTTCTTTCTTCTAATTCATTCATTTATTTATTTAAAAAGTTTACTTATTTATTTGGAGAGAGAGTGAGAGAGAGAAAGAGAGAATGAGTCAGAGCATGCATGCACACCAGCAGGGGAGGGGCAGAGAGAGACCCCAAGCAGGCTTTGCACTGACAGCACAGAACCTAATGTAGGGCTCAAACTCAAGAACCGTGAGATCATGACCTGAGCCGAAGTCGAGTCAGACACTTAACCAACTGAGCCACTCAGGTGCTCCTCTTTTATTCTTTAAATTAAACTCTTATGTCCAATGTGGGGTTTGAAGTCACAGCCCCTGAGATTAAGAATCGCATGTTCTACCGACTGAGCCAGCCACAGGCCCCCTGATGTACATTTTTACGTGCAAGAACAAATAAATGGATAACATGTCAGGTAGCATGGGTAGTTTTGCAGATTCTTAAATTTAGAGCTTTATACGTTTCCAGTAATTGACTTTTATAACTTTTATAATAAAAGACATGAACAGTTATCTATTTTTGTGAACCAATTTTAAAAAATATTTTATTATGGAAACTTTGAAACATATACAAAGTAAATAGGAGAATAATGAACAGCTCTATATTTACCACCCAGCTTTAACAATTATGAATATTCTGCCATTCTTGTGTCATTCAAATCTCCATCTGTTTCCCCATTTGGTTAGTTTTTTCCAATAAACATTTTCTATTACTCCTATTTCACATTTTTTGAATCTGTCTAGTTGAAGAACTAGTGAACTGTTACCATTTCCAGTCACTTTGTTGATCAGGATTTTCTCAATATTATCCTATCTAAGCAAAATACAGAAATATTTTGGATACTGAAGCTAATACAAGACTGCAATGATCATTTATAAGTCCTAATTTCAAAGTTTAGTATTCACCAAAATAACCGGAGGTTTTCTGAGATTAACTTTTTTACATTACATTTTTTGAACTAATACATAAACATGCTTTAAAAACTTCAAAAATTGTACAAAGAGTATGCATAAAACAAGAACATCTTCCTTCCCCTCCCCACCCAGTTCCCCTTTTCAGAGACCAGTTTTCAGAAATACTCTATGCATACACATACAAGCATGCATGCAACTATAAGCCTTAAAAGAAAAGCCCTGCTGGCAGTGTACGTTGTTTTATACCATGCCTTTGTTCCTTAATGTATCCTTGAATACACAGATTAGATCGAAGAGTTCTTGAAAATGTACAAAAACTGCTGGTATAGGGGAACTATATCTCTAAGAGCACATGATCAGTGAACCAAGGGAGGAGGGAGCCAATACCTTGCTTTTGGGAAGTAGAAAAAGCCATATGATATTTGAGCTGAATCTTCATGGAAAAGCCTAGATTGCAGAAAAGTAGAAGATTGTTATAAGTGGCAATACTTGCCAATTCCAAACCTAATATATTTGAGTTTTCTCTTTTTCTTTCTTCATGGTGTATGTTAATTGGTAGGGACAAAATATCCAGAGCAAATGCTAGTTTGTTAAAGGTCATCTCTACTATGGTGAAAGAATATTAAAATATAAGTCAAAAGACCTGGGTCCTAGTTTTAGACAATCCATGTAACCTCTTTAGTTTCCTCATTTATATAATGGGATACCATGTACTTGTCTTCTTCATTCAGCTTTTGAGACTATCTGCTGAACTAGAGTACCATTCCTATGGTGAAAGCAAATTGTCTTTAGAGTCTAAGAGACAAAGGTTTAAAATTACTGTTCTGCTGCTGTGAATGGTAGAATTGCTAAATCATTCGTTCCATTCACAGGAAATTATTGAATATCTGCCATATGGCAAACTGTCCCAGGCATGAGGATAAAAGGATGAATAAGATAGATAGGAACTTAGTGGGTGCTGGCACTGTGCTAAAACCAAGTAGTAGAAAATCATTAAGTTGTCTCATTTACTCACACAGCTGCAAATAACATCTATATGCTGAAAATCCCCATTTTTATACCTCCTGGCCTGTCCTCTCTGAACTTGAGTCTTACATATACAACTGCTTTTTTGATGACTTCTTTTAAACAATTCATAAGAAACTCAAACATAATACTTCCAAACCTAGACTGATTTTGATCCCAAGGCCATCCCTCCCCCCTCTCATTCCTATCTTTATAAACAGACCACTATCCATGAAGATGTTGAAGCCAGAGATCTGGGGGACATCACTGACAGCTCTTCTCCCTCCCTGCAAAAAAATTAGTTCTACCTAGAAGGTAGATCTTGAATCTGTCCACTGTTTTTCTCTCCACAATCCCCCTTGCTCAGTCTTCTTTGCAATAGGCTCCTTGCTATTTTCCTTGCTACTTCTTGCTCCCTCACAAGCCATTGGCTACAGTGGCCAGAGTAGATTCCCAGCATGAAAGCAACAACAACGGTAGTGATAACAAACACAAACAAAACAAATAAAACTGAAAATATAAGAATTCTTTTATTCCCACAACTTTCTGGGAAGAATCCTATCCCTACCCCATCCCCAGCCCCATGTCTGGGGTTTCCCTTGTGCTTATTAGGATAAATTGATTGAGAGTAGATTTAGGTTAGAAAGGATAGATTAACTTACATTAACAAGGGCAGGGAGGGAGTTATTCAAGGACCAAGAGTGGAATCTTGAAGATGAGAGAATTAAGCCAAATAAAGAAAAGCCAAGACCAGGTCTGGCATACCTTTTGGGGGTAATATTTAGAACGAAGAGAGACTGAAGAGTGTTGTTGTGCAGTGCTGAGTAGAACTTAGGAGATAGATCAAAAAATTTTTAAACCATGTTTACTGAGACTTATACATAGAAATTTCCCTTTTGTGCTTATTTCATAGACTTCAGTAAATATTATACTGCTTTTCATTTTTATGTTCTGTATCTATTATTTCTTTGAATGAGATATTGTGCTGATATAGGCAATGAATAGTTCAGCTTTATTCAAAACATATCATTGCCCTTAGAATAAAATCTAAATCCTTCACCAGGGCTTAAAAATCTCTAAATCATCTAGTCTCTATTTACCTCTCCAATCTTATATCTGAACTACTTTCCCCTTTGCTGACACTGGTCTTCCTTTGGTTCCTTAAGCACACAGAGCCTTTTAATAGTCTCTGCACATCTATTCCCTGTTTGAAATATTCTTTCCATGGATAGCCAGCCCACTCTTATCTTTTAGTCTCATCTAAAATGTCACCTTTTCAGAAGGTAGGCTTTCTACCTAACATAGCTGGGTCTCAATTGTTGTTGTTGTGCATGGCACTCTATGGTTTCCTTTATAGAACTGTGCAGGTGGTAATTTACTGACATGTGTGGTTATATGTGTGTGCACACTTACCTGTTTTACTCATTATCTGTCTCCCACAGATATACGTCCAAGAGGACAAGGAGCTTGTGATTTTATTCATTGCTTTAGATCCAATGCTTCACAGTGCTCTGCACAAAGGCTGCCAATGAATATTTGTTGAATGAAAAAAATAAGTTCCTATAGAGCTTAACATTGAGAAGAAAATACAGACACTGAATAGACAACTGTATTATGATGACTGCAACAGTGCTTCTGTAACCGTGAGGAAGCTAATTTAAGTGGGAAGAAAGACAATCCAGGCCTCCCTGATCTAAGAACAGATTCAGAATAGGCCTAGTGATGAGAGTGAGGAGTGTTTCAGGCAGAGTAAATAACAAGTGTGAAGACCTCAGGAGGGGAGTAGGAAGTATTTGGGGACAACCAATGAAGACCAGTATGACTGGAGCCTAGAGAGGAAGAGGTGGGCCCAGGGAACTTGTGGTAAGCCTTAGGATTGGGAGATTATTCCTAAAAGAAATGGAAAGATTGAGGCAATAGAGTAAGGCAGTTAAGTTTGTGGTTTCAAAAGACCACTATAAATGTATGGGGAATGGGTTACAGGGGAGGAATGAGGGCCTTGGAGCAGTAGGCTGGGGCAGAGATGATCTAGGGTGACTGTCCAGGTAAGGGTAAGAGCACAGGCCAGAGACAATGGCTAGAACAAGTGATGAGTTTGGAGAATAGTAGTAGATTCACAAAATACTTAGAAGCTAGAATAAAGATATGGTGAGACTTTGGATTTGCCATAATGGAGTGTGAGAGCCAACATGACTTCCAGAGTTTCAATTTAGACCATTGAGTAGATAGTGGCAGGATTTATTGAGATAAGAAAAAACTGTGGGGCACCCGGGTGGCTCAGTCAGTTAAGCATCTGACTTTGGCTCAGGTCATGATCTCACAGTTTGGTTTGTGAGTTTGAGTCCCGCATTGGGCTCTCTGCTGTCAGTGCAGAGCTTGCTTGGGATCCTCGATCCCCCTATTTCTCTGCACCAACCCCTCTTGTACTTTCTCTCTCTCTTAAAAAAACATTAAAAAAATTAAAAAAGAGAGAAAACTGAAAGAGGAGCCAGTTGTTGTAGTGGGTGAGTGGAGGGAAGATGACAAATTCAGCTGTGGACAAGGTTTGAGGCACCTGTGAGGTATACAAGAAGGGATGCCAAGCAGGCAAATAGATGACACTGTGATAGTTAGTGGAACTCTTCATACAAATGACGCCATCTGTCTAGGGAGTGAGTCAAGTGAAAGACTTTGGATGGAGTCCCAAAGTACTCTCACCATTTAATAAGTGCCAGATTGAAAAGAAGCCAGGAAAAGTAACCAAGGAGTAGTTAGAGAGGTAACGTGTGATGCTATAGAAGGCCTTGATGAAATGGTCTTAAACAAAACTATCCATGAAGTAGCAGTCAGATTTTAAGTAGAGAACATCGCTCAGCAATTTAAGTTCTGATATTTCCCCTCCTTCATTTGGAAATTGTATACAATAGGCCCTTAGTCCAAGGGGGATACATCCCAAGATACCCAGTGGATGCCTAAACTGTGGATAGTTTCAAACTCTAGATATACTATGTTTTTTCCTATGATAAAATTTAATTTAGAAATTAGCCAAAGTAAGATATTAACAACAATAACTGGTAATAAAGTAGAACAGTATACTGTAATAAAAGTTCTGTGAATGTGATCTTTCTCTAAACATATACTGCACTCACACTTCTTGTAATGATGTGAAATGATAAAATGCCTATGAGATGAGATGATGTCATAGGAATTGTGACATAGAGTTAGGCTGCTATTGACCTGTCCATTTGTCAGAAGTGGGAACATCTGCTTTCAGACTGAGGTTGACTGCAGGTAACTGAAACCACGGAAAACAAAACCACGGATGGGGCACCTGGGTGGCTCAGTTGGTTGAGTGTCTGACTTTGGCTCAGGTCATGATCTTACAGTCCGTTCAGTTCGTGAGTTCAAGCCCCGCATCTGGCTCTGTGCTGACAGCTCAGAGCCTGAAGCCTGCTTCGGATTCTGTGTCTCCTTCTCTGTCTCTGTTCCCTCCACCACTCATGCTCTGTCTCTCTCTCTCAGAAGTAAATAAAACATTTAAAAAAACTTTTTTTAAACCATGGATAAGAGGGGCTTATTGTATCAACATTTCTTGGGGAGAAACACCTCCTCAAATCCCGACCTTAAAAATGACTATACTATTTTTATGTTAGTATTTTATACTTCAATATTTGTTTGTTTGTCTCTTTATTAGGTAGGGTTCATGCACAGCATGGAGCTCAGCAAGGGGTTTGAGCTCAGGACCCTGAGATCAAGACCTATGCTGAGATCAAGAATCAGTTGCTTAACCGACTAAGCCACTCAGGCACTCCCTTCAATATTTGTTTATAATGCATAACCATTTTGTACTGTTGCAATTAAAATGGATATATTTTATTTTTTCCATTTTAAAATAAAAGGAATTTATGACTTCATAATTATCATTTTAGTGGCTATATAATGTTCCATTCGATAATTAGAGATTTATAAAAGGATATGGCTGACTCCATTAAACTTATAGTAAGGAAAAAAAACTACAGGAAGATAAAGTTTTTCTCATAACCCACCCTTCTTTACCATAAAAATCATTTTAAGGAGTTAAAACCATAGGAGCAAATAAGCCTATCAATAATGTTGTCTTCTGGAGTTTAAATATAGATAAACCAATTCCAGTATGTTGCATTTTCAACTTCATACATAATTTGAATGACATCCTAAGAACAAGGGTAAACCAGAGGGAGACATGTTTATTCTGTTGATCCTTGAAATACCAAGTCTCAGTTCAAAGATAAACTAGGAAACTGAGGACCAATATATTACCTTGATGTACATTGTTCTGAATCTTTAACAGCAGATAATGAAATCAAGGGCAAGAGTAAATGATGCTTTTATATAATGCCATTAAATCTTAAAAACTGATTGAAGAGTTCTAAGGTATCCAAGAACCTTACATACATACGTATATATGTATAATACGTATGTATACACACATGTATGTGTATAGCATTCTTTGATGATTTTGTACCTTCAAAGTTTTATTTGTAAGCCATAACAAATATCCTTTCATACAAGGAGCTGAAATGGTTAATACTTGCTTCAGTTAAAGTGTTTCCATTTGTTTAAAGTTAAGCCCTAAAGTGGTAAGTAAGGTCAGCTGAAAAAGAGGCATTTTTTGGAACTGTGGAGTTTTTCCTATAGGAAGCATGACTAGAAGCAAAAGGTAAACTCATGAGTGAGCTAAGGACACTTTAACTCTTTGATCTAATGAAATTACGTGCTGAAAACAGTACTTTAGCTCAGAAAAGCTGAAAGTGTCTTGCCACGGACAAATAGCTTTCTAGTTCGGTGACATCAAAAGTAATTGATCAGGTACACATGAAAATAATATAAAATTGTGTATCAACTAAAGTCAAAATTTTTAATTAAAAAAGAAAAAGAAATATAAGCATTGAGGATGGAGGGATGAATTAAAAGGGTAGGGAAAAATATAATAATCTTGAACTCATCAGAAGAGAAAAGTAACTGATCAGGAAGTCCAAACAAGAGGGCTGCTGAACTCCGTCAGTTTAATTCAGTTAAGTATGTATTGAGCTCCTACTTTGTGCAGAACAAAGTTCAGATATAGCATTCATGACATCTTATTTTTTAATGTTTATTTTTAAGAGAGAGAGAGAGAGAGAGAGAGAGAGAGAGAGGGGCACCTGGGTGGCCAGTCGGTTAAGTGTCCGGCTTCGGCTCAGGTCATGATCTCACATTTGTGGGTTCGAGCCCCGCATCGGGCTCTGTGCTGCCAGCTAGCTCAGAGCCTGGGGCCTGCTTCAGATTCGGTGTCTCCCTCTCTCTCTCTGACCCTCCCCTGCTCGTACTGTCTCTCTCTGTCTCTCAAAAATAAATTTAAAATATTGAGAGAGAGAGAGAGGGAGGGAGCAGGGGAGGGGCAGACAGAGAGAGGGACAGAGGATCCCAAGCAGGCTCCATGCCTACAGCAGAGAGCATAATGCTGGGCTTGAACCCATGAATGGAGAGATTGACCTAAACCAAAGTGGGACACTTAACCGACTGAGACACCAGGTACCCCCGATACCTTTATTTAAAGGTTTGTCTTCTCTTATGCATTGTTTTAAGATGGGACTTCACTCTCTGCATAGATCTAGTTGGCAGTTTCCTGTGTCCTGTCTCATGAGAAGCTATGTTTGTCTTACCACAGGTTGTGGGGATGGGTAGTAATAACGGATGTATCCAGAGCACTTGTCAACTTAAGGCAGGTTCATTAGCTAAGGGCTTGGGGTGCTTTTGTGGTGGGGGAGAGAGGAGGAATGGGAGATAAGGGAGAGATGTGGGCCTCTGAATCACATGGAGACTCTAGAATTCCTGAGTACCTTCTACACACCGTATTTTCATTTAACCCTTGGTTAATAATCACAATTGTATGAAGGAGATGGTTCTGCATTTTACCAATAAGGAAACTGGGTAGTGATCTATCTAAGGTCACAGAGTAAGTGGTGGGTCTGGGATGTGAATCTCTTCTGCAGGTCTTCAAAGGCTTTCCTCCTATGCACAGGGTCCCAGTAGAATTTCAGGTCCAGAGTAAATCATACTGTGCCCTCCACTCTCACATTTTTACAAGACGAAGCCTGTCTATAATGTACATAATAAAAGTAAAGAGAGATCATGTACAGGCAGTTGATAGCCTGAGAAGTGAATATGTGGTGTATGCCTCATTTTTTTTTTTTTGTCTTGATGAGGCGCTCCTAACGTTATTTTAAACCAGTGTTACTGCCTATCTTCTAAATGCCTGCCCATACTACAAAGACCTGTTTCCTCCATTAGACAAAAATACTGTCTGGTCCAGTTCTGTCTCAAATAACCATGTGAAGATCAAATAAAGCCCTTTGTAAACTATGGCACTTTACAAACTTGTAAGGTAGCACACATTTTCCCAAGGTATCAGGAAACTGTGAAGTCGCTGATTAAAGTAAATTCTTGATTATTTGAGATACAGGAGGGTAGCAATAGCATTTGGTTACAGGACTTCATAGATACAATCACATTCTAACTAGCAATTTTAATCTGGGTTTTGGCTTTTTTGCAGAAATTTAAACAAATAAAAAAAGGAGACGAGACGTAAAATGCCAATACACTAAATTTCTCCTTTGAGCTCTGTTCAAACACTGATCCTGGACGAACAAAAGACACGCACTTACACATCCTCCGCACGTTAAGACTGAGGTAAGGAAATGAGTTCTGGAAGAAAGACTTCAGACATCCTTGGGGACCGCTCTTGGTCGGGACGTTCCCTTTGGCAATATTCCAGAGTATGAGTCCCCAGGGCTCCCCCCAGTGGGAAGGGAAAGACACGCGTAGCCAGGCGCGCGTACGCGTACACTCTCGTGTACACACACGCGCGCGCGCGCGGGTACACTACACATACACAGACTGTTCCCTACACTCCCCCTCCCCGGGAGGCGGGGTCTCTTTCTCTTTAAAGAGGAGACAGTCTTCGCGCAAACCCAAGCTCTCTAAGGCCCCGGGGGTCCGGGGCCCGAGCAGCTCGCAGCCAATTGGCGCGGTGGAGCGGCTCGAGCGCGGCTGACGCTGTACCAATAGGCGTTCGCGGGGGGCGGGGGCAGCGGAGGAGACACTATTGTTGATGAGGAGGAGCAGCGGCAGCGGCGGCTGCACCATCTCCTTGCTGCCGGCCGCGGCCCGGGCGCCTCCTGCTCCACGGATCCCGGCTTCGTCACCCCGTCGCGGGCACCTTCCCTCCGGCCTCGAGAATCCAACCCCTGCATCCCAACAACAGCAAACCCCCCGTCTCGCCCAGTCACCGGGGAGGGGGGGGACCATGTCCCAGCGGGTGAGGCGCAATGGGTCCCCCACGCCGGCCGGCTCCCTCGGGGGCGGTGCGGTCGCCACGGCTGGGGGAGCCGGGAGCCGCCTGCAACCCATGAGGGCGACGGTTCCGTTCCAGCTGAAGCAGCAGCAGCAACATGGCAGCCCCACGCGGAGCAACGGCGGCGGCGGCGGCAACAACGGCGGCTGCTGTGGTGGCGCCTTAGGCCCCTCAGGCGGCAGCGGCAGCGTCGGCGGCGGGGGCCCTC
>NC_043702.1:31683808-31716643 GCF_006229205.1 Suricata suricatta | reverse complement strand
CTACGCAGACGGGCGCGTCCACGACGTCCACGCGAGGTACCAGCCCCACGCGCGGCGCCGCGCCCGGGGCCCGCGGAAGCCCCCCACGGCCGCAGCCCCCGCCGCCGCTGCTGGGCACTGTGTCGTCGCCTAGCTCCTCGCCCACCCACCTGTGGACTGGTGAGGCGAGCGTCGCCCCACCCCCAGCCCGCGTCCGGCACCGGAGAAGGTCCCCGGAGCAAAGCCGTTGCTCCCCAGAGAGGAGGAGCCCAAGCGCTCCGGTTTGCAAAGCAGGTACGTGCTGGGGGCCGCGCGGCGAGGAGAAGGGAGCAGGAAGGGGTCCTGGGCGCGCTCCGCTTTCGCGCGGGGACTGCAGCGCTACCGCGGAGCCTGGGCGGCTGGGGGGCGGGACTGGGGGCGGGGCCGGGGCGGTGCGGTGCCGCCTTCCCCGGGCAAGCCCCGCGCCCTCTCTACTGCTCTCTGTCTGGTTCAGTGCTCTGCCGACCTTGGCGCGGGTTAGTTAGTGCACTCGGTTAGTGCAGGTGCAGCTGCTAACCTTCTGCTTGGGCTGATACGTGTTAATGATAAACCTGGGATTCTGGCTGCCCGCTGGTTACTGCTAATCCTCTCTTGGGGGTGAGGCTAGGAGTGGTTTGTCATTTTGTTTTAGTGACATGGTTAATGTTAGTATAGCACATGTCTGCTGCTAAGTATTTCTTTCATAAAACAGTTTCAGATTGTAAAGACAGAATTCATTAGCATAGAAAATTTGGATCCCTGAAGAGACGTGAGGCTGGGAACGTGTTAGCATTTCCTTAGACTTGATTAAGTGGGTAGCGAGAAAGAAGTTAAGGAGGATTCCTTGGGGAGGTTTATGAACTTTGTCTTGGAGTCCGGGTGTATTTCTGATATACTGATTTTATTTAGATGTAAAATCGTTTATTTGTTTAGAAAGACCAACGTTTTTCTCGTTATTATTTTAGGGACCACCCGCCCCCAACCAAAAACGAAACAAAATAACAACAAACCTGTTGTTTTTCTGTGTACTTGGGAGCTTTCTTGAAAAAGATCCTGAATGGAACTGTTGGGTTCCACTGGAGTCATTCATATAGAGTAACTTAAAAGATTCAGTTTGTGAAAGTGGAAAGAAAATTTGTCATTCAGTTGCCTTTCTCTTAGAATCTAGTGTAAAAAAGAAATGGGTGGCATTTTGCTTATGCCGTTTACTGACTATATACCTTTGTTTTTCCTTTGTCTGGGGGAATTTCTATAGAACTTAAAAAAAATAATTTATTGTCAAATTGGTCTTCGTACAACACCCACTGCTTATCCCAACAAATGGCCTCCTCAATGCCCATCACCCACTTTCCCCTCTCTCCCACCTCCATCAACCCCTCAGTTCTTAGTATGTAAGAGTCTGTTTAGAATCTTTCATACAGTATTGCTG
Source organism: Suricata suricatta (assembly GCF_006229205.1). Classification (NCBI taxonomy): domain Eukaryota; kingdom Metazoa; phylum Chordata; class Mammalia; order Carnivora; family Herpestidae; genus Suricata; species Suricata suricatta. Next base: position 31,715,217 of record NC_043702.1, on the reverse strand, counting down.
TGAATTTCAGGAAACTTAGTACAGTGCTTCTCAACCAAATAAAACAGATTAAATGGTTTCAAGGGTTCATTCAGAAATGCAAGGAGTAGGATGGCTACTGTTTATTTTACCAAAGATTTTAGATAGTGGGTACATTTTTGGGAGAGATTGCCTGAAAAATGATCAATAGTTTTTCTAATTAGAACAAGAATACGGTTTTAAATTGTTTGAAAATGCATTATTGTTTTTTTTAAACAAGATTATTGAAGGTACTAGAATCCTCCTTCCCCTCAAATAATAGTTATCACTTTACTGAGCTCCTACTGTATGATTGGTAATTTACCTACAAGATCTCATTTTAACTCTCACAGTAGGTTTTAGAGAGGTTAAGTAACAGGAAGGTATTTGAATTTTGCTTGGTGGTACTCCAAAACCATGTCTTTCACATTATATCAAGGAAGTAGCCTCATGATGTATCAGATAGGATCTGGGATATATATTACATGCCAAAATCACATGTGCTTAGTTTTTGAAGCGACTCTTAGAGGTATCTGGTGAATGTAATTACTTCAATTTACCTTCAACCTTCTGGAGCTGGTGTAGTGTGGCAAGTGGAAGGGAAGAAGGAGGTGGTGGCTGCAACAGAATCTGGCTACCCTCTCAGCTATGTGACCCTTAAAGCAGAGCAGCAACCTGAGGAGAGCCCAGTTAAGTACTGGCAAAGAGTGGAAGAAGGTGGTCTTTTCTTCTTTGTTTAGGATTTATTTTCTGGGATCTCAGTCTCATGTGCCAGCTCTTCATGTTTCCCAAAGCTCCCTTGTCTTAGATCTGTTATTCCACTCATGCTATAAAATTAATCCTTCTCAAAAGCTTCCCCTGTCCTCCCACCAAAAAACTCCCCAGAAAATAAAAAACTTTTTCTTCTAGTACAGTATGCTCTACTAGGTGTGAAAGGAATAGTGCAGGTCATTAAGTTATACTGAAGTGAATGTCTGGTAGCTTCCTTTCCTGAAATGTCTCATTTCACTCTAGTGAACTTTCATACAGAAAGGACTTTCAAATTTTATTTTTTATTTCCATTTTTATATTTTTATAATTTCTTTTTTTTTTTTTTAATTTACATCCAAATTAGTTAGCCTGTAGTGCAACAGTGATTTCAGGAGTAGATTCCTTAATGCTCCTTACTCATTTAGCCCAACCTCCCTCCCACAAAACCTCTAGTAACCTTGTTTGTTTTCTATATTTATTTTTTTAATTTTTTTATATTTATTTATTATTGAGACAGAGAAACAGCATGAGTAGGAGATGGGCAGAGAGAGAGGGAGACACAGAATCTGAAGTAGGCTCCAGGCTCTGAGCTGTCAGCACAGAGCCCGATACAACGCTTGAACCCACGATCATGACCTGAGCCAAAGTTTTACGCTTAATGGTTGAGCCACCCAGGTGCCGCTTTTCTATATATTTAAGAGTCTCTTATGTTTTGTCACCCTCCCTGTTTTTTTAAAAATTATTTTTGCTTCCTTTTCTTTATGTTTACCTGTTTTGTATCTTAAAGTCCTCATATGAGTGAAGTCATATGGTATTTGTCTTTCTGTGACTAATTTCGCTCAGCATAATACCCTCTAGTTCCATCCATGTAGTTACAGATGGCAAGATTTCATTGTTTTTTTTTTTTAAGATTTCATTGTTTTTGATTAGTCAATAAACTTCATTGTGTATATGTGTCTGTGTGTGTGTGTGTATATATATATATATACACACACACATATATATATACATATATATATACACACACACACACACACATATATATATACATATATATATATATATATATATGTGTATATATATATACACCACATCTTCTTTATTCATTCATCCATCGATGGACATTTGGGCTCTTTCCATACTTTGGCTATTGTTGATAGTGCTGCTATAAACCTTGGGGTGCATGTGTCCCTTTGAACCAGCATGCCTGTATCCCTTGGATAAATACTTAGTAGTGCAACTGCTATAAGACTATACTATAAGATAGTCTTCTTAGGACCTTCAGATTTTAGATTTCAAGTCTTCATAGCACAAACTAGACAATTTGCTGTTTTCCTCAGACTATATATAGGAGAGAAGAGAGGAAAAAGGAGAATCTTTTTGATCCTTGGGACTCTTTTTGATTAAAGGGAAATTATCACCAGTTTGCAGCCTTAGTGAAATGTAGAAACCTTACTGGTAGAGGCAAATGGTCTGTAGTTCTGTAAACCTCATATGACTGAAATTCCAGGGACCCTCTAGATATAGCTGCCAACTTCAAGGTGTCTGTCTATCAGATGAACTGGATGCCTTTACCTTTGTTTAGAGATCCAGTGTCCCAAAGCCTCTGAGTTAAAGGTCTTAGAATCTTTGGAGGGGTGTCCCTGTTTTGCCACATCCCTACCCAGTTGCTTTATCCCCCGAGGGTTAGATGTAATAACTGACTAACCCAACTGTTTTCTCTTGACTACTATAAAGTAATCCAAGCACCTATCCCTGACATATTTTAAACTTCTCACCTTCAGGCCTGCCATCTCCATGGCAAAGTGGTTTGCTGTTAGGAACTGAGATACGCTTAGAGAAGGTAACTAGGCAACAGTGTTAACTGCAGACAAAATGAGGAAGAAGATGAGGTTTGTTTTTGCGCTTTCCCTCCTTTTGTCTTTAAAAGAAATTTTTTTTTAATGTTTGTTTATCTTTGAGAGAGGGAGAGAGGGTGGAAGGGGAGGGAAGGGGAAGGGAGTGGAGAGAGAGAAGAGTGTGAGCAGAGGAAGGGCAGAGAGAGGGAGACAGAGAATCCAAGGCAGGCTCCAGGCTCTGAGCTGTCAGCACAGAGCCCAGTGTGTGGCTTGAACCCACGAACGGTGAGATCAAGACCTGAGCCAAAGTTGGATGCTTCATGAACTGAGCCACCCAGGCTCCCCGCACCTCCTTTTGTCTTAATAAAGTGTCAAATATATTACAAATGGAGAGGTGGCATATTAGGAGCGTAGGCTTTGAATAGACAGTCTGGGTTAAATCTGTATTCCACCACTTAGAAGGCATGTGATACGGGGAAGTGAATAACTTCTTGAAACTTAATTAACTTTCTAAAAAAATTTATTATTTTTAACATTTATTTATTTTTGAGAGAGAACATGAGTGAGGGAGGTGCAGAGAGAGAGGGAGACACACAATCTGAAGCAGGCTCCAGGCTCTGAGCTGTCAGCACAGAGCCCAATGCGGAACTCGAACCCAAAGTTGGATGCTTAACTGACTGAGCCACCCAGGCACCCTAGATTTTATTATTTTTTAAAGTGACCTCTATACTCAATGCTCAGACTCACAATTCTGAGACCAAGAGGTACATGCTCCGCCAACTGAGCCATCCAGGTGCCCCTAACCCTTAACTTTCTTATCTGTAAAATAGGTGATGATCATTTTATTTGCTTCATATGGTGATGAGGATTAAATGAAAGGAAATTGAAAAATACTCAGCATAGCACTTAAGTATAAAAGCTAGCTCTTGTGTATCATATTAATTTTGCTTCTAGTTTTAGTGAATGTAACATAAATTGCCAGTGTAGGTTTAGTTTTCATGGTTGTGTGAAATTTCAAATTGGAGAGAACATTGCTTGTGAACATCCAGAACTGTAGCTCCAGTGTGGTCTGTGGTTTGTCTGTATCAGAATTACTTGGAGTCCTTGCTAATGCAGACTTTGAAAGTTTCCCATCGTATGATTTTGATGTACTTTATATTTGAAAAGCAGTCACTAGAAGCACCAAAGAAAAAGTAGTTTGAAAAATCATTACAGAAAAGAGTGTCACTACATTTTGCAGTATGTATTTTTGCAAGGTGGCTGTATGTAGATAGCAAGTTGTGTTTTTGCTAATTTTCCTCTTGATATGTTATGTATGAATTTGGTTGTTAATTAGGGTGGGAGAGTGGCAAGAGCAGAAACAAGAGGTGGGCTTCTCTGGACTAATAATCAGGAGATAGGTTACCAGGACTTCATATTTGTGACATCTTAAGACTTCTCTTTTCTAGTACTTTGTGAAGTACACAGCTTTAAGAATTCAGTGTTTCTTTAACATTTGGAAGATTGATGCTAGCTTCATATCTTTGGGGGAATCCTTTAGGTTTGTATGTCTGTATTTTACAGTTGAAGATGAGGAAGGTGGAACCTTACTATTAGTGATGTCTTGGTTAGCAGAATTTATATTTAATTCAGTTCTGAAAGCCATGATTGAACTACTCTTAGTAACTGTGCAGTACAAAGATGTAGAAGACACAGGGAACTCCAGAGACTCACAAACCAGCTATGTAAGACACATACAAAAGCATATAATATGATGAGTGCTCTGGGCTCAAAGAGAAGTAAGTAGTTCTGTAGGGAATGGTTATAGAAGTTCAGCCAGAGGAGATGGCTTTTGATTTAGCTTGGAAACAGAAAAACAGAACTTTGTATTTGGATCATAAAGGTGTGAAAATATACATAGGATATTCAGACCTATGTATCTTAAAGTGTAGGGTACTGGATGAAGGAGAAAAGAAAGTAGAAAGGTAAGTTCAGAAAAGCCTTGAAGAGAATGTATGAATTAGAATGTATTCTATGGATAATAGCTCTGGAGGCAGATTTCCAGTGTTCAAATGTTGGCATTACCACTTGTTTAATTTTAAGTAAATTCATTTCACCTTTAAAAAGGGCATACTAGTTAATAGTGTTGGCAGTAGAGGATTATTAGAAGGATAAAATCCTTGTAATCTCTGCATGGGTATAGAAATCTCTCAGTATTAGCTATTTTCATATCATCTTTATCATCCTCATGATCCAAATTCAGGGTTAATTTGTTAGTGGTGGTAGTATTTACATTCTTAGTATGTGTAGAGTCTATAATTACTTAGAATTTATTTTTATTTTATATTTTCTAGAGAGAAAATGAGCATGGGAGGGGGCAGAGTGATAGAGAAAGAGAGAATCTTAAGTGGGCTCCATGCTCAGTGTGGGGTCCACTGTGGGGCTTGATCCCACAATCCTGGGATCATGACCTGAACTGTTATCAAGGGTCGATGCTCAACCAACTGAGCCACACAGGCACCCCAGAGTTTATAATTACTTATGATCAGTAGAGCACAAATTTGAGATGAGAGAAACTGTAGGATAGTAACTCACTAAAGCTTAGAACACGTGAATTTAGGTGCAGTGGCAGTAGGAATGGCAAGGATAAAAGAGAGTGAGGAGACTTTGATTTGGTAACCTGTTGGACATAGAGATTGAGAAAGGGGCAGTTGAGGATAATAGGTTTGGTTGATGATACTAATTGTGATAAGCAACACAGTAGGGAATGCAAATATGGGGAAAGAAAATGAACAATTTTAGACCTGTTTAGTTTGTGCTCTGAGGAAATCCAGGTAATTTCCTAGACTGTGGAAAATACAGTTTTAGATCTCAGGAGTTCGCTTTGAATTGGGGGCAAAAAATTGGAACTCACTGATTTCAGTGAACATTCATTTAACATGTACTTCATGCTAGGCGTTTGCATGTAGGCAATATGTGAAATGATTAGAATGGATAAGATGATGGGGGAGAATGCTGAGGATAGAATGCTAAGAGAAAACAAGCATTTTAAGGATAGAAAGAAAAGCCAGTAAAGAAGCCTAATTGTGTGGAAGGAGGAGAAATGGTGGAATAGTGTTGAGAAAGCCAAAAGAAAGATTGGATTTCAAGGAGGGGATGATAAAGATTTTCAGATTCTGCCAAGGGAACAAGTAGGCTGACTTTGGAGAACAGGCTTTTGAATTTGGCATGTCTGTCAGTTGATGATCTCAGAGAGAGAGTGAAACGTTTGTGGGGGACACAAATTGGATTAAAGTGGTGGGTGAGAAATAGAGGTAAGAATTATAAATTACTCTTAAGTGCAGGTTACTCTTATATCACTGAAAGGAAGTAAAGTGACAAAACAAGATGCAAAGTTGAGCTAAGGTTCATTTATTTATAGGATGGGAAAAACTTAAGCATGTTTTATAGAGGATTGGAGATCCATGTGGGGAGAGAATTTATAGGAGAATGAGACTGCAAGTGTAAGAGAAAATGGAAGTAGTAGATGGAGCAAGGTCATGGAAAATGTGAGAGGCAGTTGGGATCCAGCACATGGTAGAGTCTGGAAATCTCAGAAACAACTAAGGACACTTCTTACTCTGAGGATGGGAAGGTGGTAAAGGTGGGTTAAAATGATAGATAACTTAGCAACAGAAGGGAAGGAAGCAGGAAGTAGGAGAGTCAGCTATATCCATCTCCAAACTTCTTGAAGAAAAAAATAGCATGTTTGTCTTAATACTGTATTTTTAAATTTAAATTTTGTTTTTATTAAAGTACATATATGTAACTAAAAATATCAGAAAGCACTAGGGGCGCCTGGCTAGTTCAGTTGGTAGAGTGTGTGACTCTTTATCTCAGGATTGTGAATTCAAGGCCCATGTTGGGTGTAGAGATTATTTAACAGGTCTTTTATTAAAAAAGTCAAATAACACTAAACTGATAATCAAATAAAATGTTTTCCTGACACAACTCTCTCCACTCCTATTTCCTGCACCCTAGAAACAGTCTTTGTTTCTGGGAAATTGTTTTCTATCGTTTCTCCTTTCTATTGTTTTTATTTTACGTTTTTTTATGTATTTTACGTATTTTACATTTGGGGACCTCTTGAACTGAGCTAATACTTTTTAAATTTCTGTATTAGTTTCCATCTCTGTACGTTTTTCCCTTTTCTAACAGATTTATTTTATCTTCTGTCTTTTCAGTTGATTTTTAAATCTTGGTCATTATATTTTAATTTTTTCAAAAGAACTTTCCTTTCTGATTATTCCTTGTCTTGTCAGGATCTTCTAAAAATGTTTATAAAAGGTATAATAATAATTATTATTATTATTTACCCACTGCATTATCTTCAGAGCTCTTTTTTTCTTGAGCTGTGTTATGTTGAAACTGTCATTCATTTTCTCAATATTTAATTAAGAGACAAAAATGCTGATTAGGTCTGGCTGGTAGACTGGAGGATCGTAAAGGTGAATGATGATGCAAGGACTCTCTAACGTAGGTTTTTCTGCCAGGTTTCCCAGGGAAGAGGCCTACAGTATTATGCCAGAGGATATGTCTGGTGTCTTTAAGTCCAGAGCCTACCTAGTTAATCTCTCTAGAGCAGTTTTTCCCAGTCTTTTCCCTTTGGAGAAGCCCTTGGAATAATTTCCATTTCTCAAGGAACCTCAGCTATCATGATCAGTAAGTTGAGATATAATGGTGCAGTGGTAATCAGTACTCTCCTAAGTACAGACTGATTTCTCTGTGGATCTCTTTGGCCAGTGTATTATAAGCTTATTCATTTTGTGTAATTTTCCCCTCTACCTCTTCTTGGGGAAAAAAACATAGTTAAGCTTCACTTACCTTTCTTAAAATTTAATTTTTTTCTTTTTTCTTATCTTTCTTCCTTTTTTTTCATCCTGTCCTGTCCCATCTTGTTCCTTATGCTCCGTACCTAATGTATGGTTTGAACTCATGACTCAGAGATTAAGAGTAGCATACTCCACTGACTGAGCCCCCTGGGTGCCCCAATCTCTTTCCTTTGCATAGGTTTTCAAAACTCATAAGACAGCCACAATACATTTTGATTTAAATACTTGAGTTAAACCCATGAGATTTAACTTTTCTAAAAGTAGGCTTAGATTTTTTTTTTTAATAAATGTTTATTTAGAGAGGGAGAGAATCCCAAGTGGGCTCTGTGCTGCCAGTGCAGAGCCCAAGGTGGGGCTTGATCCTACGATGAACCATGAGACCATGACCTGAGCTGAAATCAAGAGTTGGCTGCTTAACTGACTGAACCACTCAGGCACCCCTCAGTAGATTTAATTAAAATAAAGTCAGTAAACTTAGTTTTTTACAATATGAAGATTTATTGACAGAGTTGCATATAATAAAGTTATGGAAACCATAAGCCAAGATAATATGAAAAAAGTTAAGCCTGAAATGCATAATATTCTGAATTTAGAATATTCAGAGTTTGAATATTCTGAATAAATTTCAGAGTTGGAAAAAAATTCTGGATAACATGATCTGTCTCAAATATAAATTATGCAGAATTGTACATATATGTTGGTTTCTTGATGTCTTTTATAGACTTAAAAAGTGATGTTTCAAAAATAAAAACAAAATTTATCTCTTTAAGGCAAGACATTTACCTGGGTGTTTTTATTTTGCTGTGGAAATACTCAATTCGGAATTGAACTTGAAATGAGCACACCCACATTTCATTTTCAAATGAAATGAAACATTTCTTTCCTTGCTTTTGATGCTTGTTAAACAAGAAAAAGTTTGTTCATTCATTTAAGAAGTTGAAAATCCAGCAAATTATTCCTTGCTTTCCTGTGAATGGTAAGGCACTTTGTTTCTTTGTTTGTTTGTTTTGCACAGAAATTTAGAACTTCTATCAGGCAGATCAGGAAATCTTGGGTTAAGCTTATAATTAGACTGCAGCTAATTTACCACTTACATATTTGCTCTCAAAACTTGGTTGGAACATCATTTTGCTGTTGTCTCTTTTCCTGTCTGTTGTCCTTGTGGGTTATACCTTTTCATTTCTTCAGTATTATAGGAAGTGTTTGATATTCTTTCTGTTAAAGGCTTGTATGCAATGAAGGTGAACTTACGTATAGTTTATGTCCCCAAAAATCTACATGACATTTTAAATTGACCACTCTTTATTAACTAGGGTAAAATTTAAATATTTTTTTGGAGTTCTTACTCTCAAAGAGCTGATTTTGCAGTTGTATGCAATAGTCTACCAGCATGTATTCCTCCCCTCCTTCTTTCCTTTCTTTCCCTACAGGTAATATATACACATGATAAAAATTATAAGTGATAAAAGAAAATATAATAAAAAGTCTTCCCCCTACTTTAAGTTCATTATTCTCAGATAAATCCAGGTAGCTGTTTTTTTTATATTATTCCAGAATTAGTCTATGTATATATAAATATGTCCATGTTACTGTGCATATAGGTTTATTATGTACCAGACATTTTATCAGGCTTTTGTTTGAACAGTTGGATTATTTCCAATATTTTGCTGTTAAATGGTTTACTGTGTTGAATATTCTTGCTTATACTTCTTTGTGTACTTACATATGAGTTTATCTGCAAGGTGAATTCTTAGAAATGAAATTTCTTGGCCAGATGCACATTTTTTTTTCTGTTGTCAGATATATTTCAGGACTTGATATCAGTTCATACTTGACCTCCAGGAGCCTGTGTTTTTCTCTCCTGTCTTCCTTTGGATTTTTCTTATGATTCCATTTTATCTCCACTATTAGTTATTAGTTATTTCTCTTTTTACTGTCTTGTTAGTAATTGCACTCAAGTCACGCTATCCCAAAGAACTTCCTGCAGTGATGGATATATTTATTCTGTGTCTGTGTTGTCTAATATTTCATTTTAGAATCTTCCATTTCCTGCCTTCCATCCTTTGTGCTATCATTGTCGAATATTCTGCTTCTCTGTTAGAAATCCTATAATACATTGTTACAGTTTTTACTTTAGATGGTTATCTTTTATTAAGCAGTTAAAAATAAATTTTATATTTACTCATTTTTACCATCTTCAGCACTCTCAGTTTGTGTGAAATAGACTGGTTGTAGTGTGAATGAAAAGGGGCTTATTTGAGAAACAAATAATTGATAGGACTTGTTAACTCATTACATTCGAAGGATGAAGAGATGAGAGATCATAATGATAGCTGAGGTTTTGAACCTACTTGGGTGATAAAGTTAATAAAGTAGTCATTAACTGGTTTCATAACTGCTCTTATATTCTGTATGCATACAGAGTAGACCATAAACTTTTGGAGCATAGTGCACTCACTTTTTTTTTTTTTTTTAAAGCGAGAGAGAGCATGGTATGAGTGAGGGAGAGGGGCAGAGAGAGAGAGAGAGAATCTTAAGCTCAGTGTGGAGCCTGATGCAGGGCTTGAATCCCATGACCCCTGGGATCATGACCTGAGCTGAAATCAAGAGTCAGATGCTCGAGGTGCCTGGGTGGCTCAGTTGGTTAAGCATCTGGCTTCAGCTCAGGTCATGATCTCAGTTTGTGGGTTCAAGCCCCATATCAGGCTCTGTGCTGACAGCTAGCTCAGAGCTTGGAGCCTGTCTTCAGATTCTGTGTCTTTCTCTCTCTCTGACCCTCCCCTGCTCATGCTGTCTCTCTCTCTCAAAAATAAAATAAAACATTAAAAAAAAAGTCAGATGCTCAGCTGAGCCTGAGACAGCCAGGTGCCCCAACATTCTTAACATTTCAAAAGTACTATAATATAATATGACACTTTGGAAGATAAAGAAAAACTTTTTTTTAATACATGCTCTTCTAATTTACCATTAAAAAATTTATTTGTTTATCTTAAGACAGAGTGAACAGGGGAGGGGCAGAGAGATGGGAGAAGAGAGAGAATCCCAAGCGGGGCCCAGCTCACGAATCATGAGATCATGACCTAAGCCAAGATCAAGAGTCAGATGCTTAACCGACTGAGCCACTTAGGCACCTTTCTGTTTTACCATTTCTTAGGGGTGCCTGGGTGGCTCAGTCGGTTGAGTGTCCGGCTTCAGCTCAGGTCATGATTTCACGGTTTATGGGTTCGTTCGAGCCCCATGTTGGGCTCTGTGCTGACAGCTAGCTCAGAGCTTGAAGCCTGCTTCGGATTCTGTCTCCTTCTCTGTCTGACCCCCTCCTGCTCACACTGTCTCTCTCTCTCTCAAAAATAAATAAAACATTAAAAAATTAAAAGAAACTATTTTACTTGAGTTATACTAAGATTTACTGATCTCTAGCTAGTAGTTTCTGGGAGACCATTTCACATTAATCATGTTTTCCCATTGTGCATGTACTGATATTTCTAAAATAAGGATGAATGATGTCTGTTTATATTATTTTAGAACTCAAGCTCATTCTGTGCAGAGCAGCTTCTAAGGTATTAAGAAGATATCCCTGACCTTACGGACTTTAGAATTAAAAAGAGAGGTGGTGTAGAATTTTGCACTGTTCAGGGATTAGTAGTAAAAACAAGAAAATATATAATATTAGTAAGGAGTAGTATTTAGTGGTAAAAGCCTGATAATGGCCATATGTGACTCAATCGTGAGTCATAGTGCTTTATGTGCAGTCAAGGATTGCTAGATGATTTGTAGGTAGACATTTTTCACTTCTCTAGAAAACAGTTGCCATTATTGATATCCCTAAGAATTCTTGGAACATCTGCTCCTGGAAATAGATTCATGTCATAGCAGTGCACCTGATCTACTTCAAAAATATTATGTTTCAATTGTATAAGAAAGGCATAGGACCCACACCTTTGAACAGTCTCTCTACCAATTAAAAAATTTTAATACAGTATGACTCACCCAGTACCTCTATTGTAATTAATCTGTTCCTTTCTCCCTTCAATTGGTGTCGGGAGAACTTGGAAGATTTAAATGAGGCCCAGTAAAAATATTGTTCAAATGAATGGATGGATTTCTGTCTTTAAAAAAAAATTTTGTGAAGACCCATGTCCCATCCTCTTTTTGTCTTTTGTCTATATTTTCCCTTTTGGATCGGAGGTCTTGGTATTGGTGGATTTTGCCTGGCTTGAGTACTGTGGGGGTTTTTTGTTCGTTTTGTTTGTTTTGTTTTTGTCTTATAAATGAACTTTTTGTATGAAGATTGTACTGCTGGCTCACTATTGAGTATAGTATCTTGAAAAATCCTTCGAGTCCCCCCCGTTGGAAATCCTTTTAATACTGGAAAGTTGCATATTGCTAGCAACAGTTGATTGGATGATTCTGGTTCATCTACACACTCTTGCCTGATCCTATTTTGATTAATAGTATATTTTTAATTGCTAACTGGGCTTAAGGCTAAGTATATAGTGACAGATTTTGGAATAGTTTATCCCTTTATAAATCTTTCAAAAGTAAGGATTAATAAAACTGTACAAAATTAGAGTCAGACTTGAATCATATTCTAACCACTTAAAATATTTGTAAAGTAACATAAATTTTTTAAGGAGTCTGAACCTTCAAATAAGAGATAAGGACGTATAATATGGTATTATACATAAATATCTTATATAGAAGTGTGCTATTATATATAAGGTTCAATTCTCTACCAAATTTATGCATTTTGGCTTAATCATTCTCCTTTTAAGTAGGCATTTGTTTCTGTTTTCCTCTTATAAATTACTTTGGTAAAAATCCTTGTAAACGTATGAGTTTGGGGCCTCTGGTATGAGTGTACATTTATAAGTATCCTCTTTAGGAAAAAATGTCCTAGGATTGAGATTATTTAGTGAAGTCTTAAATGATGCGATGCTTTGTAGTATCGCTTTTCAAAAAAAGGTATTAAATCACTTTACCCTGTCAAGAGAAAGGAGTGTGTTTGCCTGTTGCTGTGAAAGCTTGTCAGAATTAGAGTTCATGCCTTTTCTTTAATTTTACCAATTCAGTGTGTACAACAGAGTACATCATAGTTTTCATTTGTATTTCCTAACATATTTCTTTAGGTCATAATGAGTACTTGAGATGATATACTTAATCATCTTAGTATAGTAGCTACTTAATACTATTTAATAAAGAAATAATGTTACAAATAACAGCACTGACTATTCTTTTAAAATGCTTATTCACTGTTTATGTGGGGTCTATTAACTCAATCTGTTGACTGACCCTTTATTTTATTTTTTTAAAAGATCTTATTTTTAAGTAATCTCTACACCCCATGTGGGGCTTGAACTCACAACCCCAAGATTGTCGCATGTTCTGCCAAGTAAGCCATCCAGACACCCATCATCGTTTTATTCATTGAGGATGTAACTAATATTTTTAACTGTTCCTGTTTTTAAAAGGCTTGCCTCATTGGTAGGTGTGTGGGGTACTAGATTTATTGAGATATAATTTACATACACTAAAATTTGTCCTTTTTGATACATAGCTGTATGAATTTTGATAAATAACATAGTCACATAACCACAACCATGATCTCAAGGTATTGAATATTTCTGTTGACCATAAATGTTTCTCATTCCTTTTTAAGCCATTTCCCTCCTTTTACCTTTAGGCTATGACAACCACTGATTTGTTTTTGGTTTGTGTAGTTTTACTTTTTTCAGAGCATAATATAAATGACTTGTCTCTTAAGTCTGGCCTCATTTACTTAGCATAATGTATGTTAGATTCATTTAATGTTATTGTGTGTATCAGCAGCTCATTCTTTTTTATATCTGAGTAGTATTCCTCTATATAGATGTACCCATTTTGTTCATTCACCAGTTGAAGGATGTTTGGGGATTTTAATTCCTGATACTGGAAATTTGTGTTCTCTCTCTCTCTCTCTCTCTCTCCCTCCCTCTCTCTCTCTCTCTCTCTCTCTCTCTCTCTCTCTCTCTCTCTCTCTTTTGTTTTTGTAGTCAGTTTGAAGTTTATCCTTTTTTGGATCTTGTCAGAGAACCAGCTTTTGGTTTCATTTATGTTGTTATTTTTATGTTTCATTGATTGCTGCTCCTGTCTTTATTATTTTCTTTGTTCTACTTGCTTTGGGTTTAATTTGCTCTTTTTCTAGTTTCTCTGATAGAAGGTTAAATTGCTAATTTGAGACCTTCTTTTCTAGTAGAAGGATTTAATGCTATACATTTTTCTCTGAGTAGCTGTTTAGCTGCATCCCACAAAATTTGATAATTTTACATTTTCATTTTAATTTAGTTCAAAGTGTTTTCTAGTTTCCCTGGGGCTTCTTTTTTTGGCTCATGAATTATTTATAAAACTTTTGTTCAGTATCTAAATATTTGAGGGTTTTCTAGATAGCTTGCTTATATTGATTATTAGTTAGATTCTATATCAGAGAACATACTTTCTATAACTTCATTTCTTCTAAATATTTTAAGGTTTGTTTTATGTCCCTGTATATGATCTGCCTTGACAAATGTGTCCTTGTGTATTTATCCTCTTGTTGGGTGGAATGTTCTGTAAATGTCTATTAAGTAAATTTGATTGATGGTTTTTAAGTCTTCTGTATTCTTGCTGATTTTTTGATTTATCAATTACTGAGAAAGAGGTGTTAAATTCTCTAACTATAATGGTGGATTTTTCTTTCATTTCTGTTAGCTTTTGTTTCATTTGACACTTTTTTTTTTTAAATAAATGAGCAGAAACATAGAATCATTTTTTGGGATTGACCTTTTTGTTATTATGCATTTTTATCACTGATTTTCTTTGTTCTTAAATCTGCTTTGATTAATGTGTTTTTCATCATTTCTGTATTATTCTATATTTCCATCTTACCTGTATTATATTTGGAGGGTTTGTCTTATAGATAGCATATAGTTGGATCTTGGGTTTTTTTGTTGTTTGCTTTTTTAAGTAGGCTTTAGGCCCAATATGGGCCTTGAACTTACAACCCTGAGATCAAGGGTTGCATGCTCTACCAACTGAACCAGGCTGGTACCCCAGGGTCTTGTTTTATCTATTTAGTCTGATGATTTCTGTTTTTTAATATGTTAGGTCATTTATATTCAGTGAAATTATTATGTTTGGCTATATCTGTTTTATTATTCTCTGTTTTCCTTTTTTATGTGCCACCTTCTCTTTCTTTGGATTACTTGAATATATTTTAGTAATCCATTTTAATTTATATATTGGCTTTTTGGCTCTCTTTGTATATATTTTTTGTTGGTGGTAGCTATGGGAATTTCAATGTAGATAACTTTTTATATACTTGAAATAAAAGGTAGCAGTTCTTTAATCAATTGTGTCTCTTTATACTCTTTCTTTATGTTATAGTCATATGTATTACATCTTTAATACATTGAAAACCCTATACAAAGCCCTATAATATATTATACAAATTATATAGTAATATGTATGTATCTGCACAATTTGCCTTTATAAAATTAGGTATGATAGGGGCGCCTGGGTGGCTCAGTCGGTTAAGCCTCCGACTTCGGCTCAGGTCAGATCTCACGTTCGTGGGTTCGAGCCCCGCGTCAGGCTCTGTGCTGACAGCTAGCTCAGAGCCTGGAGCCTGCTTCCGGTTCTGTGTCTCCTCTCTCTACCCCTCCCCCTCTCATGCTCTGTCTCTCTCTGTATTAAAAATAAATAAAAAATTTTTAAAAAATTAGATATGATAGTAATGATTGTTTCAGAAGAAAACTCCTGATAATAAGGGTTCTAACTGATTAAATCTACTTAAAAGCAGATTGAGTATTGTAAGCTTTGTATTGAAAGCAGTTGAAATGGAAGAAAAATGGAAGGAAAATAAACATGAAGATTGGAAAACTAATTTTAGTTTTTAGTAAGTTAATGAAAAAATAAGTTGACTCAGTAGAGTTTGCCGTGGAAAATACTTTGTTCATAAAAAATAATGTAAATCACAAATACACATATAACAGATACATACACTCATAGCTTTGGGTTAGAGTGGTAGGGACAAAAGACTTGGACTCAGAGAAGCTCTAATTGCCACATCTGTTTTTTAAAAAATTGTATCTGAATGTGTTTATATGTACATTTATATTCTGAAAAGTGTAGGCTCTTTTTACCTCCTAGCTGGGTTTCCACTGATGGGATGGGGGTGTTTAGCACAGATAACTTTTACTTTCTACTTAAACAGTTGTGGGATTTTTGAGTACTTTGAAATAGAATACTTCATTTCATTAAAAAATTATTTTAATGTTTATTTTTGAAAGAGAGAAAGAGAGAGAAAGAGACCTGAGTGGGGGAGGAGCAGAGAGAGAGGGTGACACAGAATATGAAGCAGGCCCCAGGCTCTGAGCTGTCAGTACAGATCCCAACGTGGGGCTCAAACCTACAAACTGGGAGATGACAACATGAGCTGAAGTAAGGTGCTTAACCAACTGAGCCATTCAGGCACCCTGAATGTTTCATTTCTATAATAAAAGGGCTAATAAAAATCTTTGATATTAGTGATTACAGTGGAGTTAATTGTTAAAAAAAAAAAAAGGATGAAAATACAGTATCAATATTATTTCTACTTGCTCCAGTCTCTGTTTGGACTGTTTTGGTAAATCTTTCTCTGAGCTGGCTTAGAGAAGGCTTCTGTGTATATGTACTGTATTTTCATAGAAGTGATGTTCAGCAGGTGGCTGGGTGGCTCAGTCTGTTAAGCATCGAAGAGATATGTTGGGTGTGTTTATTTCTGCTGGTTTCCATCTGTTGAGGTCTTTGATAGTGGCTAATGAGGATATGTTGTGAAGTAGACATCTGGCATGGCTGATTCACAGAAAAGAGTAGTGGATGAGGTTATGGAATAATATAGAGGATAGTGGTAGAGTTAGAAGTAAAATCACTATCAGGGGTGCCTGGTGGCTTAGTTAAGAGTCTGACTCGATTACAGCTCAGGTCATGATCCCAGGGTCATGGGTTTGAGCTTTGCTTCGGGTTCCATGCCGAGCATAGAGCCTGCTTGCTTAAGATACTCTCTCTTCCTCTCTCCCCTCTCCCCATCTGCCTCTCTCCCCTGCTTGCTTACTCTTTCTCTACAATAAAAAAAAGAAAGAAAAAAGAAGTAAAATCACTGTCAAATTGGCATACTAAGACTGGTCAAAATAACTAGGTCCTAAAGATTTTTATTGAAAAGCACCTGTCATGGGGCACCTGGGTGACTTGGTTAAGTGTCTGACTTCGGCTCAGGTCATGATCTCACGGTTTGTGAGTTCGAGCCCTGTGTTGGGCTCTGTGCTGACAGTTTAGAGCCTGGAACCTGCTTCAGATTCTGTGTCTCCCCCTCTCTCTGCCCCTCCCATGCTCATGCTCTGTCTATCTCTGTCTCTCAATAATAAATAAAAATGTTAAAAAATAATAAAAAATCAGAAAGAAAAGTACCTGTCACATCAATGGGCAGAACTACCCTGCATGCAAAAACTTTAGTTTCTTTAGGATATCTAAACATTTAGGAAGAATAATTTTTGAAATACTGTTTTATATATTTTTTTTATTTTATATTTTTATTTATATTTATATTTTTATTTTTTTATTGCTTTTTATTTATTTTTGAGAGATAGAGAGAGACAGCTGGAGCAGGGGAGGGTCAGAGAGAGAGAGGGAGATACAGAATCTGAAACAGGCTCCAGGCTCTGAGCTAGCTGTCAGCACAGAGCCTGACGCAGGGCTCAAACCCACAAACCGTGAGATCTGACCTGAGCCGAAGCCGGATGCTTAACCGACTGAGCCACCCAGGTGCCCCTATATTTTTATTTTTTAAGCTTATTTAGTTTGAGAGAGAGCACAGAAGGGGAGGAGTAGAGAGAGGGGAGTAAAGAGGATCAGAAGCGGGCTCTGTGCTGACAGCAGAGAGCTCAATGTGGGGCTTGAACTCACTAACGGTAAGATCATGACCGGAGTTGAAGTTGGAGGCTTATCAACTGAGCCACCCAGGTGCCCCTCTGTTTTATATTTTTAAAGAGAGATTCGTAATAATCCTCATCTGACATAAGGATTTGTTTAAAAGAGCATTATCTAAAGTGCTCTATCTAAATCCAGTGGATTTAGGGGATCCATTTTTGGATTTGGGATCCATTTTTGTTTTTAATTTTCTGTATCAGCAAATAAAGAGGAAATGAAGTAACATTTGAGTCCATGCCTCTTACATTGGATGCATGCCTCCAGATGAGGCTGTGTTTGTTCCTATTTCATACGTGAGAGTTCTCAGGCCCAGGAAGTTGTCATTTAGTATTCCAGAATTACTAGATGTGGGATTTCAATTCCTATCTATTTTGTTTCGAGGCCTGTGTTTTTAAATCTTGTCACAATATTATGTACTGTAATTTGGCCTACATTGAAAGCTTATTACAAATAGATACCATTGTAAGCTGGATTGTTTGAAAGAACACGAAAATAAGGCATAGTGTATACCAGAAGTTCCTCCCTTCTTCTAGTTGGACGAATGTCTAGTAGTGAGTGCCTCTAAGATTGTTAAAGGAGTAGTCTTAGAGGGAACATAGAGAATTAATACACTGGTAAATTAGTGGATAGAGTGAGCTGGAATAATCTGAAGAACAGGGCATTTTAAGTAGAAATATTTTTCAGCATTTTAAACTCACATCAATATTTGGTAAACAAACACTGGACTGTAATGTTAGAAATTTCAAAACACAATTTTAAAAATAAAGCAGTAGTAATTCAAGGAGAAAATATAATTGATAAAGAAAACTATGTTCTTTTTTTAAACAATTATGATGTAGTATCAGACTGTTTACTTGCCAGCAGATTTGTCAGTTCCAGATAGTGTGGGACTGAGTTTTTTTTTACTTACGGAAATCTTTGTTTTTATTGTCAGAAGTGCAATAAGAAATACCAGCTTTGCAAAATAAATCATCAAGAAAGGATAGTTTGCTTATTTTGGAAAGTGGGGGAAGGTAGGAACCAGAAAATATTTTCTGCTAAAATTATTCAGATTGTTTTTCTTGAAAGTTACTTTATTAACTGAATCAAGCCTAAATTATAAAAACTATTCTCGGATATATTTTGGCCAAGAGGAAATATAACTAAGAGATGTTCTTCACATTGTTTCAGATGAAGTTTTCAGGCATGTCATTGTGAAAGTGTTTCCTTAAATCATCCTTCAGGAAAAACAGATGACTATTGCTTTTTTTCCTTTGAAATCCTTAATCTCTCCGTGTTTTATGAAGAAATATTAAAAGCACCAATTTGCCTTATCCATTTTCTTGGATTTTTTTCCTTTGTTCACTTGCAGTAACATTTTTCTAGACTCTTGTTTGCAAGTAACAACCCAACTTATACTAAGTAGAATGACAATAGAATTGAGAAAATTCTAAATAACCAATAACTTGGATAGATTTGTATACAAGGATGAAGTGTCTCCAGGATACTTTGTCATAATCCCTTCATCTTTCATTTTTGTCTGTTACCCTTCATTCTGTCCTGCTGTCTCAAATTAACAAGTATTTATTATCTGATAAATGCTAGACATGATTTTAGTTGCCAGGGAAACAATTGAAATAAATGAGATAAAACAGTAAGTCTGTGTCCTCAAGAATCATACTTTCTAGTGTAGTAACTTTCAGGACATAGCTGGGAACAAGGCCACAGACCATTCCAGACTCCTATTTTCATCTGCAAGACCCATGAGGCAAAAGGGCTTCTTCCCCACCAGCACCAGCTACAGAAATTCCAGGGAAGAACTATGCTATGTTTTGTGCTCACCCCAGAACCAGTTACTGCACCCAGAAGGATGAGGTGCTGTTATTAACTGAGTCTGGGTCATTTACACATGCTGTACAGAGACCAGAGTCTGTTACCAAAAGAAGGAAAAGAGTGCAGAGAGAGTATATACTAGACAGGCAAAAATGGTAGCTCTTCCTTGGTGTTTGAGGATTGAAGTTTGAGTCCTTATATTCAGTGTTTCAAATAAGCTTACCAAGTATGTCAACACTTTACTAGCTTTGAAAGCTTGAACGTGTTGGTCTTTCTCTTGGTTTTTAAATCTGGGGTAATTGTGATCTTCAGTTTGATGCCCAAAGAGCCAGACAAATAGTTTTAATGATTCAGTGTATTATTTCCCACATAATTTACCATATTGACAAGAAAGTTGTAGTCTTGTAGATTATAAAGGAAGGTGTAGGTTTTAACGTTAATGTTACATGGTATTTTAGTTTGGATTCCCCAGGAGAAGATCCTGAAACAAGAGCTTGTTTGAGGAAGTAGGGAAAAGATAGGGAAGGGACAAAAGCCAATGAGGATGCATAATAAGTACAGTGGGCAACTGGAGCTAAATCTTAAGGAACACCTCTGGATATTATGTAGAAATACCTCAGAATTGTTTCATTGTGGGAGGAAGTGAGGATATTTATCCACTACCTCTTGTTCCTTAGGGGCTGAAGGTTTTAAGGGTGTTGACTCCCAGGCACTTTCTGCTTGTCCTGCTGCCAAATTGAGTATGCTCCTTCATGTGAGATAAAGCTCTCAAATCGAGGCACTGATGCTTAAGAAACTGTCTGGAGAATTATTTGGGCCTTGGATAGTGGCTATGAATGAATATGGGTAGGACACTGATAAATTCAATTGTAAGTGGTGAATGATAATGTATGTCCTCAAAGTAGATAGATTTTTCCTTTGATTTTTCATCAAAATTCCCATATATTGCTAGAATTACATCAGTACTTACATTAACCATGCTTCTCCCACCCCAGTCTCCTATTATTAACATTGCGTTGTGGTAGTTAACACTATCTGCTGAAACATACCCCCAAAATTTCAGTGACTTAACACAACATAGGCTTATCATGCCTTTTGTAGGTTGGGTGGCTCACTGCCTCTCTCAACCATTGACTCAGAGACCCAAGCTGAAACTCTACTGAGAGTCCTTTCTGTGTACCATGCAGACAGGAGAAAGCTTGAATACAGTACACTGTATTCTTAAACTGTCATTGGACATGTCACTTTATTCATAGCACATGGCTAAAACCAGCTTACATGGCTCCAGCCTAACTGGAAGGGAGGCATTAACTATCCCTGACCTAGATGGCAGTGAAGAATTTTCACTTAGCTGTCAAGATTTCATTAATTTTGGGGTGCCTGGGTGGCTCAGTCGATTAAGCTTCCGGCTTCAACTCAGGTCACGATCTCATGGTGTGTGGGTTCGAGCCCTGCGTCAGGCTCTGTGCTGACAGCTAGCTCAGAGCCTGGAGCCTGCTTCAGATTCTGTGTGTCTCCCTCTCTCTCTGACCCTCCCCTGCTCATGCTGTCTCTGTCTCTCAAAAATAAAATAAAATAAAATAAAAACCATAAAAAAAAAAAAGATTTCATTAATTTTAATGGTGGTCTCGGAGACCTGTAAAGTGCATTTTCCCCTTAATTGTATATTGAGCATATGTAATTAGAGTTTCCTTTATTGATAGTTACATCACAAACCATAAAAATAAGGGGAGTTATTTAGTTTTCACAAAATTGAAGATTCTTACCTAACTTAATGGTTTATCTTATAGCAAAGAAATGCAATGGAATTTCTTAATTTTTGTCTTTAAGTTTTGGCACAACTTGGTGTATGTTCTCAAAAAGGTTTTTCCAGTGGCTAATTTATTCTATATGATTAAAAGTACAGTTTCATATAATCCTTTTAGCAATTTTCATGGATTCCAGTATGTTCTGTAATCCAGTCTAAAAAAATTTTTTTAATGAGGTTTGTGTTAGTTCCATTAATTTGGTGTTAAGATAAAAGGCCTTCATGCTTAGGATTTTCAAACACACAATGCTGAGGAAGTGAACACCTCACCTTTGCCCAATATCCATGAAAATCCTGCTCACTTTAAGTCGAAAAATGATTCCAGGAAGACAGCCAGTAGACTGTGTGTTGAATATGAGGCCTCAGCTCAGGAGATATTTTTGTGTTTCTTTAGGTGACTTCTACATAGAATCTTATTTTTAAATGAAACATGTCCTCTTCAAAATAGAAAATATCTATAATTATGTTAAGAAGTATAAACCATCATTATCTTGGTAAAATTTTGGTTTCTATAGGAGACTATAGTTATAAAAACAATAGATATTATTTTATATAGCAAATAAGAAATTGTAATATTAAGTGTACGTAACTACTGTAGAAATTCTGATATTCACTAGCCTACTCAACTTTCAAATGACTGAGGTTATAGGAAGGACCATAAAGAAAGCTCAGGGACTTTGTGCCAGATATTAGACTTATCAGGAGTGGGTAAACCTTTTCTAGAAAGGGCCAAATAGTAAATATTTTGAACTTGTGTGCCATATAGTTTTTGTCACAACAGTTATCTCTGAGATTGTAGCAGAAAGCAGCTGTTTGTCACATGTAAATAAATGAGTATGGTTGTGTTCTAATAAAGTTTTACTTACACTGAGATTTGAATTTCACATAATTTTCATGTCACAAAAATTTTTTTGGCTTTTTTTCCAACTTTCTAGAAATACAAATACCAGTTCTTAGCTGGTGGCCCATGGTCATAGTTTGCTGATCTCTGTTGTGCTCTATAATTGACAAGGGAGACATGGATCTCTTCCTTCAAGGATCTCACAGACTAGTGTGAGAAACAAGTAGTTAAGTTCAGTAGAGTGTATGGCAAGTGTTCAAGTGTATATTCAGTCCTAATATGAACACAGAAGAAATATATTTGGCCCACAGAGTTGGGGAAAGTTTCTTGGAGGTGATACTCAAACTGGATCTTAAGAGTGGGTGGACTTTTTATCAGGGTAAGAAGAAAGGAAGTTAACCATACTCTTTATCTCTGTGACCTTTCCATATGCACTGTATTTTGATTTCATGAGCAGAAATGCTCTTTTCTGCCTCATGTCCTTTGCACATTCTTTCCCCATAGCTTGAAGAACTCTTCTACCTAGTTAACTCATGCTAATTCTTCAGATCTCAGCTTGATGACACTTCCTATTTCATAAGCCTTCAGAGCAATCTGTTCTTCTCCCTACCTAAAGCTCGTTAGACTTCTGATTGCTTGTTTAGCACCTGCCTGTCCCAATAGACTGTAAATGAGTATAGGGCCTAGCATATGTTGGTTTCAAATATTTTTTAATCTTTAAAATTAATAATATGTGTACATGATTGAAAAACTCATGCTTCATGAAAGGATTTAAAATGAAAAGTAAATCTTCTCTATGGCCCCTTATTAGCAGTTTTTTAGATATTCTTGCAGAATTTTTGTATAGGAATACACATATACTCATGGACACATGCCCCAAACACATACATATATATTATATAAACTTTTGACAGATTTAGTAGAATGGTATCATACTGTATATAAAGTTACACGTTTTTACTGTTAAACTTGGAGAGTTTTTTACACATAGAGCTACCTCTCTTTTGGAAGCACTCTATGTATTTTTAACTTTTTTTGAGGCATAACTGATTTACTTAGAGTAAACCTCACTCATTTTATTGAAATTGTACTTAATATGTATATGTATTATGATTTAATAAATTAAATTGAATATGTAAACTAGGAGGTGGCAGGACAGGTGTATATATGTAGATAGATTAATATTTGAAATTATTTTTCTATAAAGTATGTGTAATGTACGAGGGATGATTCTAAATGCTCTATGCTTTAAACATTCTTCACAACTATCTTTAAGAATCGTAATTATCCCCATTTTACTGGGAAAACCAAAAGTATAGAGATATAAATAACATGTAAAATCATACATCTAGGAAGTGATAGATTAAGTTTTTAATCCATGCATTCTGGTGTCAGAGCCTCTGTTTTAACCACCATATTCTACGGCTCTTTGTAGGAGCAATAGAAAAAATGGGAAATACAGGCTGGGGCAAATTTGGAGGAGTGTTCAAATGCCAAGTTAATATCGTAGATTTTATTCAGTGTGTTTTGTGTAATCATTGAAAACTTTTGAGGGAATTAGTAACATAAACCAGTGGTCGCAGAATGTGGGATGTAGGGAGGGAGAAGCAGACTAGTTTGGTGCACCTGTTAAGAAATGACGAAAGCTGAAGTGTTAGGACCATAGTCATGGATATGGAAAGGAGGGAATGACTAGAAAGGTTTTGTCTGGATGAATCTTAAAGCTTTGGCTAGGCGGGTAGGAGAAGAAAATGTTAAGTGACTTGGGGAGGCCAAGAGTGCTTCTACCTCAGTGCTTTTTCAACTTATTTGCTCTACCTGGATCACTCTTCAGTCAGATGTCCTTGTCTCTCTCCTGTGTCTGTTCTAAGTTCTCTATTTATATCACAGCACTAGAAAGGCTTTCCCTAATTTCTGTGTAAAATGGTAACACCCTACAACATGCTCCCCAATTCTTTCGCCGCACTTGGTTTTTCTTTTTTTAGTATGTAACATTATTTGTTGGTTTATGGTTCACTTCCCTATTAGAATCTGTTTTCAATAGCAGGGACCTTTCCTCTATAATAGATACTTAGTAAATGTTTATTGAATGTATGCTGTGGCAACATAAGATGAATGGAGACGGCAATAGAAATGATAGGTTCTGGGGCATCTGAGTGGCTCAGTTGGTTAAGCATCTGACTCTTGATTTCGGCTCAGGTCATGGTCTCACAGTTGTGGGATCGAGCCCTACATTGGGTTCCCATGCTGAGACCACAGAGCCTGCTTGGGATTCTCTCTCCCCCTTTCTCTCCTCTCTCCCTGCCCCTTCCTGCTTGCATTCTCTCCCTCTCCCTCTCCCTCCCTCCCTCCCTCTCTCCTTCCCTCTCTCTCTCTCTCTCTCTCTCTCTCTCTCTCTCTCTCTCACAGAATAAATAAATAAACTTAAAAAATAATAGGTTCAGAATAGCTGTTGGTTCACCTCTAAGTGTGTGTGGGGGGGCAGTTCTAAATTCATGTCTCATGCAAAGGAGTGTGAACTAATGGTATGGATGTTAATAAGCACAATATATATGTGCTACTAATGAATATTAAAATTCTAAAGTACCTTTTGAAACTTAAATTCTGTTTACATTTTGTATTTGTTCCTTTATTGTCACTCTTTGAGGACTGCTATTAGCGCGTATTTATTAGTTGCAGATGGATGTTTTAGTTTGAGGTGGGTTTTTGTTTGTTTTCAAGAGAAGTGAAACACTAGGAGCCCAGAAAGAAGCTATGCCATACTTTTGAACTAAGCATAAACTTTGTTTACAGCTGGCTGGTGTTTTGTATGCTAGAGGGCCAAGTCCTTGTTTATCACAAAGCATTTCCTCTTACTGTTTGTTTTGGACTTGATTTTAGTGTAAAAAAGTTGGTAGAGCTGGCTTTAGAGTGAATTAAAGGCCAATCATTCCTTCATGAAGTTTTTACTTTCTTTCCCTTCATAAGCAGCTTTTATTAAAGAATCATGTCTAACTTTTCACTTCCTATTCATGCCTCAGACTATCCAGTGTGACTTCTGCTTGTTGGCTTTATTGAAACAGCTTTTGAAGGGAGTACATGCTAGGTGTTTTATGTATTTCTTTCTTTTTAATCTTCACAGCAATCCAGAGATAGTGTCTTTCTCAAACTCCTCTTTCTTTGCAGGTCCCTGGAATATTCTTGTTTCCAGTCAGTACTCACTTCTTTTTTTGTTTGTTTGTTTTTTGTTTTTTGCTTTGCTTACTTATTTTGAGAGAGCCATAGAGAGGAGAAGAGACAGAGAGGGAGGGAGAGAAAAATTCCTCACAGACTCTATGCTGTCAGCACAGAGTCTCAAGTGGAGTTTGATCTCACAAACTGTGAGATCATGACTTGAGCCAAAATCAAGAATTGGACACTTAACTGACAGAACCATCCAGGTTACCCCAGTACTCACTTCTCTTATGCATCATCAACTGTTTATATACCAGTAGCTTTTTACATGGATAATTTCTAGATTTGTCCTTCTGACACAGAACTCCAGACCACTCTATAACCACAGTAATGTATAAACTGTTCATTAAGTTTAGTATCCTATACCTCTATGAAATTCAATGGGTTTGAAACTGAACTAATTATATTCTGGTTGCCTATGCCTGAAGTTTTTGGAACTCATAATAATGCTAGATGCTATTTACTATGTCCTGGCTTTGTGCATAAGCATTCTCAAATTAGTCCTCAGAGCAACCCTGTTTATGTTACAGATGAATTAAGAGAGGTTCAGAGCAGTTAAGTAACTTAACCAGGTGGCAGTATAGCTGATACAGTTGGATTTGAACAGGGTCTAGACAGTTTCAAATGCCATATTCTTGCCACTCTGCTGTACTTTTGTCCCCCTCCCTTCCTCATGAACACAGTGCACATAGGCACACCTAAGGACTCAGTACTGTCAATCCCTTGAATTGCTCAGAAATATTTCATGTTTCTTGATTCTAGCTGTCTTGCTCACTTGGATTATTGCAGTAACCACTTGATAGATCTTCCTCACCTAGTTTATTCTCCATCCATACTGCTGCCTAAAAATTTCTTCTAAAATGCAAATCTGGCCATGTCATTTCTTTTCTCTTAAGAAATCTAAAATCTTTGGCCTATATAGTGTTCAAGACCTTCTCTGGCCAATTCATAATCATATTGCATGGTTCTTTTGTTTCAGCGATTATAAGGTATAAAGTACATGTAGTTCCTAAAGATACATTTCTGTCCTCCCTCTGCTTTTGGCATGTCCTTTCCTGTTGCCTCACTGTCCAAATCCCTTTTTTAAGAGTTGGCTCAAGTGCCCCATCTGTCACAAAACCTCTTCTCTTCTAGGCATTTCCTCTTCCTCTTTCATTTGTGATTACTGCTTCTTTGGTCATACCTCTGAGATGGCTCTCAATTGGTCCTACTTTCTGGTATTCATACTCTTGTAAAATAGCCTCCCCTTGTTTGTGAGCTGGACTTCTAGTGAAAGAATATAGCAAAAATGATGGGAAAAAAAATTGCTGAAATTAGGTTACTAACAGGCTGTCATTTGCATCTTGCCTTCCCTTGCTATTTGCTCTCTTTGAGTCCTCATTCTTATGGGGTAGCACCTTGTTAATATTTAAGTAGATCGAGGGAGAGGTCCACGTGGAAAGAAACTGATGTCTCCGGCCAACAGCAGTCAGCAAGGACTTGAGGTCTGCCAGTAGTTCTGTGAATGAGCTTGGAAGTGGATCCTTCTCCACTTGAGCGTTGATAACTGCAGCCCCCAGCTGACATCTTGATTCATCTTTGTGAGAGACCCAGAGTGAGAGACACTCAGTTAAATCAAATGTAGATTTCTGACCCACAGAATTTGTGAGATAATGAATGTGTGATATGTTAATCCGGTAAGTTTTAGAGTCAATTGTTTTGCAACAATGATTGAGTAACACAGATTTTGGTAACTGCAAGTAGGGTGCTGCCATAACAAATATATAAGAATGTGGGAGTGGCTTTGAATCTCAGCAGTGAGTCGAAGTTATAAGAATATTGTTGATCATTATGGGGCAGTTTCTTTAAACAGACTATAAATTTGGGCTTTGAGGAAGCTGCAAGTGAGGGCTCAAAGAGAAATGAGAAGTGTATTGTTGAAAACTGGAAGAAGGGGGTTCCTTGTTATATTGAGGCAGAAAGAAATCTTAGTAACACTCTTGCTTTCAGTAACATGGAAAGTAGGAAATGTGCCTTATGAACTGGGTGATCTAGCCAAGGAAGTTTCTAAGAAAATACTGAACATATTTCTTTTTGTTGCTTCTAGTAAAATGTGAGAGGTGCCTTGTGAGTTCTCCTCTTAATAGTGTGGACATAATCACCTTTCCAGTATTTGTTATAGTATCTTGTATGTTCTTAATTACCTGTATTTTTTTAGTAGACTGTGAGTCCTGTTACATGCCTTCTAATGTAGTAGTTTAGATCTTGCCCAGAGTCTAGTTTTAAAGAGACTTACTTTCAAGCCTTGACTCTCTTTCTTTTCTTTTTAAAAAAATTTTTTAAACTGTTTGTTTATTTTTGAGAGAGAGCTTGCATGGGGGGAGGGCAGAGACAGAGGGAGACACAGAATCTGAAGCAGGCTCCAGGCTCTGAGCTGTCAGCATAGAACCCAGCACTGGGCTTGAACATACAAACTGTGAGATCTTGACCTGAGCCGAAGTTGGAAGCTCAACCAACTGGGCCACCCAGGTGCCCCTCTGCCTCTTTCCTTGTAATGGTGATAAGTTACTTTTCTAACGCTCAGTTTTGTTATATGGAGGGTGGATTAATGATGATAACCTTCTAAGGATTATGCATTTTGACTTTTGTGCTCACTACTATATCACCAGTACCTAGAGAAGTCTAGTAATAGGTGTTTAATAAAGGCTTATTGTATTAATGAATCGTGTATTCTTTACCTCAGAGTGCTACTGTGTAGTTCAAATGAAGTAAGGTATGGAAAGCAATTAGCATAATGCTTGATATAAATTGCTCAATGTTAGTTGTATTTAGGTATTTCATTTTTCCCCTCATTTTTATTTTCACCTTTTTACTCATTATTTATATAGTTCTGTGTGCATTAAAACTACTCCACGAATAAAACAACTCATTAATGAAACGGTTTGTTTATAGTTCTGGATGATACCTCAGGAATAACTTGAGTTTAAAGTATTATTATTTGGATAGGAAGAAATTGCTGCCTTGGCCATGAGGAGAAACCATCTCTGGACTTAACTTCTGAAGTAAATAATGAGAAAATTGGACAAAAGATGTCAAACAACTATTTTTAGATACTGGACAACAGGCAGTATGGTAATGTGATTCCTGAGAAGAGGGGAACAAGTAAGATGATTGCTGTATAGTTGCCCTGTATTTCTGCTGGAAGACACATTTCAGAGCATGGTAAAGGCAGGAGGAGTCTTGGTTGGTGCATGATGTCTGATTGAATTGATAAGATAGAGATTGTAATTCAAGGAGGTTGAAGTGGCTGAAAATTGCTGGACAGAGTTTCAGAAAAGAGGGAGCTATGTGGGAAAAGAGTTCTCGAGATCTGCATAGGGGTTTCCTCTAGCTTTTGTTAAAGGAGTGTATAGAATGTGTGTATGTAGAGTAAAATTTTGTAAGGCTGGACAAGGATTGACTGGAGAGCTGTAAGTTGAGTAATTTCCAGAGCTGGGGAATTGCTCAAGTATTGAGCATACAGAGTGGTGAGACCTTTTTCATCACCTGGAATGTTCAGTAGAGACCCCAGTAGGCCTATGTCTTAGTAGTAGGGCTAAACTAGTCAAGAGTAAAATCTATCCCCAGTCTATCCTAAAACTTAAAAATAAACTTCAAAGATCAAGCTGATCCACAGGTTACTTAACTGATTTTCAGAACAAAGCCTAAAAGTCTTTAAAGGAAGAAAACAAAATCCAGACACTCAAAACTATATCATTCTGTACAGCACCCAATAAAAAATTACTAGACTCAGGAAAACATGAACACCAGGAGGAAACTAAGATGGTGAAAACAGACTAAGATAACAAAGGTGGTAGAATTAGCAGACCAAAACTTTATAAATATGCTCAGTGTTTTCAAAGATTTAAAGGGAAACTGTAATGAGAAGAAAAAATAAATTAAAAAAAAGACTGGTGTTTGTACAGATGAGAAATATACTAGGTGAAATGAAAAACTTAATTGAGATTAACATCAGTTTTTTTAAGTCTGATGAAGAAAGGATCAGTGAAGTTGAGGACATAGCAATAGAAACTACTCAAAAATTAAACATAAAGAAAAGAAAGGCATAGGGGCGCCTGAGTGACTCAGTCGGTTAAGCCTCCGGCTTCGGCTCAGGTCAGATCTCACGTTTGTGGGTTTGAGCCCCGCGTCAGGCTCTGTGCTGACAGCTAGCTCAGAGCCTGGAGCCTGCTTTCGGTTCTGTGTCTCCTTCTCTCTCTACCCCTCCCCCTCTCATGCTCTGTCTCTCTCTGTATCAAAAGTAAATAAAATATTAAAAAAATTTAAAAAAAAAGAAAAGAAAGGCATATATATATGAAAAGAACTTTTGTGGTCCTTGGTATAATATGGGTGTAATTTTACTCCAGGAGAAGGGGGAGAGGGAAAATTTTTTAAAGAAAAACTGAATGAAAATTACCCAACTTTATAAACACTATAAATCTACTAATCCAAGGGGTTCAGTATCCCAAGCAGAATAAGCACAAAGAAGATCATACAAAGGCACATCATAGAGAAAAAAGTTTAAAGCAGCTAGAGAAAAATGACACTTTATGTTCAGAGGGACAAAAAATGATGACAGATTTCTTGCTGGAAATAATATACGACCACATAATGGTATGACATCTTTTTTTTTTTTACTTTAATTTTAATTGACATGCAGTGTTCTATTAGTTTCAGGTGTATAACATAGTGATTCAAGAATTCTGTAGATTCCACCGTGTCACCACTATAAATGTATACTTACCATCTGTCACCATATGTTATTATGGTGCATGGTGCTTATGACTATATTCCCTGTGCTGTACTTTTCATCCATGTGACTTGTTTTATAACTGGAAGTTTATACCTCTTAATCTGATGGAATGACATCTTTTAAGTGCTCAAGAATAAAACTATAAACCCAGATAGAATTGTTATATCCAGTAAAAATATCCTTCAGAATGAAGGCTAAGTACATTTTCATACATACAAATTTCTGACAGAATTATTCACCAGCAAACTGGCACTGGAAGAAATGTGAAAGCAGTTCTTCAGGTGAAAGGAAAATGATACCAGATAGAAAATTGGATCCATGCAAAGAAATAAAGAACACTGGCAATAGTAAGTGTGAGAGAGAGAAAAACTTTTTATTTATCATCATTTGATTTATTTAGAAAATAATTGCTTAAAGCTAAATAGTAATAATACCATATATATGTATATAGTATATACATAAAATTATGATAATGGTATCACAAAGGACAGTAGGCAACAATGGAAACATACAGCTCTAAGAGTTTTCTGTTGTATGTATAATTTGAAGGTAGAGTGTGATAAGTTAGGATGCTTGTTGTAAAACCCTGGAGCAACCAAGCAAGAAGTAAAAGAGGTATAGCTAATGTATCAGTGGAGTATATGAACTACCAAAAATACTTAAGCCAAAATTATTAGGAAAAGGGGAAAAAAGAACAAAGAACAGATGGAACAAATAGGAAATAAATTGGTATACCCATAACAGTATTAAATGGTGTAAGCACTTTAATTTAAATACAGAGATTATCAGACTGGAGCAAGATCCAATTATGTGCAACCTAAAGACTTTAAAGAACCATATAGATTGAAAGTAGAAAGGTGGGAAAACATGCACTGTACAAAACTGAGTATAGAGTATAAGAAAGCTAGAATATTAACTATTTAAAATAGACTTAAAAGGCGCACCTGGGTGGCTCAGTAGGTTGAGCATCCAACTTTGGCTCAGGTCATGATCTCACAGCTCGAGGGTTCGAGCCCCGTGTTGGGCTCTGTGCTGACAGCTAGCTCAGAGCCTGGAGCCTAGCTTCAGATTCTGTGTCTTTGTCTCTCTCTGGCCCTCCCCTGCTTGCAGTGTCTCTCTCTGTTTCTCAAAAATAAATTAAAAAATAAAAATAAAAATGTTTCATTAAAAAAATAGACTTAAGGGGCACCTGGGTGGCTCAGTCGGTTAAGCTGCCGACTTCAGCCCAGGTCATGACCTCACAGTTCACAGGTTTGAGCCCCGTGTCAGGCTCTGTGTTGACTGGGTGCTCAGAGGCTGGAGCCTATATCTGATTCTGTGTCTCCCTCTCTCTCTGACCATCCCCCGCTCATGCTCTGTGTCTCTCTCAAAAATAAATAAATGTTAAAAAAACATTAAAAATAAATAAAAAATTGACTTAAGAATAAGAAAAAAGATATTTCATAATAACAAGAGGATCAATTTATCAGGAACGTGTTCTTTTTTTTTTTTAATAGTTTATTGTCAAATTGGTTTCCCAGTGCTCTTCCCCACAAGTGCCCTCCTCCACTAT
>NC_043702.1:31672925-31683708 GCF_006229205.1 Suricata suricatta | reverse complement strand
TTTTCCCATTCTGTCGGTTGCCTATTAGTTTTTTTTATCCTATTGATAGTTTTTTGAGGAACCTCCACACTATTTTCCAGAGCGGCTGCACCAGTTTACATTCCCACCAACAGTGTAGGAGGATGCCCATTTCTCTACACCCTGGCCAGCATCTATAGTCTCTTGATTTGTTCATTTTAGCCACTCTGACCAGTGTGAGGTGGTATCTCAGTATGGTTTTGATTTGTATTTCCCTGATGCTGAGTGATGCTGAGCATCGTTTCATGTGTCTTTTGGCTATCTAGATGTCCTCTTTGGAGAAGTGTCTGTTCATGTCTTCTGCCCATTTCTTCACTAGATTATTCATTTTTCAGGTGTAGGAACGTGTTCTTTAGGGGTGTATGTTTCCATTAGTAAAGCCTCAAAATTCATGAAGCAGAGGTCAACATTCCTTTCCTAGTAATTGGTAATGCAAGTAGACAGAAAATGAGTAAGCAGTTAGAAGACTTAAGCAACATTATCAATAAACGTAACCCTAATTTGCATTTATAGAGTACTCAATAGTAGCACAGTACACATTCTTTTCAACTGCACATGGAACATTAACATTCACCAAGTTATACCGTATGTTGAACCATAAGTCTCATTTACTTCAAAAAGAGTGACATCATATAGAAGTGTTCTCTGAGCATAACAGTTAAATTGGAAATCAATGACAGCTATGTGGAAAATATTGGAAATTTAAAAAACAATTCTAAATAATCCATGGGTCAAAGAAGAAACCACAAGGGAAATTAGAAAATATACTTTTCAGTTTATTTTGAGAGAGGGAGCAGGGGAGGGGCAGGGAAAGAGGAGAGTCCTAAGCAGGCTCTACACTGACAGTGCTCACTGATACAGGGCTTGATCTCACAAATGATGAGCTCATGACCTTAGCCAAAAATCAATAGTTGGATGCTTAACCCACTGTCACCCAGGCATCCTGGGAAATTAGAAATTATTTTGGATTGAATGGTAATGAAAGCAACATAAATTATTTGGGATACAGCTAAGACATGCTTAAAGGGAAATGTAGAGTTTTGAAAGATGCTTGTATTAGAAATGAAATCTAAAATTAGTAATTTTCTAAACTATTTTGAGCTAGAAAAAGAAGAGCAAATTAAACACGAAGGAAATAAAACTGAAATCAGTGACTTAGAAAATTGTTAAAATAATTGAGAAAAATTTGTGAAATCAAAAGCTGATTCTTTGAAAGGATAAATAAAAATGATAAAACTTTAGTTAGG
Organism: Suricata suricatta; assembly: GCF_006229205.1. NCBI lineage: Eukaryota > Metazoa > Chordata > Mammalia > Carnivora > Herpestidae > Suricata > Suricata suricatta. The sequence continues at coordinate 31,682,443 of NC_043702.1, read as the reverse complement.
TTGATGAAGGAAAAAAAGGTACAAATTAACAATGCCAAGGATGAAAGGATATTATTACAAATCATGTATAAGTAAAAAGTATAATAAAGGATCATTGTGGACTTTATGCCAGTAAATTTAACAATTTAGATGAAGTAGACAAATTCCTTAAAAGAGACAAACTACCAAAACTGACACAAGAAGAAATAGAAAACCTGAATATCCCTTTATCCCTATATCTATGAAAAAAGATGAATTCATCATTAAAAATTCATAAAGAAAACTGGTTAGATAGCTTCAAGGGTGAATTCTATCAAAATTTAAAGAAGTAAATAATATTAATTATCTCTAAACACTTTCAGAAAATAGGAGCAGTCATATTTCCCAGCTCATTTTATAAGACAGTATAATGCCAGTATCAAAACCATATAAAGCCATTTTAAGAAAACTCTGCAGCAGTATTTTTCATAAATACAAACATAAAACTCTTTAACAAAATATTACCAAGTCAAATCCAGCAGTATAAATATGACATATCAGGGTTAAGTGCAGTTTATGCCAAGTATACAAGTTTGGTGTAATAGTGTAAAAAAGAAAATCAATATACAGTCAGTCCTTGTATTTAGAGATTCCACATTTGAAATTTATCTATTAGCTGAAATTTGTTTGTAACTTCTAAATCAGTAGTTGTGATACTTGGAACCATTTTGCAGACATTTAGTGACAAATTTGAGCCACCTGATACACATATTCCCAGCTGAGGTCAAACAAAGCTCTCTGCTTTTTTTCAGCTCTCATATTGTAAACAAGTATTCTTTTCACTGTCTATTTAGTGTTACATTTTTCTCATTTTTTGCTTTTTGTTTTTTTCTTTCAAATGACCTCCAAGTGTAGTGCTGATGTGCTATCTACATATAAGAAGGTTGTTATGTGTTTTATGGAGAAAATATATGCGTTAGATAAACTTTGTTTAGGCATGAATTATAGTGATGTTGGCCATGTTTTCAATGTTTATGAATGAATCCTATGTATTAAATAAGGTGTCTTTAAACAGAAACACGTAAAACAAAGCTGTTTATTAATTGGTTGTTGAAAATGTGCACAGAGGCTCATATGGGTCTAAACTTGGATATCCCCCAGGAAGAGTGGTTCAGTGTTCATTGGAGACTTTATAGTACATAATTACCATGAATAATGAGAATTGACTGTATTTCACCCTGTTATCTAAGAGTGAAGAAGGAAAATCACTGTTATCTCAGTTTATGCAGAAAAATGTGTTTGACAAAATTAAATATTCTTTCTTGTTAAAAACTTTGGAAAGTCAGGAAACTCTGACTAGAAAGGAACTTTATTCACTAAAGCCTGCTCTATTATATTATATATAAGCATATATTATAAGCCTGTACCTAACATCTTTCTTTCCTCATAAGGTCAGGAAAAACTAATATTTTACTTCCCAAGACTCCCATTCTGGTCTTAAAATTTACATAAAAATACATAAAATTTGATTTTTTACTATTAAATTTTAAAATTATGCAAAATTGCAAAGACCTAAAATTTATATTGAAATGAACATAGGCAAACATTATTGAAAAATAGCAATTTAAAGTGAGCTTATACTACTGTACTGCCTGTGGACCGAGATATAGATCAGTGGAACAGAATAGAATATCCAGAAATAGCCCGTTTCAGTAAAGATTCCTAAGTTCTGTGAGGGCAAGTGTAGTATTTTCAACAAATAGTTTTGGAATAAATGTGCAGGGGGTGGGTTGTGATAATCCTTGATCAGACTGTCTACAAAAATGAGATCTAAATTGATCAAAAATCTAAATGTGAAAGCTGAAATTAAAAAAATCTCCAGATGACGACTTAGGAGCAAATCTTGATCTTAGGGTAGGCAATGATTTCTTAGGAAATTAAAAACACAAACTGTTAGAAGTAGCTGATAAATTTATTATATTGAAATTAAAAATGGCTTTTCAAAAAACATTTAAGAAAATGAAAAGACATACCTCAGGCTAGGCAAAAATTTTCACCTACATATATTTGACAGAGGACTTGTATCCAAAATACAGGCATACCTTGGAGGTGTTGCAGGTTTGGTTCCAGACCATCACCATAAAGTGAATGTTGCCATAAAACAAGTCAAATTAGTTTTTTGGTTTCCCAGTGCATATAAAAGTTATGTTTGTGCTGTACTGTAGCTAATTAAGTGTGCAATAACATTATATTTTTTAAAAAGGTGCATAATTGAAAAATACTCTTGCTAAAAAATGCTAACTGCCATCTGAAATTTGAGAGTCATCTTTTTGCTGGTGGGTCTTGTCTTGATATTAATGGCTGCTGACTGATGAGGGTGGTGGTTGGTGAAGGTTGAGAGTGCTCTGGAAATTTCCTAAAATAAGACAGCCTTGAAGTTTGCTGCATTGATTGACTTTTCCTTTCATGAATGATTTCTCTGTAGCCTGTGATGCTTTTTGATAGCAGTTTTACCCACAGTAGAACTTTTTTCAAAATTCAAGTCAAACCCTGCTGCTGCTTTATCAACTCCGTTAATGTAATGTTCTGATCGTTTTGTTGTCATTTCAACACTCTTCACAGCATCTTCACCAGAAGTAGATTCAGCTCAAGAAACTACTTTCTTTTCTCATATGTTCAAGTTTTATCATAAAATTGCAGCAAATTAGTCATAATTCCAGACTCTACTTCTAATTCTAGTTTAGCTCTTTCTACCATATGGGCAGTTACTTCCTTCACTAAAGTCTTGAATCCCTCAAAGTCATCCATGAGTGTTGGAATCAACATCTTGCAAACCCCTGTTCATGTTGATATTTTGACCTCTTCCCATGAATCAGAGATGTTATTCAGGGTGTCTAGGATGATGAATCCTTACCAGAGGTTTTCAGTTTTACTTTATGCACATTCATCAGAGGAATCACTATCTAGGCAGCTACAGTCTTATGAAATATATTTCATAAATAATAACACTTGAAAAGTCAAAATTACTCCTTGATCCATGGGCTCCAGAATGGATATTGTGTTACCACACAATAACATTAATCTCATTGCCTATTTCCATCATAACTTTTGGGTGATCAGGTGGATTCTCAGTGAGCAGTAATATTTGGAAAGGAGTCTTTTTTTCCCTGAATAGTAGGTTTCAACAGTGGGCTTTAAATATTCAGTAAACCATGTAAACAGATAGGCTGTTATCCAGGCTTTGTTTTTCTATTTATAGAGCACAGACAGAGTAGCTTAGCATAATTCTTTTAGGATTTTCAGAATGGTCACTGAGCATTGTCTTCATCCTCATTACCAGCTACATTAATTTCTAATCAAAGTAAGTCAGCGACTTGTTTGAAGATTTGAAGCCAGGCATGGATTTCTCTTTAGCTATGAAAGTCCTAGATGGCATCCTTTTCCTGTATAAGACTGTTTCATCTTCATTGAAAATCTGTTGTTTTGTATAGCCACCTTCATTAATTATCTTAGCTAGATCTTCTGGGTAAATTGCTGCAGCTTCTACATCAGTACTTGCTGCTTCATCTTGCACTTTATGTTATAGAGATGGTTTCTTTTCTTTCTTTTCTTAAACATTATTTTTATTTATTTACTTTTTAAGTAGATTTCATGCCTAGTGTGGGGCTCAAACTAATGACCCTGAGATCAGGAGTTGGCACGTTCTACCAACTGAGCCAACTGAGCCAACCAGGGGCTCCAGTATGGCTTCTTTTCTTGACTCTCACAAACCAACCTCTGCTAACTTCCAACTTTTCTTCTGTAGCTTCCTCACATCTTTCAGTCTTCATAGAATTGAAGAGAGTTAGGGCCTTGCTCTGGATTAAGCTTTGGCTTAAGGGAATGTTGTGACTGGTTTGATCTTCTATCCAGACCACTGAGACTTTGTCCATATCAGCAGTAGGGCTGTTTGTCTTTCTTATCATTCATATGTTCACTGGAGTAGCACTTTTAATTTCCTTTAAGAACTTTTCCTTTGCATTCCTTTGCATTCACAACTTTGCTAACTGGCATTAAGAGCATATCTAGCATATCTAGGCTCTGAACACACCTTCCTCATTAAGCATAAACACTTCTAGCTTTTGACTGAAAGTGAGAGATCTCATAGAGGACATTGTAGAGTTATTACTGGGTCTAAGTTCAATACTGTGTCTCAAGGCTCAAGGAGAGGGATAGAGAAAGGAGAACCTGATAGTCAGTGGAGCTGTCTGAGCACACAAGCATCTATCTACTAAGTTCTAAGTCTTATATGGATGTGGTTTGTGGTGCCCCCAAACAATTAACAATAGTAATATCAAGAATCACTGATCATGGATCATCATGACAAACATAATGATGAGAAAGTTTGAAATACTGGGAGAATGACCAAAATGTGACACCGAGACATGAAGTGAGCAAATGCCATTTGAAAAATGGCACAGAGTTTTTCAAGTCAGGGTTGCTACAAACCTTCAACTTGTTAAAAAAAAAAAAAAAAAAAAAAGGGATCTGTCAAGTGCAGTAAAGCAAAGCACAATAAAATGAAGTCTGGAATAAAATTTCCGGAGACATTTTGAGGGAGGGAGGGAGAGAGAGCTAGAGTGAGTAGGAGGAAGTTTAGACAGTGGATGAATAGGCGTATACTTTTATAAGAATTTAATCGTATTGTGTAGTGTTTAACATAAAATTGAATGTTTCACTTAAAATTAATGAGAAAAGGAAGCTAAAATGAAACTGAAGGAAACTCCTTTAATTTAAATGTTTCTTCAACAGAAGAAAAGATCTCTAAAAGATCAGGAGTAATATTTAAAAAATACTGGTAATGTATAAAAAATATACATTGCCAGTAAAACATGAAATTATATAATTTTTTAAATGGTATTTTAAATCTTTTTTTAGCGTGGCAGAAAATGATAAAGTACACTGCAGTATATGGGCAAATGAGTATTCTTGTGAGGGCAAAATCATTTCTGGCGGAAGGCAATGTGGTGGTACTTAAAATTTTAATATATGTGTGTCCTTGGATATATAATTTGATGTCTAGAAATTTTTCACAAAGAGATAATTAAATATAAAAAGATATCGATCTGCCTCTAGAAAGGTCCATCATTGTGGGATTAGGTATATCCATTCAATAGGATAGTATACAGTTATTAAAAATGGTTATGTATTATAGATGTATATTTATTGCAGTGGAAATGGGTCCTCAACAAACTTGTTTTATTTCTCAACAATAAGTAATAGCGTATCTAATGGGGCCTCATTTATATAAAATTGTGTGCATGAATGGTAGACAGATTTCTGAAATGATTATCTCTGAGTGGTGTCCAGTTGGCATTTCTTTTATTTGTGCTGTTAGGTTTCTTTAATAAGTATTTTTTCATTTTTATGTTTGAAAAAGGTGAGATTCCCTCCCCCCCTTTCTGAATAAATGAGTATAAATACAACGTTTAAGCAGTACCTGGATTAAGTTCTACAAACAACTAAATCTAACAAAGTCTATAGAACCTGTTAGTGTAATACCTAGGGGCTGTAGTTTGGGATGATCTACTGTTGCCATTGAAGTTACTCAGGAACCTGCAGAACTGGTCATAGATAGTCGGGGAGTTCTGAACTCCAGAGCCCAAGGCATTGATTGCTGTCTTTAGTGCCACACCCTGCTGTAGTTAAATTCTTTAAAGACTTGATTGTTTAAAAAAAACAAACAAAAAAAACCCAAAGTCAAATTTGAACCTTTGTTTTGTTGTTTTGATTTACTTTTATTTTCAGCTTTATTGACATATAATTGACAAAGTTTTAAGATATTTACAGTGCACACCATTATGACTTGGTGTATGTATATACTGTGAAAGGATTCTTCCAACCTGTTTAATTAACACATGCATCATCTCACATATTTATCTTTTATTTATTTATTTTTTAATATTTTATTTATTTTTGAGAGAGAGACAGAGTAGGAGCGGGGGAGGGACACAGAGCAGGAGACAGATTCCAAAGCAGGCTCAAGGCTTTGAGCTGTCAGTATGGAGCCTGACGAGGGGCTCGAACCCATGGACTGTGAGATCATAACCTAAGTTGAAGTCGGACACTTAACAGACTGAGCTACCCAGGCGCCCCTTTTAAGTTTTACATGTGGTAAATTTTAATTGTGTAATGCAATGATAAAGTGTAGTCACCATGTTATACATTAGATCTTCAGACTTTATTTATTCACTGTACAGTTGAAAGTTTGTACCGTTCATCAGCTTCTTTCTATTTTCCCATGCCCTGGCAATCACTTTTATATTTGACTTTTTTTTTTTTTTTTAGTTTATTTTTTGAGAAAGTGCAGGGGAGAGGCAGAGAGAGAGAGAATCCCAAGCAGACCCACACCATTAGCACAGAGCCCGATAAAGGGCTCAAACTCACCAACTGTGAGATCATGACCTGAGCGGAAACCAACAGTCATGATGCCCAACCACTGAGCCACCCAGACGCCCCCTGGCAATCACTTTTCTATGAGTTTGACCTTTTTTCTTTTTTTTTTTTTAAGATTCCACATGTAAGTAATACCAGAAAGTATTTGTCTTTGTTGCTTTACTTTGGATTAACAAGAGTATGGTGCATACTTGTCCTTGTTTACAAAGAATAGTTACATTAGAAGGCATTCTCTTCTCTGCATATATATCAGGTACCATCTTAATCATTGGGATGGAAAGGAAGTAAAATTCCTGCCCTCCCAAATCTCATTCTTTAGTGGAGCATTGAACAATCAAGGGACTATTTCTGTGAACCATACTATGGCAGCACAACAGTAGGACTTTTAACTTAGATGTTGGTGTGTTTTGGGCTTGGGTGGCTGATCAAGGAAGATTTTCCAGAGAAGGGGTACCTGGGTTGGTCAGTCCTTAAGTGTCTGACTCTTTATCTCCACTCAGGTCATGATCTCACAGTTTGTGAGTTCAGGTCCCACATTGGGCTCTGTGCTGACAGTGAGGAACCTGCTTGGGCTTCTCTCTCTCTCTCTCTCTCTCTCTCTCTCTCTCTCTCTCTCTCTCTCCCTCTCTCTCCCTCCCTCCCTCCCTCCCTCCCTCCCTCTCTCCCTCTCTCCCCCTCCCCCTTTGCTCCTCCCCACTCGTGCCTGTGCAGGCTCTCATGTGTGTGGGCTCACTCTCTTTCCCTCTCTCTCTCTCTCAAAATAAACTTAAAAAAAAAAAAAAAAGGATTTTCCAGGGGAAGAATTTTGAGTTTCAGTTTAGATATCTGAACTGAAGTTTGGAAGGTTAAACCTGAATTAGCTAAACCAAAGAAAGGGCTATCTAGGGAAATCTAGGTAGAGACAAAAAAGCATGGAGGCATGTGATCAGGAAAAATCTGTTACAAGATGGCTAACAGGACTGATAGGGAAATACCAGTCCCTGACCGAAGACTCCCCTTCCAGGTTCTTCTTCCTACCCCTGCTTGTCACACGAGCGAAATTACTACTAATGGGGAATGTAGAAGTAATAGACTATACAGACTATATATTCCCTCTGCTTATGCTTGGGGCTCAGACCTCTGGAGAGTGATATCCTCTGAGCCCACAGGTATAAAATAAACTTCCTGCCTTCCAAGATCTCCAAGTGCCACTTGGTTCTTCCACCAGGTGATCCAAACAAGGTTCTGTAACACATGCAAGGGCACGGTACTTGTTGGGAACTGCAGGTCATTCCGCCTGGTGGGGATTGAGGTAGTACAGACAACAGAGTGAGGCTGAAGAGGCCTGATCATGAAGGGTCTTGTCAGCTGTCAGTTTCTTCCTCTGGACTTGTTATAAGTACAGCCTTTGTTCATGTAGGATGGGAATCTTTGAGTTATCTTTGACTATTGAGGCTCCTTCCCATCCTTAAACTCTCTCATAATTAGGCACCAAATCTTGTCAATTTGGGGAACTTGGATTGAAATGGAATAATGACAAACTAGATATAGACTGTGCTCATTACAGCAAACTGTTAAGTCTTTTTAATTTCTAGGTCTTTGCCTTGGCTCACAGACCCTTATTAATGTCCAAATGAATGGGTTATAGGAAGGGAGTTCTAAAGAGAACATGTTTAGTATTTTTACTTATGACCATGTATGATTTTTCTATTCTTCATTTCATTACAGAAAATTTAAAAGTGTTTTTTTTATTAATGTTGTTGTTGCTGTTGTTTTATTTTTGAGAGAGAGAGAGAGAGAGAGACAGAGAGAGAGACAGAGACAGAGTATGAGCAGACAAGGGACAGAGAGAGGGAGACACAGGATCTGAAGTAGGCTCCAGGCTCTGAGATGTCAGCACAGAGCCTGATATGGGGCTCGAACTTCTGAGCTATGAGATCATGACCTGAGCTGAAGTCAGACACTCAACACACTCAGCCACCCGGATGCCCCCATTATAGAAAATTTAATAGTCTTAGGAGCTCTAGTTGAAAAGTTAACTCTTCGATAATTAAAAATCTTCAAAATGGAATCATACCCATTAGTAAGATGTTTGATTAGTGCACTGGTAGGTTACTAAAGCAGCATCATAGTAGGAAAAAAGTATCAGAAAGCTTCTGGTAATTTATTTTGATGAATATACTCCAGTTTACATAGTGTATGTCTTTTTTTTTCCTAGCTGAGAACAATCTTCTTGTGAGCCAGTAGAGATTAACTTTTTAGTTAGAGGAAATTTGTGAACATGTACATTTATTGCTTTTTACTTGTCATAATAGTGTAGACCATGCTTTCTTGAAGTTACGGATATGTACTGCATTTATTTTCTGTTTACTATAAAAGGAAGACTATGCAGAGATAGTTAGCATTTGCAACAATTAGGCATTGTTTCAATGAAATAATTGTGCCATTTTGAAAATAAATTATGTATCCGAGGCGTATCTCTGAAGCAGCTTTAGGATTATCAGCAACATAGCTGCTGTAACTATTATCTTAGTGGAATTGAATCTTTTATTATTTGGGTCACATAACCAGGAACTGAACTTTATACTTGTAACTATGCAAGATACTTATTAAGATACAACATAATACAAATAGGAGATAGGTGATGTTTCAAAGGGTTTTCGTAAATGGACTTAAGAAGAGCAAGGTATTTGCTACATAGAACTAGAATGATAGCATTATAATACAGTCCAACTTATGCATATGTTTACATTTAATATTTTAAAGCCTTTTTTTTTCCTTCCTTTACTTCCTTCCTTTTTTTTTTTATAAGACTGTTCTTGGGTTTTATTTTATTTTTTTTATAATAGTTTATTGTCAAATTAGTTTCCATATAACACCCAGTGCTTCTCCCCACAAGTGCCCCCCACCATGACCATCCCCCCTCCCCCCCTCCCCCTTCAGTCCATGGTTCGTCTCCAGTATTCAGTAGTCTCCCTTGATCTGTGTCCCTCACTCTTCCCCGCTCTCTTTCCCCCTTCCTCTCCCCATGGTCCCCTGCCAGGTCTCTCCTGTTAGATTTATGAATACAAACATATGGTATCTATCCTTCTCTGCCTGACTTATTTCGCTTAGCATGACACCCTCAAGGTCCATCCACTTTCCTA
>NC_043702.1:31671244-31672825 GCF_006229205.1 Suricata suricatta | reverse complement strand
CTCTTTCCCTCTTCCCTTCCCCCTGGTCCTCCATTAGGTTTCTCCTGTTTTCCTGTTAGACCTATGAGTGCAAACATATGGTATCTGTCCTTCTGTGCCTGACTTATTTCGCTTAGCATGACACCCTTGAGGTCCATCCACTTTCCTACAAATGGCCAGATTTCATTCTTTCTCATTGCCATTTAGTACTAGTACTAGGAATATTTAAAATAACACAATGACCCTAAATTCTTCTAGTACCAGTTGCTTTAATTACAATATTTTAGTTTATTTCCTTCATTTCTATTATTAATAAAAACTTATTTTTATATAATGATAAATATAGCATTTATTGAACCAATGCATACTAATAATAGCTAACATTCCTGTGATCTTATTTTTTTTTACGTTTATTCATTTGAGAGAGAGACACACACACAGAGCATGAGCAGGGGAGGGGCAGAGAGAGGGGAGACACAGAATCTGAGGCAGGCTCTAGGCTCTGAGCTGTAAGCACAGAGCCCGATGCAGGGCTTGAACCCACGAACCACGAGATCACAATCTGAGCCAAAGTCAGACACTTAATCAACTGAGTCACCCAGGCGCCCTCAGTGATCTTGTTATATGCTACACACTTTGCTTCATGAAAGCAAAGTGAACGGTCTTCATTGTATCATCTGATTTATTACATACAAAAAATTCTATAAGTTCTGCAGATACAGAAGCTTGATTAAGTTGCCTCATGTCTCACAGCTAAGAAGTGGCAAAGTTAAGACATAACCAAATCTCTGGAGTTCATAATCTTAACCTCTGTTCTATGTCTAGTCTTGCTTTAAATATCTGCAAAATAGGGGCACCTGGGTAGGTCAGTTGGTTAAGCATCCAACTCTTGGTTTCAGAGTCTAACTCTTGGTTTCAGCTCAGGTCATGATCTTGCCCCATGTTGGGCTCCCCTCTCTCTCTCCCTCTTTGTCTCTCCTCTGCTCACTTTCTCTCTAAATAAATAAATAAACAAACTTAAAAAAATTTAAAATCTGCAGAGTATAGTCTCAAAAATATTAAATCCTTAGTGGTTATACAACATCCAGAATTTAAAAATCAGAAAAAAATACAAATGAGTTCTTAGCACATAAAAATATGCTCAATCTCACCCGTAAGAGGAATGTAAATTAAAACTTCACTGAAACTGAATGATTTGATATCATACTCTCTCCTACATTGCTGGTAGAAGTGTAAATTAGTACAGCCTTTATGGAAGGAGACTCAGCAATTGCTGTCAAAGTTACAAATGCACACACCCTTTATCTCACCCTTCTTTTGGTTATTTATCATGCAGATGTACAAAATGTTTATCATTATGCACAAAATGATACAGCATATTATTCCCTGTATCATTGTTTTTACAAGTAAAAGATTAAAACAATGTAAATAGAGGATTTATTAAATAAATTATGGCATATCTTTACAACAAAATACTTATTCAACTATTAAAAATGAATAAGGAAATCACAATAATCTCTAAGGTATTAAGTGAAAAACTCAAGGCTCAGTACAGTATGTATAGCAACTAACTTTTTTTTGTGGTAACTTTATTTTTTTTTT
>NC_043702.1:31663103-31671144 GCF_006229205.1 Suricata suricatta | reverse complement strand
TTAAATAAGCAAACACCACCAACAAGCAAAACAAGTACTATAATGTAAAAATATTAAAATAAAAAGAAAACCCTCTCATATGCATAAATCAAAGATTGCACACAAAGAACTCACATCTTTTCAAGCTTCAATAGTAAATATTCTGCTACTATGTATTAAATACTGCATGGTTTTCCCAAGCTAAGATGAAACCACATATAAATCAATAAACATTTTGCATTTTCTTTCATTATCTACTCAAAGTCATGCCTACTGCACCTCTAAACATTTCATTAATGAGAAAGAGTGAAATATGGCCATTTGTAGGAAAGTGGATGGACCTTGAGGGTGTTATGCTAAGCGAAATAAGTCAGGCACAGAAGGACAGATACCATATGTTTGCACTCATAGGTCTAACAGGAAACTTTCAGAATGATCTAGTTTCAAGAAAAGCAAGCAGTTAGTAGTGCTTAAGAAAAATTGTTTCAGTATCTAATGGATAGTTGATACCTGTCACAACACAGCATTTTATATACTGTTAAGTGAAACTGCAATACAATCTAAGTTTATTTTGGGAGTGTTTGCTGTATAATTGGATTTAATGAAATGTTTAGAGGTGCAGTAGGCATGACTTTGAGCAACTACTTTTATAGAGGACCAGTATAAAGAACATATACATATATAAAGTATTTCTTCAAGAATATACATGGTAACAAAACAAATGTCAGTGGCTGCCTCATGGGAGAAAGATCCTTCCTTCACTGTATATACTTCTGTAGCTCTTGAATTCTGTACTATAAGAATGAATGTACAGCCTGTTCAAAACAATACTTCTCTATATATATAAGGGGGGGGGACTTGTAAGGGAGATTTTTTCTTAAGAAATGTATTTTTATTTTTTAAATTAAAAAAATTTTATTTAAATTCTAGTTAGTTTAACGTAGTGTGCAATATTGATTTCAGGAGCAGAATTCAGTGATTTATCACTTACATACAATACTCAGTGCTCATCTCGAGTGATGCAAATTTGGAATTTTTTGGTGGAGGAGCCTTTCAGGTATTCTATATACAGTCTCATGTGGTCTGCAAATAGAAGTCTGACTACTCCCTTTCCTATTTAGATGCCTTTTACTTCTTTCTGATGTCTGATTGCTGAAGCTAAGACTTCCAGTACTATGTTAAATAGTAATGGTGAGAATGGACACCCTTATCTTATTCTTGATCATAAGCAAGCCTCTCAGTTTTTCTCTACTGAGGATGGTATTAGCTGTAGGTCTTTTGTATAAAGCCTTTATGATGTTAAGGTATGTTCCTTCTATCCCTACGTAAGAGGAATCTTTCTATATGGATAGAATGATGTTCTTAAATTAAAAACAAGGTTGAAGAATATATAAACATCACATACATATATAGTATTCCTGCCAAATCTAATCTAATTGTGAAATCTAATTGTGAAAAAACAGAGACTTAAGTTGAGAATACATAACAAATATAATGGCTTGCACTCTTAAAAATACATCTGTCATGAAAGACCAAGAAAAGCTAAGGAACAGTTTCAGAATAAAGTATAACAAATAACTTCTTTCTATTAACATCTCAATGCCATGTGTGTTTCTTGACTAGATCCCAGCTTACATGAGAAGTTACAGAACAATGAGAAAACTTAAAAAATTGACTATGTACCTTATATTAAATAATAGCATGGTATCAATCAATGTTAAATCTCCTGAATCTGGTAATTACTTTGGTAATTTTTGTTAAGTCCTTTTCCATATATACATGTTGAACTATTTGAAGAGTCAGAATGTCTGCAATTTACTAACAATTAGCAAATAGTAACAATGACAGCAATTATATATACACAAAAAATAAAAATATATATTAAAATGTTCAAATATAAATTTATTTTTGGTGACTCTAAGAGTCTACTGGTGTTCAATCTACTACTCCTGCAATTTTTCTATAAATGAGACTTTCAACATAAAAATTTTTTAATTAGGGAAGTCTAAATATATTAAGTGTAAGACTTAAGAAAAAGCAAAAGATTGTATGGAAAACAATTTGACAATAAAATATTATTAAAAAAGCAAAAGAATATAAAAGATTCCTATAGATTTGTTACGAACAAATTAAAATGAGAACGAGAGTATTAATTAAGCAAAACAAATAAAAGTAATTCGCTTTGCTAATTTGTTATAAGATGTTCAAACAAGAAAAATTACTTAGCAAAAATCCCTGATATTACTTAAACTCCTAACTCAAAAGATAATTGCTCTCTTTGTTCCACTAAGAAACTGTGCCTTTAAGACACTCTTAGATATTAATAAAAAGTAAAATTCAGTTTTAATTAAGTACATTTCAATTTTGTTCAGTCTTGCATTGTATACCAGGTAATTATTAGGCATCTACTACTAATGTGTTCAACACTGGACTAGGGACTGAGGTTAGAGAGGAAACAGTTCTTATTTCCAACAAGTATTTTCTAGAAGAGAAGGGATAAATAGCCAATTATGTTATGATAAAATAGCCACATGTGATGATAGAGGTCCCCTCGAAGAAAGGCATCTAAACCAGAACTAGAAGGACAGGGAAGCAGGTAGGCAAGATTTTATGGAATTAGGGGAGGCTTTAGAGTATAAGTTATCCAAGCAAATGGAGGGAAAGAATTCCAAACAAAACAGAAAACCTTAGAGAAGCATTAGAAAATAGAGTACACAGGGCACTGAAAGTCCATTATTGAGAGTAGGAGTGTATTTTCTAAATTATGTTTAATAGGTAAAAAGAAAAATACCAACTACACAGTCAAGAAACGATTTGTTTTAAAGGATTCCATGATGTAATCCTACTAGGTTACACTTACCCCAGTCTATTTACAAAAACTATGTATAGAGTCACTGGCCTAGAGAAATCTGATCTAACATTTAAAAAAAAAAAAACACAAACAAAAAAACCATGAACACCAGTCAAGTGGTAAAGCATCTGGAAATTAAAAAAAAAATTAATGTTTCTTTTTTGAGAGAGAGAGAGAGAGAGCGCGCGCAAAAGCAAAAGAGCGCGTGCGAGCAGAGAAGGGGCAAAGAGAGAGGGAAACACAGAATCCAAAGCAGGCTCCAGGCTCTGAGCTCTCAGCACACAGCCTGACACTGAGCTCAAACCCACAAACTGAAAGATCATGACCTGAGCCTAAGTCAGATGCTTAACCAACTGAGACACCCTGGCGCCCCATGGAAATTTAGATTACTTCAGAATCCTAGGTTAACCAAGAAAGTCAAAGCTACTGGGAAGCAACTACAGAGCTTATACAAAGGTCATTATATTAGCTCTTTAAAAAAATAATAAAAGATTTTTAACACTTTGCTTCTCTCTTAATATTACAGTCTGATTTTAAGCAATGGACGGAGGTTTTATACAAAAGAGCAAGTTACTCAAAAAATATTTTTTTAAAAAGCTAATCTACCTCTTTAGTACTTTCATTTCATAACACTAGACTTATCAACAGCTTCCTTCAGTAATTTTACATTATTGTAGTCTCTAATTTACCAAGTATATAATTTTATTAGGTTTTAATAACAGGTCATCTTAGAGCTTCTGAACTTGGACTACAATTTCAAGCCAAAGCATAAAATGGAAAAAGAAAACAATAAGCTCTTAATCAAAATAAACCCCTGAAGAGGAAAAAATAGCCTCTGAAATGTAGGAGTTCCAAGAGAAAATAATGTAAGATTTTTAAAAGCAAAAGATGACTGGTTTATGTAATAAACTAAACCCGATACTAATCACATGAGTCACAAATTCACATACTCACAGGTCCCTTCTGAAGAAGCCTAGGTGGGTAGGAACGTTGGGAAGAGATTACCTTTTTAGTCAAAACAATGTCAAACAATCCAGCCACACATACACACTTCATTTCATCCCCACAAACTGGTGTAGTCAGAAAATTCAAAAGGCACCTCTCAGAAATTAGGTGAACTAAATTAATGGAATTGCAACATAGGTAATGCTAGGAATACAAATTGGTCTAAGTTTGGAGGGCAAGTTGGCAAATGGTCAGTTTTTAAAAAAATCATTAAAAGAACATGGGGGGAGAAGGGCCAGGAGGTAGAGGCTGGTGACGATGTAGTATTTAGTGGTGTACCAAACTCTGAAACAGAAATGGTAGATGAGTCCGGCAGATGGGTCTCTTCGACCAGCCCTGCTCCACCGGCAATGGCAAGCTAAAGCATTGCTCCAGAGAGACTCTTGGGCTATTTGAGTTGACAGGGAATGAGCAATGTCTGCCAAAGACACAGAAAAAAAAGAAACGATGCCACATTTTTGCTATCTTTGTGTCAAAAATTAGGATGACAAATAATCATGTACAATAAAATCTTAATCAAGCACTCATTCTCATGACCAAAGCAAATGAAAGGGTGGAGGTACAGCAGGAGGAGTGATTAACATCTTTAAAAACTTGCTACCATACTCGTAAACTTTTTGATTTTAATATTTATTATTTATCTTTGAGAGAGAGAAAGAGTATGAACGGACAAGGGTCAGAGAGAGAGGGGGAGACACAGAATCCGAAGCAGGCTCCAAGCTGTCAGCACAGAGTCCAACACAAGGCTCAAACCCAGGAACCATGAGATTGAGACCTGAGCTGAAGCCAGACACTTAACCAACTGAGCCACCCAGGCACCCCTTCCTAAACTTTTTGATGTTACCTTTCTCTGTATTTTTCAGAACCTCCTCTTCCCATTCTCACTCATCCCTGAGATACTGCGATAGACCTTGGAGTCATATACATCTTTCAAAATGAAGAACCAGGGCTGAGTTATAACATGAAATATTTTGTCAAAAGTCTAACAGGAACTTTCTGGAAGCACCCATCTACATTATAAAATAAATTACTCCCATCATATTGTGTGCTCTAGCACTGTCTGGACCAGGAGTGATAAAAGAGCCCTGAGCCTCTCAACATGGGCAAAATTGCTAATCAGTCCCAATAATCTTGCCTGAATCTTTTTGAACACAATTCTCCAGGAAAGCTAATAGCAGTTAACAAACGACATAGGATATGAAATCTACGTGCTATTCTTGTTGTGACAATAACCAAAGGTAGTAACTTTAATGGCAGGAATTTTTAAATACTTAGTATCTATCAACTACTGCTCTAAGTTTTGTATATATTTTTCCTTGTTTAATCCTTGTTTAATCCTCATAATAACCTTAAAAGACAGTTACTATTCTTTCCCCCATTTTATATTTTTTTCATATGTATTTAATTATTTTTGTGAGAGACAGTGTGTGTGTGGTGCAAGCAGGGGAGGGTCAGGGAGAGAGGGACAGACAGAATCCCAACCAGGCCCCATGCTCAGCCCAACACAGAGCTTGATCCTAGAACCACAAGATCAAGACCTGAGCCAAAACCAAGAGTGGGGTACTTAACTGAACTACCCAGGTGCCCCGCCCCCATTTTACAAAAAGAAAACAAAAGTACAGAGATGTTAAGAAGTGCCTCAACCCCTAACAATAAGCAAAGATGCTCAACATCATTAGTCATTAGGAAAATATAAATAAAACTCACAAGATACAATTTCATACCTACTAGGATAGCTACACTTAAAAAACAGAAAAATAGTAAGTTTTGGTGAGGATATGGATAAACTGGAGCCCTTATACTTTGCTGAAGGGAATGTAAACTGGTGCAGCCGCTGTGAAAAACAGTTTGGCAATTCTTCTAAAAGCTAAATATATGACCCAGCAATTTCACTTCTACATATATACCAGAAGGAACTGAGAGCAGAGATTCAAACAGATATCTACATACCAATGTTCATTTCAGCAGTGTTCACAACTGCCAAAATTTGTAAACAACCCAAATGTCCACAAACAAATATGTTTATCCAACCAATGGAATATTATTCAGCCATGAAAACAAATGGTACAACATGGATAAATCTGGAAAACATTATGCTAAACAAAATGAGCCAGATACAGAAGTACAAATAACATATGCTTCCACTTATATGAAATACCTAGAACAGGCAAATTCACAGAAACACAAACTTGAATAGTGGCTACAGGGGCTGGAGAAAGAAGGACGGCTTACAGAGTTTTTGTTTGGGTGATGAAGTTTTAGAAACAGATAATGGCAACAGCTGCACGACGCTGTGAACGTAGTTGATGCTGCTAAATTATATACTTAAAAGTGGTCAAATAGGGGCAGCACCTGGGTGGCTCTCTCAGTTAAGCATCCACCTCTGAGCATGGAGCCTGCCTGCTTATGATTCTCTCTTCCCACTCACCCTCTGCCCCTCCCCTGCTTGCACTAGCTCACGCGCACTCTCTCAAAAAATAAAAAATAATTTTTAATGTTTATTTTTAAAAGAGACACAGAGTGTGGGTGGGGAAAGGGCAGAGAGAGAAGGAAACAAAGAATCTGAAGCAGGCTCCAGGCTCTGAGCTGTCAGTGCAGAGCCCAATATGGGGCTCAAACTCAAGACTGCGAGATCATGACCTGAGCTGAAGTCGGACACTTAACGAACTGAGCCACCCAGCGCCCACCCCATCCCCCAAGATAAAGAATTTAATAAACCTACCTGTGTAGCCTTGTCCCTCATGCAAGGAGCAGCCTGCCCATGACTATCACGAGGCCAGTGCCCTGCAAGGTACGGAGCAGCAAGTGTATCCAGAGAGGAAGTGCGCCGGATAATACTAGAGGGGCTTGAGGACGGTGGTCGTGTTTTGTCACCTAGATTTAAGACAAATATGTGTATTTTTAAGATAGATCAGGAAGGAAACAAAGTAAAAACTAAGTATTAAACCATGTGGAAATTCTCTAACTTAAGAAAAAAAGGAATAAAAAGGAGTAAGCTACTAATTCACACAAACCTGATGACTCTCCAGGGAATTATACTGAGTGAAGTCAATCTCACATAGTTACAATACTATATGATTTCATTTATATAACTTTTGAAATGAAAAAAATTTAGAAATGGAGGAACGATTTGTAGCTGAAAGGGTTAAAGACAGGGAAGGAAAAATGAACTGACAGAGGAAAGGCAGGTGTTATAAAAGGGCAACAAGAGGGATTCTTATGGTAAGGAGCTATTCAGCTTTACTGTAGTGACAGATACACAAACATACAAAGGAAATTAAACAATATAGAACTATACACATACACAAATGAGTTCAGGTAAAACTGAAAAAATCTGAATTAAGAGCAGATTGTACGATGTCAATATCCTGGTTGTAATATTGTATAGTTCTACAAAATATTATCATTGAGGGAGACTGGGCAAAGTGTACAAAACTTGTATTATTTATTACAACTGTAATTGTCTCTACAGAAAATAAGACAAATATATATGTACCCATTTTTTAAATGTTCATCTTGGTTTTAAGATTAAATAAGTATGACACAAAATACTTATTTATCATTAACACCACCTTTACTCAAAAGGATATAAGACAGCTGAGATAAAGTTACAGGGAAAATTCCATTTTAATCAACTCTGTATGACACATATCTTAGATTTTGTTACAATAAAACCATATTAATCAGGCTATAGGAACTTACATTGAAGCCACATATGCAAAAATCTTTTTCATTTCAAGCTAGAGCACATGCATGTAAATTTGAGCCAAAAAAAATTAGGTAATGGGAAGTGAGAGGTGACATAAAAGAAACACCTTTATATTTCCTTTTATTCTTTTTGATGGGCAAAGGAAATCAGCTTAGCTGATTTATACTTTAAGCCTCTACTACAAAGCTGTCATCATCAAGACAGTATGGTACTGGCACAAAAACAGACACATGGACCAATGGAATAGAATAGAGAACCCAGAACTGGACCCACAAGTATATGGCCAATTAATCTTTGACAAAGCAGGAAAGAGTGTCCAATGGAAAAAAGACAGTCTCTTCAACAGGTGGTGTTGGGAGAGCTGGACAGCAACATGTAGAAAAATGAAATTAGACCACTTTCTGACACCTTTCACAAAAATAAACTCAAAATGGATAAAGGATCTGAATGTGAGACAGGAAACCATCAAAACCCTTGAGGAAAAAGCAGGAAATAGC
>NC_043702.1:31658205-31663003 GCF_006229205.1 Suricata suricatta | reverse complement strand
CATGAGCGCGTTCCGACTCTGTCTCTTCCCTTTGTCTCCCGGGCGCCGCGCAGTTGCGCCACGTTGGGCTGGGGATCTTACCTCCCCTGCCCGTCCAGGGCTGGCCCGTCCTCGGATCTCCCCCCGTTCGCCCCCACTCACTCAGGTATCCTTGAGGTTCTATTCCTTCTGGAGTTCGTATTTTCTCCTTCCGCTCTCTCAGATGAACGTAATATCCTTCTCAGTTTGAAAAACGGTGCGGAGGGAGTTTACAGAGCTCCCTTCCTCTCCGCAGTCTTGGCTCCACCCCCCTTAATTTTTCTATAATGGGAATGTATTGTATAATAGAGAAATGTATACTTTTTTAAGATATGAAATTATTTTTCATGTTTATTGAGATATAATTGACATATACAATACTGTATAAGTTTTTGTACAGCATAATGACTTGAAATATGAAATGATTACCACAGTGAGTTTAGTTAATATCCATTACCTCATATAATTAAAAAAATTTTTTTTCTTGTGATGAGAACTTTTAAAAGGATCTACTCTTTCAGCAGTTTTCAGATATGCCACACAGGAGTATTAACTATGACCATCACATTATATAGTACCTCTGCAGCACTTAATCATATAACTGGAAGTTTGTACCTTTAGACCACCTTCACCCAGTTTCCCTTCAGGTGCCTCCCCCAATCCCTACTGTCTCCAATAACCTTAAGTCTCATCTCTTTTTCTCTGAGTTTGTTTTTTAGATTTCACATGTGAGGTCATTCAGTATGTGTCTTTCCTCACTTGAGTTATTTGATTGTGCATTATGTCCTGAAGATCCATCCATTTTGTGGCAAATGTAGTGCACGTTATCGTTAAATGGTTAACATACTCCCTTCTTCTTTTTCCCATTATAGACAGAGAGTGCATGGGCGGAAGAATATGCTGAAAAGAAGAAAGGGTCTCACAAGCGTTCAGCGTCGTGGGGCAGTACAGATCAACTTAAGGAGGTCAGGAAGATGGTTCCAAGGAAGTGGGTGTGGAAGTTTGATTTTTTCCTTGACTAGTTCCTTGAAGTTGTGGACAACAAGGATTTGTCAGTTTCCATTATTTTGGTTTGTGTGGGTGGGTTTTTTTGTTTTTGTTTTGTTTTTGGTTACCTGAGAAATAACAAAGACAGTTCTTGACATTGATTGGATAAGGATTGAATGGGAGAAATATGCATGTTACTTACAGATTATGTTTTCTTTGTATTTTTTCTTACTAAATGATAGTCCATAACGTATTAATCTGTCACATTTATAAAATTATAGTGATACAACAAACTCACATTTATTATTTCTGTATATAATGGTAGTGTCTCTGAAATTAATCAAATATAACCAATTAGTTATGGTCCTATGCTGATTTACCATTTTCTGTACCTACGCTTAGATATTTGCATGTTATATATAATAGAGAATTAAAACAATTCAGTCAAGGAATAATATGGGATATTGATTGAAATTGTATTATTTAAAGATTGTATCTGTGAATACACTTCATGGCTTCACTTGAGTTTTAAATACTGTTTGGTTTTTGGAGCTGTTGAAGATTTGGTGTTTAAAGAAATCTAAATCTAAATAAAATAAGGCTCATTGTTAGGACAGTGAGAATAATTTTAATTATTTTAAAATTATTTGGGAAAGCTATAATGTAATTTATTCTAAGTGCTAAAAGCATCATTGGTTTAGTATTTGGGAAACTTGAAGGCTCAGAACAGTGTTGGAACATAATTTTGTTTCTCTTTAAAAAAGAGATACACATACTGCACATGTGTATGTGTGTGTGTGTGTGTGTGTATAAATTCTGTACAACTGGAGTTTGTGATAGGCTTTTAGAAGTCAAAAGATCTATTAAGGATGAATTTAACTGGTTCTTACTAAGCAAGGATATATTTCATGTACGTTGGAAAACTTTGATGCTCTTTTTATTTTTCCCCTTTTCAGATTGCAAAGTTACGCCAGCAGCTGCAGAGAAGTAAACATAGTAGTCGGCATCATCGTGATAAAGAAAGACAGTCTCCATTCCATGGCAACCATGCAGCTATTAACCAGTGTCAGGTAGGAGTCCGAATGCCACAATATCTAAAAAATTCCAAACAAGGGATTTGTTGTTTTCCTGGTGATATATTATTTTATAGGTAACTGATTAGGATTAAAATGTCCAAAAGCATATTTGAAACAGTGATTAAATACTGAATTAGTCTCCATAAAAAATACAAAATACTAAGTTGACAAAATGATCTTTTCCTTTGGTGATCTGTGGTTTGTCTTTATGAGACCTAGCTAATTACATATTTTTATTTACTATAATTTTGTCCTTATCAATTCAGTATATTGAGGCAGAATAATATAGAGAGTTAAGCATTGGCTATAGAACCAGACCCTGGATGAACAACCTGTTCTGAATTTCAGTTTCTTCATCTAAAGATTGAAGATAATGATGATACATCTCATAAAGTCTTTTAGTAGGGGAAAACCTTTAACTGCTTTGATTCTTTTATAGAACCCTATGAACTGCTCTTGATGGCTCACCCAGGAAACATTTCTCTTAAACTGAATCAAAATTGGATGGGGTCCCTTGGCAAAAAGAGCAAGAAAAAGTTTGTCAACCCTTTATAGGTTGATAGCTACTGATGATGCCAAGTATATGTGGATTTTTTTCAAGAAAGTATAAGTAGAGGTATATATTTTTTCAAAGTAATTTAGCCCTTAAATATTAACACATGGGTCCAATTTGATTTCATAAATTTTTAGTTTGGTTATAGTTTCTAATTGCTTTTTTCCATGTGTAATGTATTTTAATTATAAAATATAAATGTACACTAATACATTTAAAAACCTAAAGAAACTGGATTTATGTCTAAAGAAATAGAAGATGTAAAATTGACAAAATAAGAAATGAAAAATTTTAATAGCCTGATAACTGCCAAAATTAGAATACTAATTAAAAACCAGACTCCTTTACTCTCAAAAGTGAAGCTTTATAGGTGAATTTACAGGTGGCTTTATAGGTGTATTTGCCAACCTTTTACTCCCTCTAATTTATCCATTAATAATTCATATGTATTTCTAAGAGAGAAAGCCACTTTTTATTTCCACTCATATTTTTACTTCTAAATAGAGTGGGGGTTATGATTGAACTTTATTGAATTAAGTGATAGATTTTAGGAGTTTATAAGATTTTGAAGTGATTTTTAAAAAATATATATTTATTTATTTTGAGAGAGAGAAAGAGAGCCCATGTGGGGATGAGGGAAAGAGACAGAATCCCAAGTAGGTTCCATGCTGTTAGCAAAGAGCTTGATGCCACAAACTGAGATCATGACCTGAGCTGAAATCAAAAGTGGGATGCTTAACTGACTTAGCCACCCAGATGCCCCTGAAGTGACTTTTTTAAAGTTGAATTAAAATCAGCAATTAAAGTAGTAAATTATCCAGAATTTTCTTTTTTCCCCAAACCTTACAAGTTAAATTTGTTTAATAACATTATTGGAGTTTGTATAAAGTTCATGTTTAACTCTAAAACATCTCTTTTCAGGGAAGATAAAGACTAGATATAGAAAATAGGGTAACTTGAAAAATAAATTTACATAATTTGAATTTTGTACACTTGGCACACCAAACATCTTGACTACTTGTTTTTTTGAGTGTTAATAGCCAACCAGAGGTCAAGCACATGCGTCACAATAGCTACAATAGTGGTATCCGTGTTTAATTGAAACTTTGATACTATGAGTTATGGGTATGGCTTAATTTTAGTAGGCTCTCTCTCTAGTGGGGAAGAGTACCACTTAGAGATTGTGTACTTTTGAGGTCCTTCCTCCATCTATACATTTGTTAAATATCTATCATATGGCTCATACTGTGTACTCATTAGGGGATACAATGATAAATGAAATATTGGGGCTTGCCTCCCACCAAGTCCCAGATAGATATAAGTAAAGTTAATTATTATACAGTGAAATGAATGTGTTGATAGTATTTGGGAGAGTTTACACTGTTAGAGAAGGGGTATTTATCCTTGGATTGGTTCTTTAGCCATCAATAAAGGCTTCTCAGAGAAAGTCGTGTCTAGGTGGATACCTGAAAGCTGATTTAGTCAGTCTTCAAATGTGGAAGAAATCATGGCTCCATGTAGGAATAACAGTAAGAGATTGAACTAGAGAGTTAAATAGCAGCCAAATCTGAAAGTCTTAATGTCTCAGTTGTTAAGAAATTTGGACTTTGTCCTAGAGGCACCAGAGAGCTGTTTTTTTCAATGCAGGCGATTGGTTTTAGAGTGGTTATTATGAGTTCAGAAGTAGAAAATGAATTTGGAAGATGACAAGATTAGAGGCAGAAAACCATTTAAGAATAGGGTTTGTAATCCAGGTAAGAAATGACAGTGGCTTAAAATAAGGTAGAAACTATAGTGTTGGAGAGAATGGCCAAACCTTAGTGATATTTAGAAAGCAATAACTGGTAATTGAAGTCTATTAAATGCTTACTAAATGGGAAATGCTTAGCTTTTGTATGTATTATTACCACTTATTCCTCATCTTTTAGATAGGGTTCATTACTATTAAGGTCCAGAGCATTTAGGTTTCTTGTCCTAGGTCATATGAATCTAGGTGAGAGGTAACCTCCCAGGCAATTTGACTTCAGAGTGTAAATTTTTTACATCTATGTTAGCTGATGATTGATGAGATGATAACAATGGAGAGATAGGAGTAAAAGGGTAATGCCGATTCTAGCCTTTAAAACATGACTTTAGGGGCACTTTGGTGGTAGGTCAGTTGAGC
>NC_043702.1:31649741-31658105 GCF_006229205.1 Suricata suricatta | reverse complement strand
CAGAAATTTTTGGAAACAAAAGAAATAAAAAATAGAAAAATATTTTAGGGGCACCTGGGTGACTCAGTCGGTTAAGGGTCTAACTCTTGATTTTGTCTCAGGTCATGATCTAAC
Source organism: Suricata suricatta (assembly GCF_006229205.1). NCBI lineage: Eukaryota > Metazoa > Chordata > Mammalia > Carnivora > Herpestidae > Suricata > Suricata suricatta. The sequence continues at coordinate 31,657,991 of NC_043702.1, read as the reverse complement.
AATTTGTGAGATTGAGCCCCGAGTTGGGCTCTGTGCTGACAGCATGGAGTTTGCTTGGGATTCTCTCTGTCTCCCTTATTCTCTCTCTAAATAAATAAACAAACAAATAAATAAATATTTTTAAGATAAAAATTATATCTTAGTAAAGGTTTTATTTAAAAAAATTAAATAGAAAACATCCAGAATCTCATTCTGAAAAGACATTTTCTTCTATTTTTTCCTTTGTGTCCTTTTTGAGATCATACCATACTTTATTCTTTATGTCATTTTATATTTAACATAGAAGAATGTTTATGTTATTACAACTTCAGAAACATTTTTAATATTCACAGTCTGTAGAGCATTCCCCAGATATTTGCCATTTAGTTGGGTCCAGTGTCTGTGTGCTTAAAGCTTTTTCTATATTTTTCCTTTTCTGGGGATAGATTTTTCCATTATTTGGTTAGGAAATTTGAATATTTTAGGGGAGGAATCTTTGATTGTTCTCTTTTTGGAGGGGGAGGTACAAGTGGAGGAGGGGGAAAGGGAGAGAGAGAGACTCTTAAGCAGGCTCCATGCTCAGTGTAGAGCCCAACACAGGGCTTGATCTCAGGACTTGATGTGAGATGATGACCTGAGCCGAAATCAGAACTTGGATGCTTAACCACCTGAGCCACACAGGGATCCCTCTTTGATTTTTCTCTTGATCGGCTTTCCAAATTATTAAAACATTTTCTTTGTATTTCATGGTATGTAGATTACTTTTACAGGGGAAATTCCTTTAGTATTCCTTAGCAGTCAGGGGGACAGTATTGCTCCTCTGCTAGTAGTCTAGTTTACAACCACTAGTTAACAAAAGATCTTTTCCTTGGACTTACATTGGATTTATTACAGTTAGAAAAGAATTCTCACATGCTTTTTTGTGTGGTTCTTTTCCTGGAAATTCAGGGATGAATTATTTGTTATGAAAAATAAATTCTGGCAAGTTTCTTAGAATCTTTAACATGTCCCTAGTTTCCAAAATTGACAAATCCTTCAGATGCTTATAATGTCATATTTTTAAGGAGTATTTCAAGAAGTACTCTCATTAGAAAATATACCCAACACATTTCAGAATTGTTTGGGGATTAGAATTAGATGTTAGTAACAGAAGAGTGGGAGGTGCCAGCATCTTCGCAGCCACATAAACTAATTTAGAGGTGAGAATTAAAAAATCATGCAGGCGTTTTCTGGTTGTTATAGCCTCAAGAAAGCCCACCCATAGGATTTTCTGATTTCTTCATATGAGCTGGGAACACTATAGTTTTGTAGCAGCCTAGGCGGGTTTGAGAGCAAAGGGATAGTGAAGAAGAAAACGAAAAAACTTGGGTACCTAGGTGGCTCAGTTGGGTAAGTGCTCGAATTTGTCTCAACTTGTGATCTCGCAGTTTGTGAGTTCAAGCCCTGTATTAGACTCTACTGTCAGCACAGAGCCCGCTTCAGAAATTGTTCCCCCACACCCACTCCTCCCCCTGCTTTCTCTTTCCTTCTTTCTCAAAAATAAACATTAAGAAAAAAAAGATAAAAACTGTTGCTCTGCACTGGAATCTTGGTATGGCAGTCTAGGACATGATTGGTATGGTATTCTTAAATTTTTAAAGATTTTACCACTTAGAAATCAAAAGAGTAGGTACTTCTGCTGCGTCCTTCATTAGAGAATATAGCTGCAGCTTAGAAGATCTAAGAGGTGGGTACCAGATGAGGAGGCAGAACTACGGTTAGGTCGACAGAACAGGAGGCATCAAAAGCCCTTAAGATAGGAAAGCTGTTTTTCTGATTTTTTTGTTTGTTTTTACCATTCCAAACATCAGTTTTCCCATGGCTTTTGTCATATTAGGCTCATATTTGTTATATTGTGGCACACTTTTCTCTCATAGATCTCTGTTGAGTTACTGAACAGATCTTTATTTTCTATTTTTTTCCTTTGAAAATTTAACTCTCGGGGTGCCTGGGTGGCTCAGTCGGTTAAGCGTCCAGCTTCAGCTCAGGTCATGATCTCACGGTTTGTGAGTTTGAGCCCCGCATCGGGCTCTGTGCTGACAGCTAGCTCAGAGCCTGGAGCCTGCTTCAGATTCTGTGTCTCCCTCTCTCTGACCCTCCCCTGCTCGCACTGTCTCTCTGTTTCTCTGTCTCTCAAAAATAAATAAAAAACGTTTAAAAAATAAAATAAAACAAAACAAAAACAAGAAAATTTAACTCTATTTCCTTTCCCTATTCATCTACTGCTTTAGTGGGTATTCTTCCCATCTTTCCTCACTCTATGTTGTACAGTCTTATCCCCACACTTTGAAACTGGTATTTCAGTTGTAATGTAGATTCATCTTAGAAGATTCAGTATTGGCCAAACCTAGTGGTGGTCTTGGCACATTCTCAGTTTTTAGGCAGAATTTAATCTTTAAACAATAATGTATATAGATGTATGGAGAATGAAAATGGAAAAATAAAGCTTGAACATGGTGATTCATCTCATTAAAACACTTAATTGATTGGAAAATATTCTGATTTGAAGAAAAAGAAACAGAAGTTGAGAAGATAGAGGAGATCCTTATTCTTAATGATTCCAAAGGACAGATGTTAAGAGAGAAAGATTTTACTTTCGTTCAGTGAAGAAATTTTAATTTTTCAGAGCTGTCTGAAGATGACCTCTCAGTATCATAACCCACTTACACTTGCATATACTGACTTATATTTAGAAACACAAATTTTGTTACCGAAACCTATTATATAAATATGGGAAAAATAAATTATATGCACATAAAATTCATTAAGAGCCCTTGAAATTTGAAGCATGAAAATTTAAGTATAACTTTTAAAAATTTTTAGATATTTTAGAATGTAATTTATGTAAGGAATGTGTGTTTAATGAAGAAAATCAACAACTTGAGTGGATTATTTTTCTTTGAATCATATAACTAGTTAAATTACAGTTTAATCTTTGTTTCATTTACCTAAAATGGTGTGTTGACCTTAGGGAAGTGGCAGTTTCCTGTTCCTTCTTTCCTTTCCTTTGCTTTAAATAGACGAAACTGTTGATAAATACTTGCTGCTTTTTAGATTATATTTGAGAAAAACTTCTTACCAGATGTGTGGGGTCTGACTTCTTAGCTACCTTGAAAAGCAGTAACCAGATGTCTGTTAGTTACGACAGTGGCAAGTTTCTGTGTATGTCCATTTCCCAACATAACAGCCAAGAAACTTAAGCTTTCTGTTCTTAGATATTTATGGTTATAAAATCCAAGAAGGTCAGCATTTTATAACAACCTTGTCAGAGCATCCTCCTCTTCTGGTCTCCTTCATTTCTATAACTTCACAGTTATAAACCAAATGCATAGCTGAAAAGCAGCCTGAAAATGGCATCCAGTGCAATCTATTGTTTGTTTTGTGACATGTAGAAGAGAAAATTAAGCTCAGAGTTGAATTTGTTACATATATACTAACTCCTGAGATTTTTCTTAGTCTGTACCAGTTCTCTGCCATTGTTTCCTAACACGGGACGAGTTCAAGCATAAGCAGGATGAGTGCATGACAGAAATGTTCTGATATGCTCTCAACTCCATGCTCGTGAGATGAAGATTTCTTTTAGCCCCTAACTGCTTTAGTCTGAGTCCGTTTCTTGTCATCTCACTATTTCTTTTCTTACATTAGACCAGGAACCCATTCTTATGTAACCTAAAATTTTACTTCCTTACAGCTCCCATCTCCAAATATTAGCCACATTGGGGTTAGAACTTAAGCATTTGAAATTTGAAAGGGGACACAGACATTCTCTTTAGAGAACAAACCTTGTTGAATAAGCATCATGTCTGTTCTAGGCTCTCTTTTGAGCAGTGGCAGTAAGAAGATGCGTAAGTGGCAGCACTTCCTCCTTGCGTAGTTACTGTCAGGCCCCAGAGTTTTACTTTCTTCACATGAGCATGGGAACCACTGTGGCGCACTTCAGAGAATGTTTTTGAAAATGAAGTGAGAGCGCATGTGGTGTCTGGCCTGCCCTGGTTGGATGCTCAGTAAACAGTAGCTACAATTTATATTTTGTGTTTTCCCTATTATAAATTTTATTATTAAAATAATTTCTTGTGTTTTCACAATCTTTTTCAAGTGTCGTTTTCTTCTAATATTGTCTTCTCATTCCCCCCCGCCAATTCTTCTGTTCCCCAGTCTTCTCCTCATACCCTCAAGATTCTCATATTGTCTGTTCCCTTTTCACTTCCATTATTTCTTTCTGCCCACTCCAGATTGAAGCTCCCCTTTGGCTTTTTTCTCACCAATTTTCCAAGGATGGGAATTTGCCTTTTCCAAGGATAATTGATGTTCTAAAAAATCTTAATTAGAAAGGTGAGCAGGAATAAAAGAGGAGAAATAACAGGTTTAACACTAAGTTCTGTATCACACAACAGGGTTATATCCATTGAATGGAAATGAGTGATGATTGGAGGCCCTGTTACCTTTGTCTCCTTGCCCACCTTCCCCTGGAAGAGAGGATTTTCAACCCCTCTAAATGAAGGATGGGCTAATCACATTTCTTTCCTAGACTGCCGAACGATATAGAAGATGATCATCCGGCGCACTGCGGCGGTTCACTTCAGCGATACCTCTGCAGCTCTGGTTCATATTTTACTTTGAGTATCTTGCCAGTAAACCATGTAATATCCTTTAATTATATAATCAGTTGTTTCTTTTAGAAAGTAGTAATGTGCCACTGGAAAAAGAAGAATATGAATTACATCATTTTCTTTATTTAACAAAACATAGTAAAATCATTATGGTGAAAGTATAAATTAAGTTTCATAGAGAAGTTATTCTCATTTCTACAGTCTCACTATTATATAGGGACTTTGGAACTGAGTTTGTTTTTCCAACCAAAATATGTACTTATTTTTTGATAAATTGCCTTTTAAAAATTCCTTTCCTCGAGTATAAATGTGGCACTAGAGGACTTTTTAAGTTAAATTCTAAAATCTGAACTCTGGGGGTGCCTGGGTGGCTCAGTTGAAGCATCTGACTTCATCAGGTCATGATCTCACAGTTTGTGAGTTTGCGCCCCACCATGTTGAGCTCTATGCTGGCAGCTCAGAGCCTGGAGCCTACTGCTGATTCTGTGTCTCCCTCTCTCTGCTTCTCCCCCACTCACACTCTGTGTGTGTGTGTGTGTGTGTGTGTGTGTGTGTGTGTGTGTGTGTGTGTGTCTCAAAGAAAAAAAATACTAAAATCTGAACTCTGTTACAGTCATAAAAACATTTCTGAGATAGACATTCTTTTAGTATTTTCCTTTATCCTTACTCTCTTTACAGTCCATCATAGATGCAAATTAACTTCTGAAGTTCTACCTTGACTGTCTGGGATTTTGGCTTTAAATTGTATTTTGTGTTTATCACAGGTCATGATTGGTTACTCATAATTTTTTGTGAGGCCTGTAAACTTAATTTTGATTTATTTTAGAGTTATTCATGTCAGCTGGAAGTATGTTTCAAACAAGAGAATTAAAAGATGGCATATTAAAGCCTTTTTCTTCCTTCTCCACCACTTTTTCTTCAGGCTCCTGTTCCAAAGAGTGCACTTATTCCAGTAATTCCCATCACCAAATCAACAGGTTCCCGGTTCCGAAATAGTGTGGAAGGATTGAATCAGGAGATTGAAATAATAATTAAAGAGACTGGGGAAAAGGAAGAACAACTTATAGTAAGTAATCTTGTATCTTAAAATTGCCCTTCCAAATTAACTGTTCTAATTATTTAAAAAATTAAAGTTTCATTTTCCATATGTATTTAGGTTTCTACTCTTCATTGAAAGAGAATGAAAATTTATCCCTTTTGAAAAACTTTGACCTTGGCAAGTTAATGAAAAGTTTTAATTTCTTTACATCTCTTAGAGACAACTGATATGACTTAAATTGGCATCCTTGAACAGAAACTGCTTTCTACTTATCTTTATTTAAAAATCTCTAGACAGGTGATACACTTCTCATTTGTTACAACTCCATGTAGCAAAAATTCGGATTAAAACTTGTTGGGGATGGAGGGATAGGACATCATATACCTGTTCCTTATTGTTTGTGAGTTACTATTTGGTTGACTTTATCATGAAGTACAGTTCTGCTTACCTATAATACTTGGAAGACATAAGAATGATTCATAAGACACAGTAAGCTTCCTGTTTATATGGAAAAGCTTTCACTTTTCAGTGGAAGAGGAATTGGGGGGTTTGCAGTATTATTTTTATTGATGCTAAAATCTTCTCCCTGAAGATTAAAGGTTGGTTTATCTTAGAGAAAACATAGCGTCCCCACACCCTCTTGTCCATGCTGCGTGATGGGAGGAACTCCTTGATGTAATAAAGATAAACGAACCAGAGGGGTACCAGGGAGCTGGTTTTCCTGTAAGTGAACCACACAAGCTTTCCTTTTAATGTTCTCCTTGACTGTCCCCTATAATTAGCATTGCTACCATTAATCTTTTCCTCATTTAGGAAGATTTCTTTGGAAAAACTCTTTCAGGGGGAAGTGGGTAGAGAGAGAAGGTAACAGGACCTGTCATCAAGTATCAATGGTTCACACAGCGGATAATCTTTTCTTCTAATATAGAACCTGGTGTTATACCTAGATTTCTCCTCTTTTACTATGGCAGTTCTTCACAATTTAAAAAAATATTTACCATGTGATAATTAATTGCAGTTTATCATTCATCAAGCACTGACCATTTGTCCTGCCAGACCGTGGGAATACACAGTCTTTGCATATGCTGTTCAGCATTTCGTAGGGCAGTCATATTAGATAGGGATGTCACTAATGGAGCAGCACAGTGTTTTTTTTTCCCCTCTTAGACCTAGTAAGTGGGGCATATCTGATATGTGAGTGATCAACAATAGGGCAGGATTGATACTAGGTGCATTTCTGGTGACTTTCAAAGTCCGTGATAAGTATATGTATGTTTTTAAAATTTTATAACAGCCACAAGATATTCCAGATGGCCATCGTGCACCTCCGCCCCTTGTACAGAGAAGCAGCAGCACACGCAGCATCGACACGCAGACCCCTGGTGGGGCAGACAGGGGAAGCAACGACAGCAGCCGCTCTCAGTCTGTGTCCCCCACGTCCTTCCTCACCATCTCAAATGAAGGTAGTGAAGAGAGCCCTTGTTCAGCTGATGACCTGCTTGTTGATCCCAGGGATAAAGGTACAATGAAGGAGGAATTTGTTGCCAGATGATAAATGAACACCACCTATTTTATCATTCATTCTATTCATTTTCTAGTAGAACACACACACTTACGGCTACTAAGGTAATTACTTTGACTACATTCTTAACATAGATTTTTAAAAATTAAAGTACACAACATTAGGTTTCACCATGGTGCTCAACGGTGGGTTTATGGGATTTTTTTCCTACCTTTTTTTGTTTTTCTCCACTTGTTAATTCAAGTCTTTTATTAGTGAGAAACATTCTTTTCGGTATAAATGAACATTGGTCCTGTATCACATTGATGGATTTGCGAATATTGAACCAGCCCTGTAACCCAGGAATGAATCCCACTTGATCATGATGGATACTTTATTTATATGCTGTTGAATTCGATTTGCCAGTATCTTGTTGAGTATCTTTGCATTTGTATTCATTAAGGATATTGGTCTGTAGTTCTCTTTTTTTGCTGGGTCTCTGTCTGGTTTGGGTATCAAGGTGATGCTGGCTTCATAGAATGAGTTTGGATGTTTTCCTTCTATTCCTATTTTTTGGAATAGTTTGAGAAGAATGGGTTTTAGCTCTGCTTTAAATGTCTGGTAGAATTCCCTTGGGAAGCCATCTGGCCATGGGCTCTTATTCATTGGGAGATTTTTGACAACGGATTCGATTTCTTCACTGGTTATTGGTCTATTCATGCTATCTTTTCCCATTTGAATTTTGGTAATGCATGTGCATTTAGGAATTTGTCCATTTCTTCTAGGTTGTCCAGTTTGTTGGCATATAATTTTTCATAGTAATCTTTAATGACTGCTTGTATTTCTAAGGGATTGGTTGTCTTAGATCCATTTTCATTCATGATTTTGTCTATCTGGGTGCTCTCTCTTTTCTTTCTAAGGAGCCTGGCTAGAGGTTTATCAATTTTGTTTATTTCTTCAAAGAACCAACTTTTGGTTTCATTGACCTGCTTAACTGTTTTTTTTAGATTCTATATTGTTTATTTCTTTTTCTTCTTTTTAATGTTTTTTTATCTTATTTTTGAGAGAGAGAGAGAGAGAGA
>NC_043702.1:31648402-31649641 GCF_006229205.1 Suricata suricatta | reverse complement strand
ATCATGACCTGAGCTGAAGTCGGACGCTCTACCGACTGAGCCACCCAGGCACCCCTATATTGTTTATTTCTGCCCTGATCTTTATTATTTCTTTTCTTCTGCTGGGTTTGGGGTGCTCTTGCTGCTCCCCTTCTAGTTCCAGTAGGTGCTCTGTTAGATTTTGAATTTGCACTTTTTCTAGTTTGTTGAAATAGGCCTGCCTTGCAATATACTTTCTTCTTAGGACTGCCTTTGCAGCGTCCCAGAGATTTTGAATTGTTGTATTTTCATTTTTATTTGTTTCCATATATTTTTAAATTTCTTCTCTAATTGCCTGATTAGCCCAGTCATTTTTTAGTAGGGTGGTTTTTAACCACCATATTTTTGGAGGTTTTCCAGACTTTTTCCTGTGGTTAATTTCAGGTGTCATAGCATTGTGATCTGAAAGTGTGCATGGTATGATCTCAATTCGTTTCTTTTTACGGAGGGCTGCTTTATGCCCCAGTATGTGATTCTTGGAGAATGTGCCATGTGCACTGGAAAAGAAGGTGAATTTCCTAACTTCAGGATGCAGAGTTCTAAATATATCTATCCATTCCATCTGTTCCAATGTGTCGTTCAGGTCCATTGTTTCTTTAGTGATTTTCTGTCTGGTTGATCTGTCCGTTGCTGTCAGTGGAATATTAAAGTCCCCTGCAATTAGCACATTCTTATCAATAAGATTGTTTCTGTCTGTGAGTAATTGTTTTATGTATTTGGGCGCTTTCGAATTTGGTACATAGATGTTTATAATTGTTAGCTCTTCCTGATGGAGAGACCCTGTAATTATGATATAATGTCCTTCTTCAATTTTTGTTACTGCCTTTACCTTAAAGTCCAGTTTGTCTGATATAAGTATGGCTACTCTGGCTTTCTTTTGGCTTCCAGTTGCATGGTAGATATTTCTTCATCCCTTTACTTTCAATCTAAAGGTATCTTCAGATCTAAAATGAGTCTCATGTAGACAGCAAATAGATGGGTTTTGTTTTTTTATCCATGCTGCTTCCCTGTGTCATCTGGTTGGAACATTCAAAAGAAAAGATAAAAACCATATGATCCTGTAGATAGATGCAAAAAAAGCATTTGACAAAATACAGCACCCTTTCTTAATAAAAACCCTTGAGAAAGTCGGAATAGAAGGAACTTACCTCAACATTATAAAAGCAGTTTATGAAAAGCCCACAGCCAATATCATCCTCAATGGGGAAAAACTAAGAGCTT